>NC_136263.1:198663556-198737026 GCF_964187855.1 Myxine glutinosa | reverse complement strand
AATACAGTTTCGACAAAATACAATTGTGAACAGACTTAACTTCGAAAAACGTGGAGACCGTGTGGAGCTTCGAAAATCCCTCCCACCGTCTCCGAGATCTCGCGAGACCTGAGGGGGGAGGGCTGTGGTTTCGCTGGATAGTAGATAGGGACAGTGGGATTCTCGCTCATCCTGTTCATGCGCGTCACTTGTTAGATGACGAAATGAATGAGTTCATTCATTTTCGCTGCATGATTTTTAGGGTGACATAGTCACTTTTTCGGTCTTCGAGGCCGGCCAATAGGCACAGTGTGACCAGAAGGGAAGAGGTTCTCCTGACCGCGTGGCCCTCGACTCGGTGGGGTTTGTCCGCACAACGTGGGCGCATCAGGATGAACTTTAGCCGGGGAGCGTTTGGGCGCGTGGCGCATTTGGGCGCACCGGTCTGATACTGCCGCCCACGCGCAGAATAACTTGTGAGTGCACGTGGGTCCCGGCGGTCCCACTGGCCTAGCGCTACCATGTTTAGACAGCGAACTCCGTCCACGGGCACCACGTCTGACTCTCTTATTCAGTGAGCCATGGCGACGTGGGCACGGTAGGACACCCGCGGAGCCCCGGCGGACCAGGAACACGCGAGCCTACGCGTTAGCGTGCTACGGCGGAATCAACGGCTTCGGCCACGGCCAGGCCGATACTCGGCCCGGTCGCACCGGAAATGAACTGGTTCGACGCCCACGCTAGAGAGGTCGCGGGCGACTGAGATGTATTAACCAATTGATTAATTAATTTGAGACGTCCGATTTCTAGTGTTTGAAAATTTGGAAGAGCTTGACCCTAGCCTTTCCCTTGCGAGGGCAAGGAGGAACTTAACACTTGACACTTTAGCCTAGTTTGAAGCACACCCTGCCAGCGCCCACGGCGGGACGGCAGGGCAACCAGAAGGGACGAGGTTCTCCTGACCACGTGGCCCTCGATCTGGGAAGCGAGAGGCGTTCCATTAGTGGACGCGCCCCTCACGCCCCACTTTTGGGCGGCCCCGGCAGGCCGTTTGTTTTGACGTTCCGTGACAGGCCCCGCACCCCCACCTCCGGGCCGACCGGGCGACCGGAATGAATCCCGGTGTCCCGATCCGAACCTTCAGAGCGGGCCGGCTGGGGAGTGCCAGGCACCCCGTACCTGCACTTTCCGTCCCTGCGGTCCCAAACACGGGAACCACCCGAATACCACTTTATTCGACAGAATGAGGTGCGGCCTACAGCCTTAGAAAACCAACCATATATAAGTCAATACCTCCAACGACACAGGCGCGCATTCATGCCGCGTGACGTGGTGACGTCATCGCGCTTTCACCTTAAAAGACTTATTTGATATAAGTTAATATCTTGATATAAGCCTTAGAAAACCAACCCTATAGAAGTCAAATGGTCCAATAAAGGGTGATGGGAGGGTGATGGGAGGGTGATGGGAGGGTGATGGCAGGGTGATGGGAGGGTGATGGCAGGGTGATGGGGGAGGGTGTTGGGGGAGGGTGATGGGGCAGGGTGATGGGGCAGGGTGATGGGGCAGGGTGATGGGGCAGGGTGATGGGAGGGTGATGGGAGGGTGATGGGAGGGTGATGGGGAGGGTGATGGGGGAGGGTGATGGGGCAGGGTGATGGGGCAGGGTGATGGGGCAGGGTGATGGGGCAGGGTGATGGGAGGGTGATGGGAGGGTGATGGGAGGGTGATGGGGGAGGATGATGGGAGGGTGATGGGAGGGTGCAATAATCCGGTGCAATAATCGAAAACCGATTCAAAATGGCCCCTCGCTACGATTTTCCACGATCACATTTTATTTTCACCACTTCAAATCGACCGAATTTCACCAAATAAGATACCACACTCGATGCGCTGATGTCATCTTTACGGCAAAAGTGAAAACAGATTTTAATTTGGAAATAAAACGAAAGCGTGCACAATGGAACCATTCGTGCCGCGTGACGCTGTGACGTCATCGCGCTTCCACCTGAAAAGACTTATTTGATATAAGTTAATATTTTGATATAAGCCTTAGAAAACCAACCCTATAGAAGTCAATACCTCCGACGACACAGGCGCACATTCGTGCCGCGTGACTTGGTGACGTCATCGCGCTTTCACCTTAAAAGATTTATTTGATATAAGTTAATATTTTGAATAACTCGGTCAATACCAGTCCGAATTTCGCCAAATAAAGGTTCCCGTTATCCACAGATACCCCTGTATCCTCCTAGAGGCGAGGTCAGGATGAATTTCGCAAAAAATAAAGTCCTTCGGCGACGAAAATTTAGCATGGGGTTTTCCTATGTAAATTTACCCTGAAGTAATTTTACCGAAAATCCTGGAAATTTCGCGGGGCCAGTTCTGTCGAGTGTTAAGACGTACTAGCGACTGCGAAATCCGGAATCAGAATTAAAATCCGAGCCTCCGTTAGCTCTAAGGGCCCCCCAAAACAAATCGCATATATTCCTAATGAAAAAACTTCGAAGCTCCTAAACCCCGAATCCCAGACCATCCGATGTCAATCCATATATCCACACCTCGCTACGAACGTTATGCATCTAATGATAAGCATAAGAACCATCAAAAAATATTTTAAAACCACTTTATTGGACAAAATGAGGTGCGGCCTAGCATCTAGTCGAGACCAAGTCACCCAGGCCGACCACCCATTCCGACCCCAAATTCCTCATCGACGATAACTAAACAATATATTATATGACTCGCACCGTACATACCTCCTTCTAGATCTTGTTCTTGTCTTGATATACTCACTCAGTCTCACCCTTTCACGACTGAGTCCTCTCAGCTCTTCCAAATGGCGTCCGCTCCGCCTCGTGTCCAGTCCAACTCCGAACTCTTCTTCTTCGAAAGACCTTCGACACTCGTGGCGGGGGCGTGATGACGTCACTGCGCTTCAGTCTTAGAAAACTAATTTTTATACAAGTTAATATTTTCAATAACTCCTAGAGGCGAAGTCGGGATGAATTTCGCAATAAAAATAAAGTCCTTCGGCGACGGAAATTTAACACGGTGTTTTCCTCTGTAACTTTACCCTGAGGTAATTTTACCAAAAATCCCCGAAATTTCACGGGTCCAGCCCTATTGAGTGCCTGCGGCCTCTCAAGTCCCTTCACAGAGTCGGGCTAGAGTCAAGCTCAAAAGGGTTTTCTTTCCCCACTGATTCCACCAAGCCCGTTCCCTTGGCTGTGGGTTCGCTGGATAGTAGATAGGGACAGTGGGGATCTCGTTCATCCCTTCATGCGCGTCACTGTTTAGATGACGAAATGAACGAATTTCATTCATTTTCGCTGCATGATTTTTCGGGTGACACCGTCACAATTTCGGTCTTCGAGGCCGGCCGATAGGCAAAGTGTGACCGGAAGGGACGAGGTTCTCCTGACCACGTGGCCCTTGACTTGGTTTGTCTGCACAATGCGGGCGCTTCCAGGATGAACTTTAGCCGGGGAGCGTTTGGGCGCCCCGGTGTGATACTGCCGCCCACGCGCATAACAACTTGTGAGTGCACGTGGGTCCCGGCGGTCCCACTGGCCTAGCGCTACCATGTTTAGACAGCGAACTCCGTCCCCGGGCACCACGTCTGACTCTCTTATTCAGTGAGCCATGGTGACGTGGGCACGGTAGGACACCCGCAGAGCCCCGGCGGACCAGGGACGCGCGAGCCTACGCATTAGCGTGCTACGGCGGAATCAACGGCTTCGGCCATGGCCAGGCCGATACTCGGCCCGGTCGCACCGGAAATGAACTGGTTCGACGCCCGCGCTAGAGAGGTCGCGGGCGACTGAGATGTATTAACCAATTGATTAATTAATTTGAGACGTCCGATTTCTAGTGTTTGGAAATTTGGAAGAGCTTGACCCTAGCCTTTCCCTTGCGAGGGCAAGGAGGAACTTAACACTTGACACTTAAGCCTAGTTTGAAGTACACCCTTCCTACGCCCACGGCGGGACGGCAAGGCAACCAGAAGGGACGAGGTTCTCCTGACCAAGTGGCCCTCGATCTGGGAAGCGAGAGGCGTTCCAATAGTGGACGCGCCCCTCACGCCCGACTTTTGGGCGGCCCCGGCAGGCCGTTTGTTTTGACGTTCCGTGACAGGCCCCGCACCCCCACCTCCGGGCCGACTGGGCGACCGGAATGAATCCCGGTGTCCCGATCCGAACCTTCAGAGCGGGTCGGCTGGGGAGTGACTGGCACCCCGTACCTGCACTTTCCGTCCCTGCGGTCCCAAATACCGGAACCACCCGAATACCACTTTATTCGACAAAATGAGGTGCGGCCTACAGCCTTAGAAAACCAACCCTATATAAGTCAATACCTTCAACGACATAGGCGCGCATTCGTGCCGCGTGACGTGGTGACGTCATCGCGCTTTCACCTTAAAAGACTTATTTGATATAAGTTAATATCTTGATATAAGCCTTATAGTCCGGCAGCGAAGCTAAATATAGCATAACAATTGTGCATTTTGTGAGGAAAGCACCAAATTTGGCACACGAGTAGACTATCATACCATGAAAAGATCTGGATATTGGGCCATCTGAGATTCAGAGATTTGATTTTTGCAAGATTTGCAGATTTTGCAGATTTGCAAGCTGAGATTGCAACGCCAGGGACGGCCGACTCCTTCCTGCGAGCTGCCCACGTCACCCGCACAAGAAGAGCTCATCAAATCACTGCAGCGGCACTGCACATCCTGCAACACCATGCGTATGAACGCCACTGTATGACATATGCTGATGATGCAGAAGACCTGCCTGAGTTCGAAGACTGGTGTCACCAGAGGAGAAGACATTCCCAACTTTCAGTACTGGGCAACTGCGCTGGAACTAGAGATGTTGGTACTGGTCTACGTGCGTTCTCTGCGGCAGGCTTCATTCACGATGTACCTTGATGGCCTGACGGAACTGGTCCCATGTTTTTTTTTTTGTTTTTTTTGTTTGTTTTTTTTGTATACAAGATCGAGGCTCGTGAAAGAGCGAACATTAATCACACAGAAAGACAAACAGACACACAAAACAAATAACATCGGGAGCGGTAGACAAGATGGGGAGAGAGGGGGAAGGACACAAACACAACATTTGAGAGCAGGGACCGAGAGACATGGAGACATCGAGAGAACTGTGGGAGGGAGAGGGCTTTGGGGGGGAGGCATGGGAAGGGGGGGGGTGGGAGAGGTATAAAACATATGGACACTGCCAAGACTTCCAGGAAAGAAGTTGGAATTTCAAACAAGGTGGATCTGGGGTGAATTAGTGGGGGTAGAAAAGATCAAGGTTTTGGATGGGGGAAGATAAGAGATGGTGGTGAACAGCTGTTTTGAAGACCTGGAGGGAGGAGTGTGATTGAAGTGAGTGTGGGAGTTTGTTCCAGAGGCGGGAGAAAAGAGGAATGAAAGAGTGAAGGTGAGCAGAGAGCCGAGATTTCGGCAGTTTAACCATCAGAGGGTGGCTGGCAGATCTTGTGCGACCTGTAGGAATATTTGGGGGACAGAGCACAGAGAGAGCTGGGGGAGCAAGGCCGGAGAGGAGTCGGTAGAAGACAGAAAGACCACCTACCTGCCTGCGGTGAGTGAGTGAAAGGCCCTCAGAGATAGCTTCATCGCGGGAGATTCCAATGATTCTGAAAGCTTTGGATTCAACAGCGTGAAGCCAAGCCAGGTGTGAGGCAGGAGCACCAGCCCATAGGGGAGAACAGTATTCCATTGAGCTGCGGATGAAAGCCTTGTATGTGGTGAGGAGCTCAGGTGTGCCTAGGAAGGACTTCGCACGACGGAGGATGCCCAGTCGGCGACTGGCTTTGGAGGCCAGCTTGGAAATGTGGTTTTCCCAAGAAAGATCATGGCAGATGGTGAGACCCAAAAGCTTGAGCGACAGAACTTCTTGGAGAGGATTGTTGAGAAAGTAGATGGGAGGGTTGTCCAGTCGATCTTTTCGGAGAGACATAGTAAGAGTGTGAGATTTGTCAGGATTGAAAGACATGTTCCACATGTTTGACCAGTCTGTGATTTTGTCCAGGTCTTCAGAGAGTGAGGAGGCTGCAGACTGCCGATCTGAGGGAAGAGGAATGGAGCGGCAGAGCGTGGAGTCATCAGCAAAGAGATACAGAGGATTTTCCAGAGAGTCGGAGAGATCATTGATAAAGACCAGACATGGTTCCATGCCTTAGACCACACACACTATGCCAGGTGGGTCCCTGTTCACCTGAAGGACATGGTTGCACTCCCAATGAAGCACCCAGATGTAGCCAGAGAATTCAGGGCTGGCAACTTCACTGTACAGAAGATGAAGAAGGTGTTCTCTTCGAACCCAATCGAATCAAAATCTTGCAAAAATCAAATCTCTGAATCTGAGATGGCCCAATATCCAGATCTTTTCACAATATGATAGTCTACCAGTGTGCCAAATGTGGTGCTCTCCTCACAAAATGCACAATTGTTATGCTAAGTTGCCCCACTATTAGAAAACCAACCCTATAGAAGTCAAATGGTCCAATAAAGGGTGATGGGAGGGTGATGGGAGGGTGATGGCAGGGTGGTGGGAGGGTGATGGGAGGGTGATGGGAGGGTGATGGGAGGGTGATGGGAGGGTGCAATAATCCGGTGCAATAATCGAAAACCGATTCAAAATGGCCCCTCGCTACGATTTTCCACGATCATATTTTATTTTCACCACTTCTAATCGACCGAATTTCACCAAATAAGGTACCACACTCGATGCACTGATGTCATTTTTACGGCAAAAGTGAAAACAGATTTTAATTTGGAAATAAAACGAAAGTGTGCACAATGGAACCATTCGTGCCGCGTGACGCGGTGACGTCATCGCGCTTTCACCTTAAAAGATTTATTTGATATAAATTGATATTTTGATATAAGCCTTAGAAAACCAACCCTATAGAAGTCAAATGGTCCAATAAAGGGTGATGGGAGGGTGATGGGAGGGTGATGGCAGGGTGATGGGAGGGTGATGGCAGGGTGATGGGAGGGTGATGGCAGGGTGATGGGAGGGTGATGGCAGGGTGATGGCATTTTATTTTCACTTGGCAGGGTGATGGCAGGGTGATGGTATCGTTGGAGGTATTGACTTATATAGGGTTGGTTTTCTAAGGCTGTAGGCCACACCTCATTTTGTCGAATAAAGTGGTATGCGGGTGGTTCCGGTATTTGGGACCGTAGGGACGGAAAGTGCAGGTACGGGGTGCTTGGCACTCCCCAGCCGGCCCGCTCTGAAGGTTCGGATCGGGACACCGGGATTCATTCCGGTCGCCCGGTCGGCCCGGAGGTGGGGGTGAGGGGCCTGTCACGGAACGTCAAAACAAACGGCCTGCCGGGGCCGCCCAAAAGTCGGGCGTGAGGGGCGCGTCCACTAATGGAACGCCTCTCGCTTCCCAGATCGAGGGCCACGTGGTCAGGAGAACCTCGTCCCTTCTGGTTGCCCTGCCGTCCCGCCGTGGGCGCTGGCAGGGTGTACTTCAAACTAAGCTTAAGTGTCAAGTCTTAAGTTCCTCCTTGCCCTCGCAAGGGAAAGGCTAGGGTCAAGCTCTTCCAAATTTCCAAACACTAGAAATCGGACGTCTCAAATTAATTAACTAATTTGTTAATACATCTCAGTCGCCCGCGACCTCTCTAGCGCGGGCGTCGAACCAGTTCATTTCCGGGCGACCGGGCCGAATATCGGCCCGGACGTGGCCGAAGCCGTTGATTCTGCCGTAGCCCGCTAACGCGTAGGCTCGCGCGTCCCCGGTCCGCCTGGGCTCCGCGGGTGCCCTACCGTGCCCGGCACTGCTGATCTCTCTTGCTTCCGGGAGTAGGTGCCGGTGCCCGGGGACGGAGTTCGCTGTCTAAACATGGTAGCGCTAGGCCAGTGGGACCGCCGGGACCCACGTGCACTCACAAGTTGTTCTGCGCGTGGGCGGCAGTATCAGACTGGGGCGCCCAAACGCTCCCCGGCTAAAGTTCATCCTGAAAGCGCCCACATTGTGCGGACAAACCAAGTCAAGGGCCATGTGGTCAGGAGAACCTCGTCCCTTCCGGTCACACTGTGCCTATCGGCCGGCCTCGAAGACCGAAATTGTGACGGTGTCACCCGAAAAATCATGCAGCGAAAATGAATGAACTCATTCATTTCATCATCTAACCAGTGACGCGCATGACGGATGAACGAGATTCCCACTGTCCCTATCTACTATCCAGCGAACCCAAAGCCAAGGGAACGGGCTTGGCGGAATCAGTGGGGAAAGAAAACCCCTTTTGAGCTTGACTCTAGCCCAACTCTGTGGGGGGACTTGAGTGGCCGCAGGCACTCAATAGGGCTGGACCCGTGAAATTTCGGGGATTTTTGGTAAAATTACCTCAGGGTAAAGTTACATAGGAAAACACCGTGTTAAATTTCCGTCGCCGAAGGACTCTATTTCTTATTGCGAAATTCTCTAAGACTTCGCCTCTAGGAGTTATTGAAAATATTAACTTATATAAAAATTAGTTTTCTAAGACTGAAGCGCAGTGACGTCATCACGCCCCCACCATGAGTGTCGAAGGTCTTTCGAAGAAGAAGAGCTCGGAGTTGGACTGGACACGAGGCGGAGCGGACGCCATTGGGAAGAGCTGAGAGGACTCAGTCGTGATAGGGTGAGCCTGAGTGAGTATATCAAGACAAGAACAAGATCTAGAAGGAGGTATGTATGGTGCGATTCATATAATATATTGTTTAGTTATCGTCGATGAGGAATTTGGGGTCGGAATGGGTGGTCGGCCTGTGTGACTTGGTCTCGACTAGATGCTAGGCCGCACCTCATTTTGTTAAATAAAGTGGTCACAAAATATTTTTTGATGGTTTTAATGCTTATCATTAGATGCATAACGTTCGTAGTGAGGTATAGATATATGGATTGACATCGGATGGCATGGGATTTGGGATTTAGGAACTCCGGGGTTTTTTTCATTAGGAATATATGCGATTTGCTCTTGGAGGCCCTCGAGAGTGAATGGGGACTCGGATCTTAATTCTGTTTTCAGATTTTGCAGTCACTAGATTAGCTTAACACTCAATAGAACGGGACCCGCGAAATTTCAGGGATTTTTGGTGGAATTACCTCGGGGTAAAGTTACATAGGAAAGCCCCATGTTAAATTTTCGTTGCCGAAGGACTTTATTTTTTGCGAAATTCATCCTGACTTCGCCTCTAGGAGGATACAGGGGTATCTGTGGATAATGGGAACCTTTATTTGGCGAAATTCGGACTGATATTGACCGAGTTATTCAAAATATTAACTTATATCAAATAAATATTTTGAGGTGAAAGCGCGATGACGTCACCAGGTCACGCGGCAAAAAGGCGCACCTGTATCGTTGGAGGTATTGACTTATATAGGGTTGGTTTTCTAAGGCTTATATCAGAATATTAACTAATATCAAATGGGTCTTTTGAGGTGAAAGTGTGATGACGTCACCACGTCACGCGGCACGAATGCGCGCCTGTGTCGTTGGAGGTACTGACTTCTATAGGGAGGCCCCATCACCCTCCCCCATCACCCTGCCATCACCCTGCCATCACCCTCCCATCACCCTCCCATCACCCTGCCATCACCCTCCCATCACCCTGCCATCACCCTCCCACCACCCTGCCATCACCCTCCCACCACCCTCCCATCACCCTGCCATCACCCTCCCATCACCCTCCCATCACCCTTTATTGGACCATTTGACTTCTATAGGGTTGGTTTTCTAAGGCTTATATCAAAATATCAATTTATATCAAATAAATCTTTTAAGGTGAAAGCGCGATGACGTCACCACATCACGCGGCACGAATGATTCCATTGTGCACGCTTTCGTTTTATTTCCAAATTAAAATCTGTTTTCACTTTTGCCGTAAAAATGACATCAGTGCAGCGAGTGTGGTATCTTATTTGGTGAAATTCGGTCGATTTGAAGTGGTGAAAATAAAATGCCATCACCCTGCCATCACCCTCCCATCACCCTCCCATCACCCTTTATTGGACCATTTGACTTCTATAGGTTTGGTTTTCTAAGGCTTATATCAAAAGATTAACTTATATCAAATAAGTCTTTTAAGGTGGAAACGCGATGACGTCACCGTGTCACGCGGCATGAATGATTCCATCGTGCACGCTTTCGTTTTATTTCCAAATTAAAATCTGTTTTCACTTTTGCCGTAAAAATGACATCGGTGCAGCGAGTGTGGTATCTTATTTGGTGAAATTCGGTCGATTTGAAGTGGTGAAAATAAAATGCCATCACCCTCCCATCACCCTGCCATCACCCTCCCACCACCCTGCCATAACCCTCCCACCACCCTCCCATCACCCTGCCATCACCCTCCCATCACCCTCCCATCACCCTTTATTGGACCATTTGACTTCTGTAGGGTTGGTTTTCTAAGGCTTATATCAAAATATCAATTTATATCAAATAAATCTTTTAAGGTGAAAGCGCGATGACGTCACCACGTCACGCGGCACGAATGCGCGCCTGTGTCGTTGGAGGTATTGACTTATATAGGGTTAGTTTTCTAAGGCTGTAGGCCGCACCTCATTTTGTCGAATAAAGTGGTATTCGGGTGGTTCCGGTATTTGGGACCGCAGGGACGGAAAGTGCAGGTACGGGGTGCTTGGCACTCCCCAGCCGGCCCGCTCTGAAGGTTCGGATCGGGACACCGGGATTCATTCCGGTCGCCCGGTTGGCCCGGAGGTGGGGGTGCGGGGCCTGTCACGGAACGTCAAAACAAACGGCCTGCCGGGGCCGCCCAAAAGTCGGGCGTGAGGGGCGCGTCCACTAATGGAACGCCTCTCGCTTCGCAGATCGAGGGCCACGTGGTCAGGAGAACCTCGTCCCTTCTGGTTGCCCTGCCGTCCCGCCGTGGGCGCTGGCAGGGTGTACTTCAAACTAAGCTTAAGTGTCAAGTATTAAGTTCCTCCTTGCCCTCGCAAGGGAAAGGCTAGGGTCAAGCTCTTCCAAATTTCCAAACACTAGAAATCGGACGTCTCAAATTAATTAATCATTTGTTAATACATCTCAGTCGCCCGCGACCTCTCTAGCGCGGGCGTTGAACCAGTTCATTTCCGGGCGACTGGGCCGAGTATTGGCCCGGCCGTGGCCGAAGCCGTTGATTCCGCCGTAGCATGCTAACGCGTAGGCTCGCGCGTCCCCGGTCCGCCGGGGCTCCGCGGGTGTCCTACCGTGCCCGGCACTGCTGATCTCTCAAACTTCCGGGAGTAGGTGCCGGTGCCCGGGGACGGAGTTCGCTGTCTAAACATGGTAGCGCTAGGCCAGTGGGACCGCCGGGACCCACGTGCACTCACAAGGTGTTCTGCGCGTGGGCGCCAGCATCAGACTGGGGCGCCCAAACGCTCCCCGGCTAAAGTTCATCCTGAAAGCGCCCACATTGTGCGGACAAACCAAGTCAAGGGCCACGTGGTCAGGAGAACCTCGTCCCTTCCGGTCACACTTTGCCTATCGGCCGGCCTCGAAGACCGAAATTGTGACGGTGTCACTCGATGGTCAAAATCCAAGATGGCCGCCACCATATGGTCTGAACCTCGTGAGCGGAATATCTTGAAAAATAAGCAAAGAACCAACTTCTAATCTGGTGCGTGGGTGTATCTAGGCATAAGGAAGAACCAAGGAATAGCAGAGATAATTGCAATTAAGTGAGCCGTGACGTCACGGAACGCGCCGCCGGTAATTATATGATAATTTATGATAATCTATGCAGCACGACATGGTCCTCACGTCACACAACGCGCCTTTGCGGCGCAAAACAAAACATTTCCCGGTCGCCATTACTATCGTTGTGAGCGCACGGTTCAGCCCTTCAAGAAAAAGTTTATTTTGTAAAAATCGAGCCACGCGTTCAAAAGATATGACCGGTTTTGTTCGCCGGCACGTCGGCGCTCGAATCGAATCGAGTTAAAACAAACACGTCCGTTGTCGGGTCCGTCTGAGACAACCACCGGGCCTAAAATGCCGGGACCGGTCTCGTTGGATAGGCCTGGATCAGATCTAGAAACGCTGGAAGCTGCACCTCTCTGTGATAATCTTGTGGACCGCGAGAAGAGATCGTGCGACACCATCGCATCCGCTTCCAGCACTTCCGCATTTTACCATTTCGTGAACACCATTCGCCCCGCCCATCACAGTGCGTACGTAATACACGAAAATACAGTCGCCCAGGTGTCGTCATTTGCGCATGCGCAAACATCCATCCACATATTACGTACGTGTGCACACGTGACCTTGCGATCCAGTGAGACCATTTGCGCATGCGCGGTTTTTCAGCGTTCAAGTGCTTCAAGTTCAAGTTCAAGTGTGCACGTTCAAGTGTTCAGGTTCAAGTTGAAGTTCAGGTTCAAGTTCAAGTTCAGCGTTCAAGTTCAAGTTCAGCGTTCAAGTTCTACGGCTTCAAGTTCTACGGCTTCCCCTTCGCTCCCACCTCTTGTTCATATGTGTGTTGTACCGTCCACCAAACAGTGATGACTCCATCTACATCTCGCTGTCTGATGATATGGACCAACTTCTATCGACTCATCCCAACTCTCTCTTCCTCATATGTGGTGATTTCAACTGTCATCATGCCAGTTGGCTGGGTGTGGGTACCTCTCTCACCAGCCATGGCTCCTCAGCAAAGGACTTCTGCGACTCACTGGGACTGACACAATCTGTCAATTTCCCGACCCGGATCTCAGTCAACGGAACATCTTCTCTTCTGGACTTGGTTATGACTAACTTCCCTGAAAATGTCTGCTGCTCTTCTTCTGCTCCGATCGGATCATCTGATCATGTCCTTGTTAACGTGGACATCTCTCTGACCATCCTCAGGGAGCCTGCTCAGCGTCGACGAGTCTGGCATTTCACTCAGGCCAACTGGCATGGTCTTCAAGCAGCCATCAATCATCTGGACTGGTCTCCCATCTCTACCACCTCTGACATCAACTCATCCTGGGAATTCTTCCAAAGTAAATTGCTCTCTCTCATGCACAGATTTATCCCATCTCGTCTTCAGTTGTCATACCCTTCCTCCCGTCCATGGTACACGGAATCTTGTGGTGAGGCTGTTGCCCAGAAACAACTTGCCTTCGTCTCCTGGAAAGCAAATCCAACGGAAGGAAATCTCATTTCCTTTCACAAAGCCCGAAAAAAGTGTGTGTCCACCCTCAGGAGAGCCAGGAAACAATATCTCTCCGTTCTCAAGACCGAACTCTCTTATCTGTCTCCCTCTTCCAAATCCTGGTGGCGTCTGGTCAAATCCGTTTCTGGTGTTTGTTCCGCCTCCATCCCCTCCCTTACCTCAAACGGCTACACAGCTGACTCCGCACGTGAAAAAGCTGAATGCCTCAACTCTGTGTTTGCCTCTAAATCTTGTGTCCCAAACCCATCCCTCTCTGTACCCACCATACCCAGTCGTACCCTGCTGCTCCTGGACTCCGTGTCCTTTCCTCCTGACAAGGTGGAAAAGTTTCTGTCAACCCTCGACTCTGATTCTGCAACTGGACCCGACGGCATCAGCCCACGGGTCCTAAAATCCTGCTCTGCTGCTCTATCTCACCCTCTCTCTGTTCTCTTCACCCTCTCTTTTGCTCAAGGTCAACTGCCATCTGCTTGGAAATCAGCCAACATCACCGCTTTGCACAAAAAAGGTGCAAAAACAGATCCTAGCAACTACAGACCAATCAGCCTTCTCCCAATTATCAGCAAAGTCATGGAATCCATGATTGCTTCGGATATGAAATCTTTCCTCTTCTCCAATGGCTTGATCTCTGGTCATCAATTTGGTTTCAGACCAGGTCACTCTACTCTGGACATGCTGCTTATGCTGTCTCAACAATGGATGGAGGTCCTCAATGCCAAACAGGAAATTAGAGCTGTCTCCCTCGACATATCACATGCCTTCGACACGGTCTGGCACCCCGCTCTGCTCACCAAACTCTCCTCCTTTGGTATCCATGGAAATCTCCACACATGGCTGGCGGATTTCCTCTCTAGTCGTCGTCAACGTGTGGCCCTGAATGGGTTTCTCTCATCTCCTCTTCCTGTTCAGGCTGGAGTTCCCCAAGGCAGTGTTCTGGGCCCCGTGCTTTTTCTGGTCTTCATCAATGATCTCTCTGACTCTCTCGAAAATCCTCTCTATCTCTTTGCTGATGACTCCACTCTCTGCCGCTCCATTCCTCTTCCCTCAGATCGGCAGTCTGCTGCCTCCTCACTCTCTGAAGACCTGGACAAAATCACAGACTGGTCAAACAAGTGGAACATGTCTTTCAATCCTGACAAATCTCACACTCTTACTATGTCTCTCCGAAAAGATCGACTGGACAACCCTCCCATCTACTTTCTCAACAATCCTCTCCAAGAAGTTCTGTCGCTCAAGATTTTGGGTCTCACTATCTGCCATGATCTTTCTTGGGAAAACCACATTTCCAAGCTGGCCTCCAAAGCCAGTTGCCGACTGGGCATCCTCCGTCGTGCGAAGTCCTTCCTCGGCACACCTGAGCTCCTCACCACATACAAGGCTTTCATCCGCAGCTCAATGGAATACTGTTCTCCCCTATGGGCCGGTGCTCCTGCCTCACACCTAGCTCGGCTTCACGCTGTTGAAACCAAAGCTTTCAGAATTATTGGAATCTCCCGCGATGAAGCTATCTCTGAGGGCCTTTCACTCACTCACCGCAGGCAGGTAGGTGGTCTTTCTGTCTTCTACCGACTCCTCTCCGGCCTTGCACCCCCAGCTCTCTCTGTGCTCTGTCCCCCAAATATTCCTACAGGTCGCACAAGATCTGCCAGCAACCCTCTGATGGTTAAACTGCCGAAATCTCGGCTCTCTGCTCACCTTCACTCTTTAATTCCTCTTTTCTCCCGCCTCTGGAACAAACTCCCTCACTCCCTTCAATCCCACTCCTCCCTCCAGGTCTTTAAAACAGCTGTTCACCACCATCTCTTATCTTCCCCCATCGAAAACCTTGATCTTTTCTACCCCCGCTAATTCACCCCAGATCCACCTTGTTTGAAATTCCAACTTCTTTCCTGGAAGTCCTGGCAGTGTCCATATGTTTTATACCTCTCCCACCGCCCCCTTCCCATGCCCCCCCCCCCCAAAGCCCTCGCCCTCTCTCAGATCTCCCGATGTCTCCATGTCTCTCGGTCCCTGCTCTCAAATGTTGTGTTTGTGTCCTTCCCCCTCTCTCCCCATCTTGTCTACCGCTCCCGATGTTATATGTTTTATGTGTCGGTTTGTCTTTCTGTGTGATTAATGTTCGCTCTTTCACGAGCCTCGATCTTGTATCCAAAAAAAAAAAAAAAAAAAAAAAAAGCGTTCAAGTTCAAGTGCTTCGGCAAACGACTGTCGCACCACCTGCGCATGCGCAGGGTTGACGGGATTGACGCATTAGAATGTTTGGTGCTGTGCGAGAAGGAAATGGCTGTCATGGTCACAAGTGGTCTCAAAATTTGCGCATTTAAATGCCCTACACGATGCCGTTTATTTCGTCAAAATCCATCCATCCAGCGGATCTGAAGTTATATGAAGAAATTCATTTACGTCGTGACGTCATCACGCGATTGTCGAATGCAGACGTCTTTTCGGAAATTAAATAAAGATGGGAATCAAAATGAATCATGTCCGCGATCTGCGCATGCGCGGTTTTCTCAGCCGCTTTTCAGTGGCATCGCAGTGCAGCCCATCTGCGCATGCGCCAGCTATTGAAAATTGGGTCGCCACGGCAAAATCCAAGATGGCCGCCACCATGTATGTCTAAACCTTGCAACCTGCATATCTTGAAAAATAAGCGAAGTAGCAACTTCTAATTTGGTGTGTGGGTGTATCTAGGCACACGGAAGAAAGCTATCGAAAATTGGGTCGCCACGGCAAAATCCAAGATGGCCGCCACCATGTATGTCTGAACCTTGCAACCTGCATATCTTGAAAAATAAGCGAAGTAGAAACTTCTAATTTGGTGTGTGCGTGTATCTAGGCACAAGGAAGAAGGCTATCGAAAATTGGGTCGCCACGTCAAAATTCAAGATGGCCGCCACCATATATATGTCTGAAAATTGTGAGTGGAATATCTTGAAAAATAGGCAAAGCACCAACTTCTAATTTGGTGCGTGGCTGTACCGAGGCATAAGGAAGAAGGCTATCATAAATTGGGTCGCCACGTCAAAATCCAAGATGGCCGCCACCATATCTATGTCTGAACATCGTGAGCAGAATATCTTGAAAAATAAGCAACGAACCAACTTCTAATTTGGTGCGTGGGTGTATCTAGGCATAAGGAAGAAGGCTGTTGAAAATTGGGTCGCCACGTCAAATCCAAGATGGCCGCCACCATATATACGTCTGAACCTCGTGAGCGGAATATCTCGAAAGATAAGCAAAGTACCAACTTCTAATCTGGTGCGTGGGTGTACCGAGGCATAAGGAAGAAGGCTATCGTAAATTGGGTCGCCACGTCAAAATCCAAGATGGCCGCCACCATATCTATATCTGAACCTCGTGAGCAGAATATCTTGAAAAATAAGCAAAGAACCAACTTCTAATTTGGTGCGTGGGTGTATCTAGGCATAAGGAAGAACGCCGTTGAAAATTGGGTCGCCACGTCAAATCCAAGATGGCCGCCACCATATATACGTCTGAACATCGTGAGCGGAATATCTCGAAAGATAAGCAAAGTACCAACTTCTAATTTGGTGCGTGGGTGTATCTCGGCATAAGGAAGAACGCCGTTGAAAATCGTGTCGCCACGTCAACTCCAAGATGGCCGCCACCATATATACGTCTGAACCTCGTGAGCGGAATATCTTGAAAAATAAGCAAAGTACCAACTTCTAATTTGGTGCGTGGGTGTATCTCGGCATAAGGAAGAACGCCGTCATAAATCGGGTCGCCACGTCAAAACCCAAGACGGCCGCCGCCACGTACGTCTGAACCTAGTGAGCGAAATATCATATCGTAGCGAACCCTTCAAAAAAAAAAAAACCGACTTTCCCACTTTCGGGTATCCGTCCGAAGCCACGCTCCTGCCTTTACGGCCCGGAGGTTTCACCGGAGGGCGTAAAGGCAGGCACAGGGAAAAGCAAAGGCGCGCATGTTTTTGGCGGGGTGACCACGCGCCGCACCACGCCTCGCACCACGAGCACGCACCGGCGGACCTCTCCGGCGCCGCACCCCACGAGACCCGCGCTCGCCCCGGCTCGGCGCAGAAGAGCACAGACCGTCAGTCCGGGAGGTATTGACTTATATCTCGTTGCTAAAATAAGCTGAGGTATAATTACAACGTCTCATTGGAGGTATTGACTTATATAGGGTTGGTTTTCTAAGGCTGTAGGCCGCACCTCATTTTGTCGAATAAAGTGGTATTCGGGTGGTTCCGGTATTTGGGACCGCAGGGACGGAAAGTGCAGGTACGGGGCGCTTGGCACTCCCCAGCCGGCCCGCTCTGAAGGTTCGGATCGGGACACCGGGATTCATTCCGGTCGCCCGGTTGGCCCGGAGGTGGGGGTGCGGGGCCTGTCACGGAACGTCAAAACAAACTCCTCCCTCCCATCCCATCACCCTCCCATCACCCTGCCATCACCCTGCCATCACCCTCCCATCACCCTCCCATCACCCTTTATTGGACCATTTGACTTCTATAGGGTTGGTTTTCTAAGGCTTATATCAAAATATCAATTTATATCAAATAAATCTTTTAAGGTGAAAGCGCGATGACGTCACCACGTCAGGCAGCACGAATGCGCGCCTGTGTCGTTGGAGGTATTGACTTATATAGGGTTAGTTTTCTAAGGCTGTAGGCCGCACCTCATTTTGTCGAATAAAGTGGTATTCGGGTGGTTCCGGTATTTGGGACCGCAGGGACGGAAAGTGCAGGTACGGGGTGCTTGGCACTCCCCAGGCGGCCCGCTCTGAAGGTTCGGATCGGGACACCGGGATTCATTCCGGTCGCCCGGTCGGCCCGGAGGTGGGGGTGCGGGGCCTGTCACGGAACGTCAAAACAAACTCCTCCCTCCCATCCCATCACCCTCCCATCACCCTGCCATCACCCTGCCATCACCCTCCCATCACCCTTTATTGGACCATTTTACTTCTATAGGGTTGGTTTTCTAAGGCTTATATCAAAATATCAATTTATATCAAATAAATCTTTTAAGGTGAAAGCGCGATGACGTCACCACGTCACGCGGCACGAATGCGCGCCTGTGTCGTTGGAGGTATTGACTTATATAGGGTTAGTTTTCTAAGGCTGTAGGCCGCACCTCATTTTGTCGAATAAAGTGGTATTCGGGTGGTTCCGGTATTTGGGACCGCAGGGACGGAAAGTGCAGGTACGGGGTGCTTGGCACTCCCCAGCCGGCCCGCTCTGAAGGTTCGGATCGGGACACTGGGATTCATTCCGGTCGCCCGGTCGGCCCGGAGGTGGGGGTGCGAGGCCTGTCACGGAACGTCAAAACAAACTCCTCCCTCCCATCCCATCACCCTCCCATCACCCTGCCATCACCCTGCCATCACCCTCCCATCACCCTCCCATCACCCTTTATTTGACCATTTGACTTCTATATGGTTGGTTTTCTAAGGCTTATATCAGGATATCAATTTATATCAAATAAATCTTTTAAGGTGAAAGCGCGATGACGTCACCACGTCACGCGGCACGAATGCGCGCCTGTGTCGTCGGAGGTATTGACTTATATAGGGTTAGTTTTCTCAGGCTGTAGGCCGCACCTCATTTTGTCGAATAAAGTGGTATTCGGGTGGTTCCGGTATTTGGGACCGCAGGGACGGAAAGTGCAGGTACGGGGTGCTTGGCACTCCCCAGCCGGCCCGCTCTGAAGGTTCGGATCGGGACACCGGGATTCATTCCGGTCGCCCGGTCGGCCCGGAGGTGGGGTGCGGGGCCTGTCACGGAACGTCAAAACAAACGGCCTGCCGGGCCCGCCCAAAAGTCAGGCGTGAGTGGCGCGTCCACTAATGGAACGCCTCTCGCTTCCCAGATCGAGGGCCACGTGGTCAGGAGAACCTCGTCCCTTCTGGTTGCCCTGCCGTCCCGCCGTGGGCGCTGGCAGGGTGTACTTCAAACTAAGCTTAAGTGTCAAGTGTTAAGTTCCTCCTTGCCCTCGCAAGGGAAAGGCTAGGGTCAAGCTCTTCCAAATTTCCAAACACTAGAAATCGGACGTCTCAAATTAATTAACTAATTTGTTAATACATCTCAGTCGCCCGCGACCTCTCTAGCGCGGGCGTCGAACCAGTTCATTTTCGGTGCGACCGGGCCGAGTATCGGCCCGGCCGTGGCCGAAGCCGTTGATTCCGCCGTAGCACGCTAACGCGTAGGCTCGCGCGCCCCTGGTCCGCCGGGGCTCCGCGGGTGTCCTACCGTGCCTGGCGCCGCTGATCTCTCGACTTCCGGGAGTAGGTACCGGTGCCCGGGGACAGATCTCGCTGTCTAAACATGGTAGCGCTAGGCCAGTGGTACCGCCGGGACCCACGTGCACTCACACGTTGATATGCGCGTGGGCGGCAGTATCAGACCAGGGCGCCCAAAGGCGCCATGCGCCCAAACGCTCCCCGGCTAAAGTTCATCCTGATGCGCCCACGTTGTGCGGACAAACCCCACCGAGTCGAGGGCCACGCGGTCAGGAGAACCTCGTCCCTTCTGGTCACACTGTGCCTATCGGCCGGCCTCGAAGACCGAAAAAGTGACTATGTCACCCTAAAAATCATGCAGCGAAAATGAATGAACTCATTCATTTCGTCATCTAACAAGTGACGCGCATGAACAGGATGAGCGAGATCCCCACTGTCCCTATCTACTATCCAGCGAAACCACAGCCAAGGGAACGGGCTTGGTGGAATCAGTGGGGAAAGAAAACCCTTTTGAGCTTGACTCTAGCCCGACTCTGTGAAGGGACTTGAGAGGCCGCAGGCACTCAATAGGGCTGGACCCGTGAAATTTCGGGGATTTTTGGTAAAATTACCTCAGGGTAAAGTTACATAGGAAAACACCGTATTAAATTTCCGTCGCCGAAGGACTCTATTTCTTACTGCGAAATTCTCTAAGACTTCGCCTCTAGGAGTTATTGAAAATATTAACTTATATAAAAATTAGTTTTCTAAGACTGAAGCGCAGTGACGTCATCACGCCCTTAGTTTTCTAAGACTGAAGCGCAGTGACATCATCACGCCCCCACCATGAGTGTCGAAGGTCTTTCGAAGAAGAAGAGCTCGGAGTTGGACTGGACACGAGGCGGAGCGGACGCCATTTGGAAGAGCTGAGAGGACTCAGTCGTGATAGGGTGAGCCTGAGTGAGTATATCAAGACAAGAACAAGATCTAGAAGGAGGTATGTACGGTGCGATTCATATAATATATTGTTTAGTTATCGTCGATGAGGAATTTGGGGTCGGAATGGGTGGTCGGCTTGGGTGACTTGGTCTCGACTAGATGCTAGGCCGCACCTCATTTTGTTAAATAAAGTGGTCACAAAATATTTTTTGATGGTTTTAATGCTTATCATTAGATGCATAACGTGCGTAGTGAGGTATAGATCTATGGATTGACATCGGATGGCATGGGATTTGGGATTTAGGAACTCCGGGGTTTTTTCATTAGGAATATATGCGATTTGCTCTTGGAGGCCCTCGAGAGTGAACGGGGACTCGGATCTTAATTCTGTTTTCAGATTTTGCAGTCGCTAGATTAGCTTAACACTCAATAGAACGGGACCCGCGAAATTTCGGGGATTTTTGGTGGAATTACCTCGGGGTAAAGTTACATAGGAAAGCCCCATGTTAAATTTTCATTGCCGAAGGACTTTATTTTTTGCGAAATTCATCCTGACTTCGCCTCTCGGAGGATACAGGGGTATCTGTGGATAATGGGAACCTTTATTTGGCGAAATCCGGACTGATATTGACCGAGTTATTCAAAATATTAACTTATATCAAATAAATCTTTTGAGGTGAAATCGCGATGACGTCACCACGTCACGCGGCACGAATGCGCACCTGTATCGTTGGAGGTATTGACTTATATAGGGTTGGTTTTCTAAGGCTTATATCAGAATATTAACTTATATCAAATGGGTCTTTTGAGGTGAAAGTGTGATGACGTCACCACGTCACGCGGCACGAATGCGCGCCTGTGTCGTGGGAGGTACTGACTTCTATAGGGAGGCCCCATCACCCTCCCCCATCACCCTCCCCCATCACCCTGCCATCACCCTCCCATCACCCTGCCATCACCCTCCCATCACCCTCCCATCACCGTCCCATCACCCTTTATTGGACCATTTGACTTCTATAGGGTTGGTTTTCTAAGGCTTATATCAAGATATTAACTTATATCAAATAAGTCTTTTAAGGTGAAAGCGCGATGACGTCACCACGTCACGCGGCACGAATGCGCGCCTGTATCGTTGGAGGTATTGACTTATATAGGGCTGGTTTTCTAAGGCTGTAGGCCGCACCTCATTTTGTCAAAATAAAGTGGTATTCGGGTGGTTCCGGTATTTGGGACCGCAGGGACGGAAAGTGCAGGTACGGGGTGCTTGGCACTCCCCAGCCGGCCCGCTCTGAAGGTTCGGATCGGGACACCGGGATTCATTCCGGTCGCCCGGTCGGCCCCGAGGTGGGGGTGCGGGGCCTGTCACGGAACGTCAAAACAAACGGCCTGCCGGGGCCGCCCAAAAGTCGGGCGTGAGGGGCGCGTCCACTAATGGAACGCCTCTCGCTTCCCAGATCGAGGGCCACGTGGTCAGGAGAACCTCGTCCCTTCTGGTTGCCCTGCCGTCCCACCGGGAGCGCTGGCAGGGTGTACTTCAAACTAAGCTTAAGTGTCAAGTGTTAAGTTCCTCCTTGCCCTCGCAAGGGAAAGGCTAGGGTCAAGCTCTTCCAAATTTCCAAACACTAGAAATCGGACGTCTCAAATTAATTAACTAATTTGTTAAAACATCTCAGTCACCCCGCGAAATTGTTCTGCGCGTGGGCGGCAGTATCAGACAACAACTTGTGAGTGCACGTGGGTCCCGGCGGTCCCACTGGCCTAGCGCTACCATGTTTAGACAGCGAACTCCGTCCCCGGGCACCGGCACCTACTCGCGGAAGCAAGAGAGATCAGCAGTGCCGGACACGGTAGGACACCCGCGGAGCCCCGGCGGACCAGGGGCGCGCGAGCCTACGCGTTAGCGTGCTACGGCGGAATCAACGGCTTCAGCCACGGCCGGGCCGATAGTCGGCCCGGTCGCACCGGAAATGAACTGGTTCGACGCCCGCGCTAGAGAGGTCGCGGGTGACTGAGATGTTTTAACAAATTAGTTAATTAATTTGAGACGTCCGATTTCTAGTGTTTGGAAATTTGGAAGAGCTTGACCCTAGCCTTTCCCTTGCGAGGGCAAGGAGGAACTTAACACTTGACACTTAAGCTTAGTTTGAAGTACACCCTGCCAGCGCTCCCGGTGGGACGGCAGGGCAACCAGAAGGGACGAGGTTCTCCTGACCACGTGGCCCTCGATCTGGGAAGCGAGAGGCATTCCATTAGTGGACGCGCCCCTCACGCCCGATTTTTGGGCGGCCCCGGCAGGCCGTTTGTTTTGACGTTCCGTGACAGGCCCCGCACCCCCACCTCCGGGCCGACCGGGCGACCGGAATGAATCCCGGTGTCCCAATCCGAACCTTCAGAGCGGGCCGGCTGGGGAGTGCCAAGCACCCCGTACCTGCACTTTCCGTCCCTGCGGTCCCAAATACCGGAACCACCCAAATACCACTTTATTCGACAAAATGAGGTGTGGCCTACAGCCTTAGAAAACTAACCCTATATAAGTCAATACCTCCAACGACACAGGCGCGCATTCGTGCCGCGTGACGTGGTGACGTCATCGCGCTTTCACCTTAAAAGATTTATTTGATATAAATTGATATTTTGATATAAGCCTTAGAAAACCAACCCTATAGAAGTCAAATGGTCCAATAAAGGGTGATGGGAGGGTGATGGGAGGGTGATGGCAGGGTGATGGGAGGGTGGTGGGAGGGTGATGGCAGGGTGGTGGGAGGGTGATGGCAGGGTGATGGGAGGGTGATGGGAGGGTGATGGCAGGGTGATGGCAGGGTGATGGGAGGGTGATGGCAGGGTGATGGGGGAGGGTGATGGGGGAGGGTGATGGGGCCTCCCTATAGAAGTCAGTACCTCCAACGACACAGGCGCGCATTCGTGCCGCGTGACGTGGTGACGTCATCACACTTTCACCTCAAAAGACCCATTTGATATAAGTTAATATTCTGATATAAGCTTTAGAAAACCAACCCTATATAAGTCAATACCTCCAACGACACAGGCGCGCATTCGTGCCGCGTGACGTGGTGACGTCATCGTGCTTTCACCTTAAAAGATTTATTTGATATAAATTGATATTTTGATATAAGCCTTAGAAAACCAACCCTATAGAAGTCAAATGGTCCAATAAAGGGTGATGGGAGGGTGATGGGAGGGTGATGGCAGGGTGATGGGAGGGTGGTGGGAGGGTGGTGGGAGGGTGATGGCAGGGTGGTGGGAGGGTGATGGCAGGGTGATGGGAGGGTGATGGGAGGGTGATGACAGGGTGATGGCAGGGTGATGGGAGGGTGATGGCAGGGTGATGGGAGGGTGATGGCAGGGTGATGGGGGAGGGTGATGGGGGAGGGTGATGGGGCCTCCCTATAGAAGTCAGTACCTCCAATGACACAGGCGTGCATTCGTGCCGCGTGACGTGGTGACGTCATCACACTTTCACCTCAAAAGACCTATTTGATATAAGTTAATATTCTGATATAAGCTTTAGAAAACCAACCCTATATAAGTCAATACCTCCAACGACACAGGCGCGCATTCGTGCCGCGTGACGTGGTGACGTCATCGCGCTTTCACCTTAAAAGATTTATTTGATATAAATTGATATTTTGATATAAGCCTTAGAAAACCAACCCTATAGGAGTCAAATGGTCCAATAAAGGGTGATGGGAGGGTGATGGGAGGGTGATGGGAGGGTGGTGGGAGGGTGATGGCAGGGTGGTGGGAGGGTGATGGCAGGGTGATGGGAGGGTGATGGGAGGGTGATGGGAGGGTGATGGCAGGGTGATGGGAGGGTGATGGCAGGGTGATGGGGGAGGGTGATGGGGGAGGGTGATGGGGCCTCCCTATAGAAGTCAGTACCTCCAACGACACAGGCGCGCATTCGTGCCGCGTGACGTGGTGACGTCATCACACTTTCACCTCAAAAGACCCATTTGATATAAGTTAATATTCTGATATAAGCTTTAGAAAACCAACCCTATATAAGTCAATACCTCCAACGATACAGGTGCGCAAAATACAAAATCACAAAAGATTTATTTGATATAAGTTAATATTTTGAATAACTCGGTCAATATCAGTCCGAATTTCGCCAAATAAAGGTTCCCGTTATCCACAGATACCCCTGTATCCTCCTAGAGGCGAAGTCAGGAGGAATTTCGCAAAAAATAAAGTCCTTCGGCAACGAAAATTTAACATGGGGCTTTCCTATGTAACTTTACCCCGAGGTAATTCCACCAAAAATCCCCGAAATTTCGCGGGTCCCATTCTATTGAGTGTTACGCTAATCTAGCGACTGAAAAATCTGAAAACAGAATTAAGATCCGAGTCCCCGTTCACTCTCGAGGGCCTCCAAGAGCAAATCGCATATATTCCTAATGAAAAAAACCCCGGAGTTCCTAAATCCCAAATCCCATGCCATCCGATGTCAATCCATATATATATACCTCACTACGAACGTTATGCATCTAATGATAAGCATTAAAACCATCAAAAAATATTTTGTGACCACTTTATTTAACAAAATGAGGTGCGGCCTAGCATCTAGTCGAGACCAAGTCACCCAGGCCGACCACCCATTCCGACCCCAAATTCCTCATCGACGATAACTAAACAATATATTATACGAATCGCACCGTACATACCTCCTTCTAGATCTTGTTCTTGTCTTGATATACTCACTCAGGCTCACCCTATCACGACTGAGTCCTCTCAGCTCTTCCAAATGGCGTCCGCTCCGCCTCGTGTCCAGTCCAACTCCGAGCTCTTCTTCTTCGAAAGACCTTCGACACTCATGGTGGGGGCGTGATGACGTCACTGCGCTTCAGTCTTAGAAAACTAAGGGCGTGATGACGTCACTGCGCTTCAGTCTTAGAAAACTAATTTTTATATAAGTTAATATTTTCAATAACTCCTAGAGGCGAAGTCTTAGAGAATTTCGCAATAAGAAATAGAGTCCTTCGGCGACGGAAATTTAACACGGTGTTTTCCTATGTAACTTTACCCTGAGGTAATTTTACCAAAAATCCCCGAAATTTCACGGGTCCAGCCCTATTGAGTGCCTGCGGCCTCTCGAGTCCCTTCACAGAGTCGGGCTAGAGTCAAGCTCAAAAGGGTTTTCTTTCCCCACTGATTCCACCAAGCCCGTTCCCTTGGCTGTGGTTTCGCTGGATAGTAGATAGGGACAGTGGGAATCTCGCTCATCCTGTTCATGCGCGTCACTTGTTAGATGATGAAATGAATGAGTTCATTCATTTTCGCTGCATGATTTTTAGGGTGACATAGTCACTTTTTCGGTCTTCGAGGCCGGCCGATAGGCACAGTGTGACCAGAAGGGACGAGGTTCTCCTGACCGCGTGGCCCTCGACTCGGTGGGGTTTGTCCGCACAACGTGGGCGCATCAGGATGAACTTTAGCCGGGGAGCGTTTGGGCGCATGGCGCATTTGGGCGCCCCGGTCTGATACTGCCGCCCACGCGCAGAACAACTTGTGAGTGCACGTGGGTCCCGGCGGTCCCACTGGCCTAGCGCTACCATGTTTAGACAGCGAGATCCGTCCCCGGGCACCGGCTCCTACTCCCGGAAGTCGAGAGAATAGCGGCGCCAGGCACGGTAGGACACCCACGGAGCCCCGGCGGACCGGGGACGCGCGAGCCTACGCGTTAGCGTGCTACGGCGGAATCAACGGCTTTGGCCACGGCCGGGCCGATACTCGGCCCGGTCGCCCGGAAATGAACTGGTTCGACGCCCGCGCTAGAGAGGTCGCGGGCGACTGAGATGTATTAACAAATTAGTTAATTAATTTGAGACGTCCGATCTCTAGTGTTTGGAAATTTGGAAGAGCTTGACCCTAGCCTTTCCCTTGCCAGGGCAAGGAGGAACTTAACACTTGACACTTAAGCTTAGTTTGAAGTACACCCTGCCAGCGCCCATGGCGGGACGGCAGGGCAACCAGAAGGGACGAGGTTCTCCTGACCATGTGGCCCTCGATCTGGGAAGCGAGAGGCGTTCCATTAGTGGACGCGCCCCTCACGCCCGACTTTTGGGCGGCCCCGGCAGGCCGTTTGTTTTGACGTTCCGTGACAGGCCCCGCACCCCCACCTCAGGGCCGACCGGGCGACCGGAATGAATCCCGGTGTCCCGATCCGAACCTTCAGAGCGGGCCGGCTGGGGAATGCCAAGCACCCCGTACCTGCACTTTCCGTCCCTGCGGTCCCAAATACCGGAACCACCCGAATACCACTTTATTCGACAAAATGAGGTGCGGCCTACAGCCTTAGAAAACTAACCCTATATAAGTCAATACCTCCAATGACACAGGCGCGCATTCGTGCCGCGTGACGTGGTGACGTCATCGCGCTTTCACCTTAAAAGATTTATTTGATATAAATTGATATTTTGATATAAGCCTTAGAAAACCAACCCTATAGAAGTCAAATGGTCCAATAAAGGGTGATGGGAGGGTGATGGGAGGGTGATGGCAGGGTGATGGCAGGGTGATGGGAGGGTGATGGGATGGGAGGGAGGAGATTGTTTTGACGTTCCGTGACAGGCCCCGCACCCCCATCTCCGGGCCGACCGGGCGACCGGAATGAATCCCGGTGTCACGATCCGAACCTTCAGAGCGGGCCGGCTGGGGAGTGCGAAGCACCCCGTACCTGCACTTTCCGTCCCTGCGGTCCCAAATACCGGAACCACCCGAATACCACTTTATTTGACAAAATGAGGTGCGACCTACAGCCTTAGAAAACTAACCCTATATAAGTCAATACCTCCAACGACACAGGCGCGCATTCGTGCCGCTTGACGTGGTGACGTCATCGCGCTTTCACCTTAAAAGATTTATTTGATATAAATTGATATTTTGATATAAGCCTTAGAAAACCAACCCTATAGAAGTCAAATGGTCCAATAAAGGGTGATGGGAGGGTGATGGCAGGGTGATGGGAGGGTGATGGCAGGGTGATGGGGGAGGGTGGTGGGAGGGTGATGGCAGGGTGGTGGGAGGGTGATGGCAGGGTGATGGGAGGGTGATGGGAGGGTGATGGCAGGGTGATGGGAGGGTGATGGCAGGGTGATGGGAGGGTGATGGCAGGGTGATGGGGGAGGGTGGTGGGAGGGTGATGGCAGGGTGGTGGGAGGGTGATGGCAGGGTGATGGGAGGGTGATGGGAGGTTGATGGCAGGGTGATGGGAGGGTGATGGCAGGGTGATGGGGGAGGGTGATGGGGGAGGGTGATGGGGCAGGGTGATGGGGCAGGGTGATGGGAGGGTGATGCCAGGGTGATGCCAGGGTGATGGGGGAGGGTGATGGGGGAGGGTGATGGGGCCTCCCTATAGAAGTCAGTACCTCCAACGACACAGGCGCGCATTCGTGCCGCGTGACGTGGTGACGTCATCACACTTTCACCTCAAAAGACCCATTTGATATCAGTTAATATTCTGATATAAGCCTTAGAAAACCTACCCTATATAAGTCAATACCTCCAACGATACAGGTGCGCATTCGTGCCGCGTGATGTGGTGACGTCATCGTGCTTTCACCTCAAAAGATTTATTTGATATAAGTTAATATTTTGAATAACTCGGTCAATATCAGTCCGAATTTCGCCAAATAAAGGTTCCCGTTATCCACAGATACCCCTGTATCCTCCTAGAGGCGAAGTCAGGATGAATTTCGCAAAAAATAAAGTCCTTCGGCAACGAAAATTTAACATGGGGCTTTCCTATGTAACTTTACCCCGAGGTAATTCCACCAAAAATCCCCGAAATTTCGCGGGTCCCGTTCTATTGAGTGTTAAGCTAATCTAGCGACTGCAAAATCTGAAAACAGAATTAAGATCCGAGTCCCCGTTCACTCTCGAGGGCCTCCAAGAGCAAATCGCATATATTCCTAATGAAAAAAAACCCCCGGAGTTCCTAAATCCCAAATCCCATGCCATCCGATGTCAATCCATATATCTATACCTCACTACGAACGTTATGCATCTAATGATAAGCATTAAAACCATCAAAAAATATTTTGTGACCACTTTATTTAACAAAATGAGGTGCGGCCTAGCATCTAGTCGAAACCAAGTCACCCAGGCCGACCACCCATTCCGACCCCAAATTCCTCATCGACGATAACTAAACAATATATTATATGAATCACACCGTACATACCTCCTTCTAGATCAGGTTAGGGATGTCCCGATGAAGACCTCACATTAATATAATACAATATTTTTATTTGTATAAATCAAGCTCTATGAATATTAAAATAAACTTTGTTAACTCTTACACGAGTCTCATCTAACAAAAAAATTAAAATAAATCATTAAATAAATAATTAATTAAATAAATAAATAAATAAATAAATAAACAAACTTACCTCCATTGATAAGAGGTTCGAGTCCAGTTCATCAATCTGAAGGTTGGGTTCTACACAGGTAGTAGGACTCCAAGGAATAGCAAAGTTATCCTATTCCATTTCGGCATAGTAGTCCATTCTCAAGTGAAGCAGAAAGCGTGTTTGAAAAAGCCTGTGTGGTCGGTGCCTTTTATAAGGACTGGGTGTGTCATTTCCTGTGGAAATTCCCTGGGCGTGTCTTAACTGGAAATGATGTGATGGAAATTCCCTGAAAATGATGTAATGTATTACCTGGAAATGATACAATGCTAAAGAGTTTATAAAGTGGGTGGGACTTAACAAAGTGGGTGGGGCTTAGCAGAAGTGGGCGGAGCTTAACAAAAGTGGGCAGGGCTTAGTAAAAAAGTGGGCGTAGCTTAACAAAATGTGGGTGGGCTTAGTAAAAAGGTGGGCGTGGCTTAACAAAAAGTGGGTGTGGCTTACCAAAAAGTGGGCGGAGCTTAACAAAAAGTGGGCAGAGCCTACCAAAAAGTGTGTGGCACTGGAGGCGCTCAAACAAGAACATTGAGGGAGGTTTACCATTTTATCTTAGCTCAGTTAAAATATCTTAATAAAGAAGCAAACTCAAACATCTTTTTTGTTAATATATTAGATGGTGAAGGGAGTGGCAAGAGAATTAAATTATTTCCCACGCATAAACAAATATTTGTAGGGTCGTTGTTTGAGTGGGTCAAAGATGATTCACCAGATGATATTAAGAGTAAAAGGTTAAAAGGTCCATAAGGTCAGAAGGATCACAGGTTCACACAGAAGGACCATTGTTTAAGTGGTCTAATGAATAAGGATAACATGTCAAAAGGTTAGAAGGTTCGTAAAGAACAGGGTGAGAGAAATAGAGGTGTTTAGGGGCAATGAGGGAGGGGAAAAATTAACATGTAAGTCAATGGGAAAATGAGAGTGTCCCAGAAGCAACATATATACACTACTAGCAGACATGTTCAGCATGTTCAGCAGAAGAAGAGCAGCAGACAGGCTTGTCAGGATTGAAGGGCATGTTCCACTTCTTTGTCCAGTTTGTGATTTTATCCAGGTCTGCAGAGAGTGAGGAGGCTGCAGACTGCCGATCTGAGGGTTGAGATATGGAGCAGTAGAGAGTGGAGTCATCAGCAAAGAAATAGAAAGGATTTTCTAGAGAGGCGGAGAGATCATTGCTAAATACCAGAAAAGCACAGGGCCCAGGGCCGGTATTCATAAAGCTACTTCAGTAAAAGTGGGGCCACTAAGTACCATCTTAACTTAAGCGGACCGAACAAGTGGAATTCAATATGCTCCTTATCTCATGGAACTCACTTAAATCGGTCCCTAAATTTAAGACACCTCCGAGGCAGTCTTAACTTTATGGTGGGTGGTTACTAGATTGAATATTCTGTCATTCGGTTCAGTTCGCTCAAGGGATATGGCAGCTCTGATGTTAGCAGTGCAGTTTTATATAGACCGAAGGCGGGCAATGCGTCGCGAACGTGTTTTTCGTGACAGAGTTCACCCATTGGAAATTTACAATGACCTTCAGCTTTATCAAAGGTATCATTTGGATCGACAGACAATACTGGATCTTGCTGATATTATTCGCTTTGACCTCGAACCAAGGACATTTCGTAACCACGCTCTTCCAACTGAACAGAAACTACTCGCAACCTTACGTTTTTATGCAACCAGATCATTCCAACAGGTGAAAGGAGATACAGTTCATATATCTCAACCAAGCTTATGCCGTATCATTTCACAGGAAAACAATGCACTGCTTCCATTGATGGGGAGAGCTGTGAAATTTCCATCCCCGGGAAATATAAAGGATATAGTTGCAGATTTTTACGATATTGAAGGAGTCCGGGCTCCAGCATGATACGGACAAAAGGATGGCAAGGCACAAACTCGTCCGAGAAGATATTTATTCGTAAAACCAACTCGGGAACACTGTAAAGCCCGTTTATCGGGCTGCATTATAAAGCACAACCCGAAACCGAAACCGAAAGCCACGCCTCTCAAGCGAGGCGTGCTTCGGTGGTCACGTGATGAACTGGTGTAGCTGATTATACCCGCACGCGCGGCGCGCTTCGGTGGTCACGTGACCAGCCACTCTGACGCCACGGATCCCCGCCGGTGACGTCACCGGCTGGAGCAAGGAGATTCTGATGCTGGTCTTGCTTGGGGGACCCATGGGTCGCTACAATATTGCTAATTTCCCAGGAGTGATGGGTGTCATTGATGGAACTCACGTTTGGATCCTGGGTCCAACACAACATGAATGGCGATATGTGAATAGGAAAAATTACTATTCTATCAATACTCAGGTAGTAATGGATGCACAATGCCGTTTCATTAACATTGTGGCAAAATGGCCGGGCAGTACCCGTGATTCTGTCATATTGAGAGAAAGTACATTGGCACAGAAAATGGAAACAAGAATGGGTGAAGAAGTTCTTCTTGGAGATAGTGGATATCCTGTGCAACAACAACAACAACATGCATTTTAAAGGCCATTTTCCCTGCTAGAGCGGGGGTTAACCTTGTGGTCCCCATGACAATCTTCTCCATTTTGCCCTATTTTCTGCATCTCTCCTTGTTAACCCCCTTGCCCGCATTTCTTCTTCCACCATCTTTAGCCAAGTCTTTCTCGGTCTTCCCCGTCCACTACTTCCTTCTACATTCATTTCCATCACTCTTCTCAACCAGTCACTTTCATCCTTCCTCAACACATGACCAAACCATCTCAACCTGTTCCTCTTCACAGCATTAATCACAGGCAATATTCCCATCATCTTTCGCAATTCATCATTTGTCTTCCTCTCTCTCAACGATACTCCGCACTCGTGGATATCCTGTGCGACCGTGGTTAATGACACCGTTTTTGAACCAAATCACTGCAATGCAGCGACGATACAACCGAACTCACAAACGAACACGTTGTTTGGTTGAACGAGGAATTGGACAGTGGAAGAGGCGTTTCAACTGTCTTCACGGTCAACTTCGATACTCACCACAGAAGGCCTGCGAAATTATTGCAACTTGTGCCATTCTCCACAATATTGCAATAAATAGAGGATTACCTGATTTTGACGAGGAACCCATCGAGTTACATCCACAACCAGATGATGACGATGAAGAGAATGTGGTTGTATTGCCCGACAGACGCATTAAGATGGAAGTTCGGAATCAAACACTCAACAACCATTTTTTAATAAACAGTGAGTATTATAGGTTGCACGAAATGAATAGAACACAAACTATATTGGTCCTTTATAGAATTTATTCCCTTATACAGATATATTCTGATCACTGCAAGTTCATCAATTTTTATGGTGTATAGCCACATGCTGAATCACTTGGCAAGTTGTCAGACTTGTCTTGCCTTTGGTTAAGCTTTTGCCTTTTTATTTTCAGCACGTCAATTTCAATTGCTAACTTTTCCTTCTCCATGGTTAGCTTTTCAATTTCAAGTTTCGCCCTTTGCTTCTCTAAGCACAAGAGTTCTTTTTGCATTTCGATAAGTCTCTATTTTCATCTAACTTTTGGTTCTTAGTTTTCTCAGCAGGGACGACCGCAGGGGGGCATGGATTTGGTAATGTTGAAGTAGAGCGACTTCCGGACGTCTTGGTAAAATTGAACACTGCTACAGATGGGGGTGCGGATGGACCACGGACATCACTATCAATTTCATTCATCGGAATGGGATCGGTGTTCAAGGAAGTTTCATTTGATGTGCAGGATGAAATGTAAGTAAAGACAATTATATGTGACAGAGACGTTCAAAGCATTGCTTACATTTAGATATGATAACAACGCACTGAACATTCATTATGCAATGTGATTCGGTTGTGCCTACCTTGAACTTGATGAAGTAGCTTTCTCCTTCGCCTTTTCTCCCATTAGTTCATTATCGACTCCTCCTTCTATGCCATGTATGGTGGGGTCATCCTCGCCCAAAACGGCGGCAATCTTCTGTGACAATGGGCGAAGGTTCCTTGGGTGCAGGCCCACCACCTATAACAGAAATGTCATTTTTAAAGTTGAAATGCATTGTCATCATTTTATTATAATTTTCAATTGTAAATTTGAAACTCTACTGTTTCCATATAGGCATTGAGTTCAAATTTGAATCGGTAAAGGCATACATATGTAAAAATACTGAAATTACCTGTCTTTGATTATAATTCCTTCTTGTTTTGCCGATATTCCTCCTTCATTATACTGCACAGGTTTTGCCACTTTTTTTGCACCTATGCCAATGTCCTTGCCACTGCATTACGACTATTTAGGGCCATCAATATTCTCTCCCAAGCCAAGTGTTTTCTTTGGAATGAAACGGTTGGCCCAAATTTATGGAGAATCACCGACATTTCTCTCTCATACATATCCACTAGTCGGAGTTTCTCAAATTTTTTTTTTTTCTTTTTTTTTTTTTTGTATACTGAATCGAGGCTCGTGAAAGAGCTAACATTTATTTCACAAACAAATCAACCAGACAAACAAAATATACAAAAAGAGGGAGCGGAAGACAAGATGGGGCGAGAAGGGGAAGCACACAACCACAACATTTGAGAGCAGGGAGAAGTGTGGGAGGGAGAGGGCTTGGGGGCAGGAGGCGTGGGAAGAGGAGGGGGTGGGGTGGGAGAGGTATAAAACACAAGGGGACCGAAATTAGCGGGGGTAGAAAAGATCAAGGTTTTGGATGGGGGAGGATAAGAGATGGTGGTGAACAGCTGTTTTAAAGACCTGGAGGGTGGAGTGGGATTGAAGAGAGTGAGGGAGTTTGTTCCAGAGGCGGGAGAAAAGAGGATTGAAGGAGTGAAGGTGAGCAGAAAGTCTTGATTTTGGCAGTTTAACCATAAGAGGGTTGCAGGCAGATCTTGTGCGACCTGTAGGAATATTTGGGGGACAGAGCCCAGAGAGGGCTGGGGGGGCAAGGCCAGAGAGGAGTCGGTAGAAGACGGAAAGACCACCAACCTGCCTGAGTGAGTGAAAGGCCCTTGGAGTTAGCTTCATCGCGGGAGATTCCAATGATTCTGAACGCTTTGGTTTCAACAGCGTGAAGACGGGCTAGGTGTGAGGCAGGAGCACCAGACCAGAGGGGAGAGCAGTATTCCATAGAGCTGCAGATGAAAGCCTTGTATGTGGTGAGGAGCTCAGGTGTGCCAAGGAAGGACTTCGCACGACGGAGGATGCCCAGTCGGCGACTGGCTTTGGAGGCCAGATTTGAAATGTGGTTTTCCCAGGAAAGATCATGGCAAATAGTGAGACCCAAAAGCTTGAGTGACAGAACTTCTTGGAGAGGATTATTCAGAAAGTGGATGGGAGGGTTTTCCAGTCGGTCTTTTCGGAGAGACATCATAAGAGTGTGAGATTTATCAGGATTGAAAGACATGTTCCATTTGTTTGCCCAGTCTGTGATTTTGTCCAGGTCTGCAGAGAGTGAGGAGGCTGCAGACTGCCGATCTGAGGGATGAGGAATGGAGCGACAGAGAGTAGAGTCATCAGCAAAGAGATAGAGAGGATTTTCAAGAGAGTCAGAGAGATCATTGATGAAGACCAGAAAATCTCGGAGAAATTCGGTTTTCCCTTCCATCTTGTCCATGTTGAGTGTGAGAAGACGGCTCTTCATACACGGCATTTATAGCAATTCAACAATGACTTGGCCTTGGAACTCAGTAATAACTGTCGTTGGTCTGTCGCAAAACCACAGAAAATGAACATAAACTGCAATGAAATGTGACATCGAGCCTTGGAAACCACTTGAGACAATCAACATAACTTTATGCGGGGCACACAGCTAAGCAGGGTACTTAATAGTGTTTATGAATTTCAAGATAACAACCCCACTCAGCAAAGTGGGGTACTTAGCAGTTAAGTAGTCTTAAATTAAGAAGTTATATGAATACCGGCCCAGAACACTGTACTGAGGAACTCCAGCCTGGACAGGAAAGGGAGATGAGAGAATTCCATTCAGGGCCACACGTTGAGTGTGACCAGAGAGAAAGTCGGCAAGCCATGGGTGAAGGTCTCCATGGATACCATAGGAGGAGAGTTTGGTGAGCAGGGTGGGGTGCCAGACTGTATCGAAGGCACGATATATGTCAAGGGAGACAGCAGTAGTAGGAGAATGGGGGTTCTGAAGCACACTAAAATTTAACATTGAAGTCAATGGAGAAAATTAAGGTTAATTTTATTGACCCACTGGATTTTAAATTAGATTTTATCTTCCAATTCATTCCCATCCTCAAGATTTCAAGATGTTCAATAGACATTCGCTGACACTCATTCTCACTCACTACGTTCGTTAGCTGTTAGTTGGCGCATTAAAGACACCCCATTCTCCTACTACTTGTGGTGGAAGGGAAATTGGGGGAAGGGAAATTAGGGAGGGTAAGGTGAGGGAGAAATGGAGGAAGGGGGAATTGGGGAGATGACTGCATTTGATTATATTCACTAAGTGGACCAATGAATATTTGTTTATGTTTTATCTTCGGGAATAATTTAATTTTCTTATAACACTCATCACCATCAAGTATATAAACAAACAATATGTTGGAATTTGGTTATTGGTACAAGTATCTTTGTTGAGCAGAGATGAAATGACAGACCTCTATTAATGTCCTTGTTTGAGCACCTCCTGAGCCACATATCCTTTTAAGATTGTCGTAAATTATTTTCCCATTGATTTCTTAGCAACCATCAAAACGTTCTTTGCATTCAAGGATGCTGACTCCTCTGGTAGGAGCCTCTAACCTATTTGTAGTTAAATTTATTCGCTTATTTGTTTAATTTACTTTTCTTTTGGTTATCTCTTCAATAAGACTTATTTGATATTTTTCATATTCTTTATGCTTTCCATTTAAATACCAAGGCTGCGTTTTTCCACACTCTTTGGTTTGGTTCTTGCTTGGTTTTATCATTTATATATCAGTAAAAAAGGCGGAGGTAGCCCGTTAATTCCCCTCCTCCCCTCCCTTTTTTAATCTTATCACTTATGTTTATCTTCATATGTTTCAACACTTATACTTATCTTATTGCTCAATACTTCTATCCATAAGGGATGCTATCAATTCCATTATCAAAAATAAACCTCTTATCATGAAAAGCCCCTAATGCCTTTTTATTTATCTCCTCCGTATATAATTGATGTTTATTACTTTTTATTGTATTCATCCTTCTATGTTCTTCCCTTCTCAACATCAAGCAATCATAATAATGCTCAAAATTTATAGTCTCTTGAATTAAATTCTTCTTTATTCTTTTCAACTTTCTATCACTGTTTTTAACATCCCCATCAATATATTTATACGCATAAGCATTCACTCTCAATCCCACAAATTCACTCATAACCCTTCCACCCAATTTATATTTAAACTTTCCAATAACCTTTTTATTCTTTGTGGAAAACAACTTGTTGTTTTGGTTATAATTGCTTGTATCATAAGTATTAATATCCTGAGACATATCCCTCGAAATATCTTCCGTATTGATTTTTTAAATAAAATTGTCTGTATCCATATAAAGTAAATTAATATCATCCACATATCTAATCTTTAAGTTGTTGGAGTCGTAGTCATACATTAATAATTTTGACAAGACAAGAATTGCTGTTCCTATATAAATAGGCTTCCATTTCAATACTCTCGTTAATCATATGAATAGCACAAAAGTTCTCTGAAAACACCTCCACTCTATGAAAACTGGGTCTATTAATTATTTTGTTGCTTGTTTCCAAGATGTAGGAAGTCTTATATTTTGTCTGTTCCTAACATTTTCCATTGTCTTTCCAAACCCAGCATCGTTCAACAATTTATAAAAGTCCTTCTCAAAATCTGTCTTTGCCTCTGTTCTTCTCTTTGTATTAATGTCAATATATGTTTTCAACCAATGACTGTTTAAACTTTAAAACTCTATGAATCTTCTTCACTCTCAAACCAGCAGCCAAATATCGTCTCAAATTCCTTTGATGCAGAACATAATTTCTTTATCATATAATGTGGTAAGTAGTTTCTCTGCAGGCTTTCCTTTAGTAGAAAATGATTGTTGACAATCACCAAACCATTCCTTCTTCTGAGACATAGCCCATCCATACAAATAGTTAACATCATAATACATCAAGTAAGAACTATCTTTCATTGAAACTTAACCAGGAAGATATTTGTTGTATGCTTTAGCACATCTCTTTGAACATACTTGAGATATTCCTACTCTTTTAGCCTTCTCCATGAACAACATATCAACATCACCGATTAAATCCAAAGCCTGTTTTGTCATTTTAACATAGCACTCCAAGCCAACCCTGGGGCTGTATAATAATGAGCAGCGTCTAGTCCATATGAATCATTGTTATGACAAACTTCTCTGAAAGCCTCAAACACATCAGCAAATAAGAGCACATCAGTCTTAAGATATACAATCACGTGAAAAAGTAAGTACACCCCATGTAAAGTTTTGACTTTTTCAACATATTTCAACATACAGCTATTTGATCTTCATTTCAACAATATTGAAAGATAAAGGTGATATAATATAACAAATATCATGAAACATTAACATTTTGTAGTCCATTGTATAATTTATATAAACACAAATGCAAATTTCGAATGTGGAAAAAGTAAGTACACCCCTACATTTATCACTACTTCAAATACCTAAAATTAGAATCAGTTGCACCAGCTCAGGTGCAAATGATTAAAACATCGTTAGAGAGGATCTTGGAGGAATATGTCTTATTTAAACCTCAGACATTTAGTGTGGTTTGCTCTTTGTTGTTGAAGTGTGTGGCGTCACCATGCCGAGATCAAAAGAGCTCTCTGAGGCCTTCAGAAAGAAGGTTATAGATGCCTACGAGTCTGGGAAGGGATTTAAAAAGATCTCCAAACAATTTGAAATCAATCATTCGACTGTCAGGAAGATCATGTACAAGTGGAGAATATTCCAAACAACTGCCAACTTGTTCAGGCCAGGCCGCCCCAGCAAGTTCAGCTCGAGAGCAGACCGCAAGATGCTGAAAGAAGTCTCAAGAACCCCTGAATGTCATCAAGGGACCTACAGGTAGCACTTGTCACTGTTGATGTCAAAGTGCATGAGTCTACCATTAGAAAGAGGCTGCACAAATTAGATCTACATGGGAGGTGTGCCAGGAGGAAACCTTTGCTGTCCAGAAAGAACATCAGGGCAAGACTAAAGTTTGCCAATGAACACCTCGGCAAAGACCAGCACTTCTGGAACAATGTGCTCTGGACCGATGAGTCAAAGGTAGAGCTATTGGCCACAGTACCAGAATACATGTTTGGCGAAAACCAAAGACAGCATTTGACCACAAGAACCTGATACCAACTGCAAAGCATGGTGGTGGAAATATTATGGTTTGTTGCAGCTTTGCTGCATCAGGGCCTGGGCAGCTCACCATCATAGAATCCACTATTAATTCTTCATTGTACCAGAGGGTGCTTGAGGAGAATGTGAGGCCATCTGTTGGAAAGTTGAAGCTCAACCGAAGGTGGACCTTGCAACATGACAAGGACCCTAAACATACCAGTAAATCCACCAAGGAATGGCGCAAAAGAAAGAAATGGAGGGTTCTGGAATGGCCAAGTCAAAGCCTGGATCGAAATCCCATCGAGATGTTGTGGGGGGATTTGAAACGAGCTGTGTATGCAAGAAACCCCTCAAACATCACACAGCGGAAACATTTCTGCATGGAGGAGTGGGCAAAAATTTCTCCCAGTCGATGTCAGAGACTGGTAGACAGTTATAAGAAACGCCTACTTGAGGTTGTTTCTGCCAAAGGGGGCAATACCACCTATTAGAGCCAAGGGTGTACTTACTTTTTCCACATGCAAAATTTGCATTTATGTTCATTTAAATTATACAATGGACTACAAAATGTAAATGTTTCATGATATTTGTTATGTTAAATCACCTTTATCTGTCAATATTGTTGAAATGAAGATCAAATAGCTGTATGTTGAAATATGTTGAAAAAGTCAAAACTTTACATGGGGTGTACTTACTTTTTCACGTGACTGTACAACACAACAACATGCATTTTAAGGCCATTTTCCCTGCAAGAGCGGGGGTTAGCCTTGCGGTCCCCATGACAATCTTCTCCATTTTGCCCTATTTTCTGCATCTCCCCTTGTTAACCCCCTTGCCCGCATTTCTTCTTCCACCATCTTTAGCCAAGTCTTTCTTGGTCTTCCCCGTCCACGACTTCCTTCTACATTCATTTCCATCACTCTTCTCAACCAGTCACTTTCATCCTTCCTCAACATATGACCAAACCATCTCAAGCTGTTTCTCTTCACAGCATCCATCACAGGCTCTATTCCCATCATCTTTCGCAATTCATCATTTGTCTTCCTCTCTCTCAACGATACTCCACACATCCACTGAACCATTCGCATTTCCACCCTTTCCAGCCTTCGTTGCTGCTCTACGTTCATTACCCATGTCTCGCTCCCATAAATCATAACACTTCTCACACATGCAGCATACACCTTTCCCTTCAGCTTCAACGATACTCCCCTCCTCATCAGCATGCCACTCAGTTCCCGAAACTTCTTCCATGCACATCTCACTCTAGCAACCGTTGCCGAGTCTGAACCACCTTCGCCATTCAGCATGTCTCCAAGGTAGCAAAATGTTTTCACACCTTCCAGCTTCATGCCGTCTCCCAGATCCAACTCAACATTTCCTCCATCTGCAGCTCCCCTGTGCACACTTTACATTTGAATGTAGCTGCCACACTGGTTAATGCACCTCTCAGACCACTACATTTTTGATGAACCCACTCAGTGCACATTGTACATTGAATGGAGTTCACTCCGACACACTTCCTGCACACAGCACATGGCCACTTCCCATTTCTTTCCACCTCACCACATGCTTTACCACTTGCCATCAACTTTGTCTTTCCGATATTCACCTTCAGACCTTTTGTCTCCATCCATTCCTTCCACTTGTTCATCTTTTCCTTCAGTCCATCCATACTTTCCACAATCAACACCATATCATCTGCATACAACAACTCCCACGGTAAACCCTCCTTTACGTTCTGAGCCTGCACCTCCATCACAGCTACAAATAGTAGTGGACTTAGTACCGACCCCTGATGCACTCCCACCTTTACCTCAAACTCACCACTGTTCCCGTCCTTCATCCTTACAGCTGTGCACGCTATTTTGTACATTGCCATCACTACTCTGATCAACCATTCCTCCACTCGTAACCTCCTCAATGTCCATTCACTACTTCGTGTGGAACCCTATCAAATACTTTCTCCAGATCAACAAACCCAAGAAACAACTTCTTCCTCTTCTCCATGTACTTCTCCTGCAACTGCCTTACAATAAAAAGCGCATCTGTCATTCCTCTTCCTGGCATAAATCCAAACTGCATTTCGTCGTTCTTCACTTTCTTCCTTATCCTCCTCTCCAACATCCTTTCCAATACCTTCATTCCATGCTCCAATAACTTTATCGCTCGCTAAGAGCCACATTCCAGAGGGTCACCTTTTCCCTTCTATAGACGGACGAGGGTACTCAGTTCCCAACCACTGGAATGCGGCCTTCTTTCACCACCAGATTACAGATCTCTGTCATTCTCTTCAATTCCCAAATTCCTGCTGCCTTCAACATATCTCCCACAACTCCCGGCGGCCCTCCCGCTTTTCTACACTTCATTGCTTTTATCGCTTCCTCAACTTCCTTCTCAGTTATCTTCTCTGCCGGTCCTAAAACTGGGTTACCCTCTATGTTGCCATCCCATTCATTCTCTGCATTCAACAGCATTTCCATATATCTCTTCCATCTTCCTTTAATTCCATCTGGGTCCACAACGATTTATCCCACTTCATCCTTCAAGCAAATCATCCCCATCACATTACACCTCTCTTTCGCGATCTGCTTTGCAATCCTGAATACCACTCTTTGACCCTCTTCCGAATCCAAGCGTTCTCCGAACATTTTCCTACATGCCTCCTGCGCCTTTGCTACCTCTTTCTTTGCAGCCTCCTTGGCTGCCTTATAACTTTCATGCTTGCTTTTTCTGCCCCCGTACCCTTCGCCTTTTGCTACCCATTGAACTTCTTCCTCTTCTAGTCAATCCTCTTTCCAACTTCATCATCCCACTACCATGTTTCCGAGTGCCTCGGTGGTCCTTTTGTCCATCCACATACCTCAACAACCGCTCCCAACAGACTATCTTTCATTGACATCCAACCACTTTCAAGCTCAACCACACCATCCTCCACCCTACTCAGCCTCTCTTTTAATGCCTCCCTTACTGTCACCTCTTTCAACCTCCACACCTTCATTCTCGGTTGGTACTTCACCCGCCGAGGTCTCCTCGCACCTTTCACCCTTATGTCGCAGGCAACCAAGTGGTGCTGGGAAACAGCCCTCCTCCTCCAGGATTACCTTTGTTTCCCGGAGGTGCCCCCTATCTCGCATACGCACCAGCAGGTAGTCAACGGTTGTCGTCGACCCACCTGATGTGTATGTAACAAGCTTATTATCCTCTTTCTGGAACTGAGTATTACAAATCAACAAATCAGCTCCATCAGTAATCTCCAAAATCCTTTCACCTTCTCCATTTCTCACACCATATCCGTAACCCCCATGAACTCCCTCAAAACGGTCCATACTCCTTCCCACATGTCCATTTAGGTCTCCTCCTACCACAACAACTTCCTCATCTTTCACGTTTTCCATCAGCTTCTCTATTGAACACCAGAACTTGTCCTTCTCTTCATCAGCTTCTCTATTGCACACCAGAACTTTGGACTTCCCCTTCCGATCTTGCCGGCGAGGTTACGTTTTTCTGCAGCAGTTCCACGCTCTCCACACTATCGAAGTTAAGTAATTGTTCCCATTTGTATTTTCGTCAAAACTGTATTTATTTTGTGGTGTGTGTACCCACAGTGGTCCTGAGGAAAATTCTCGGTGTAAACCTTTCATACCTGTATAGAAAATCGTGTTACTTCGTGTCGTGTCTTTTGAGGCCTTTACTGTGTCCTACCCCATGGTACTCAAAATCTCAACTCAAAAAATAAAATAAAAAACAAAAAACATTTCCTTCTCTGTTCTAATTCGTTGCTATTATTCGTTTATTGGTTGTTCTTATTCGTTCGTTCGTTCTTCAACCACGTGTTTCTCCCCAATTTCCCCAGATAGTTTTCACTGTTAAACTTTCAAATGTTTAAACTTTCCCCTGAAGTCCTGTATTCTGTCGTATATCATAACACCTTTTTCTTCTTCTTCTTTAAAAGGTTGCTTTCGACTTGCTCACCAAATCTATTCATCCCCAAAAAAAATTCCATCTCTTACAGTGCCTCTTTCATACATTCCCTAAACTCACCTGCACTCCACCCCCCCCCCCCCCCCCCCCTCCAGCGTCCTTAAACGTATTTTTAACTCAAAGATCACAAGAAACTCATTTTGCAATAAATGTTCGTTTCCCATTAATCGTACACTTTCCAAAATCCAATCTCACCCCTCCCCTCCAAATCTTCCCCATCACACCTCCCCTCCAAAACTTCCCAATCACCCCTCCCCTCCAAATCTTCCCCATCACCCATCCCTTTCAAATCTCCCCCCTTGCCCCTTCCCTCCTAAACTCCCCCCACACCCCTCCCCTCATAAACTCCCCCCTCGCCCCTTCCCTTCAAATCTCCCCACCCTCATTTCTTCTCCATTTCCACCCTCTCACCCTTCCTCTTCAAAGCGTCCTCCCCGCTTCTTCCCCCTGCCAACTCTCACATCCATCTCCCCCAACCTTCTGAATCGCTCTTCCCCCTCCTCAAATAACACCTCACTGTGCCTCCCCCAATCACCATCAAAACCTTTGTCCGCCCCATCCTTCCCCTTCTCCGAGCTATTCTGAAATCTCTGACACACCTTCAACAGCTTTGCCTACCTCTTCCTCCTCTTCCACATCTTACGCTACCCCCCCCCCCCCTGTTCTGTATCCGATGCTCCCCCTTCCTCTTCATTGACGGTATGGACCTCAAACATCTGGGGCCTTCGTTCGAACTTAACTGATCTCTCCATACAGGTTGCTTCTGACAAACCAGACGTGATATGCTTAACAGAAACTTCCTCCTCCATGATGTCTCTGATTCCTTAGTATCTCTCCCGGGTTACTCCGTCCTCCGGTATGATAGACCTGAGCCTCGTCCTGGAGGTGGGGTTGCTATCTTTATCAAAAACTCTCTTTCTCACTCGCCCTGCACTGCCCTCTCTCCACCTCACCCCCAGGAATACCTCTGGCTACGGCTTCCCCTTCGCTCCCACCTCTTGTTCATATGTGTGTTGTACCGTCCACCAAACAGTGATGACTCCATCTACATCTCGCTGTCTGATAATATGGACCAACTTCTATCTACTCAGCCCAACTCTCTCTTCCTCATATGTGGTGATTTCAATTGTCGCCGTGCCAGTTGGCTGGGTGTGGGTACCTCTCTCACCAGCCATGGCTCCTCAGCAAAGGACTTCTGCGACTCACAGGGACTGACACAATCTGTCAATTTCCCGACCCGGATCTCAGTCAACAGAGCATCTTCGCTTCTGGACTTGGTTATGACTAACTTCCCTGAAAATGTCTGCTGCGCTTCTTCTGCTCCAATCGGCTCATCTGATCATGTGCTTGTTAAAGAGGACATCTCTCTGACCATTCTCAGGGAACCAAAATCACCCAACATCACCGCTTCAGACAAAAAGGTGCAAAAACAGATCCTAGCAACTACAGACCAATCAGCCTTCTCCCAATTATCAGCAAAGTCATGGAATCCATCATTGCTTCAGATGTGAAATCTTTCCTCCTCTCCAATGGCTTGATCTCTGATCATCAATTTCGTTTCAGACCAGGTCATTCTGCTCTGGACATGCTGCTTCTGCTGTCTCAACAATTGATGGAGGTCGCCAATGCCAAACAGGAAATTAGAGCTGTCTCCCTCGACATATCCCGTGCCTTCGAAACGGTCTTGTACCCCACTCTGCTCACCAAACTCTCCTCCTTTGGTATCCATGGAAATCTCCAATCATGGCTGGTGGACTTCCTCTCCAGTCGTAGTCAGCGTGTGGCCCTGAATGGGTTTCTCTCATCTCCTCTTCCTGTTCAGGCTGGAGTTCCCCAAGGAAGTGTTCTGGGCCCTGTGCTTTTTCTGGTCTTTATCAATGATCTCTCCGACTCTCTGGAAAATCCTCTCTATCTCTTTGCTGATGACTCCACTCTCTGCCGCTCCATACCTCTTCCCTCAGATCGGCAGTCTGCAGCCTCCTCACTCTCTGAAGACCTGGACAGAATCACAGACTGGTCAAACAAGTAAAACATGTCTTTCAATCCTGACAAATCTCACACTCTTACTATGTCTCTCCGAAAAGACTGACTGGACAACCCTCCCATATACTTTCTCAACAATCCTCTCCAAGAAGTTCTGTCACTCAAGCTTTTGGGTCTCACTATCTGCCATGATCTTTCTTGGGAAAACCACATTTCCAAGCTGGCCTCCAAAGATAGTCGCCGACTGGGAATCCTCCGCCATGCGAAGTCTTTCCTTGGCACACCTGAGCTCCTCACCACATACAAGGCTTTCATCTGCAGCTCAATGGAATACTGTTCTCCCCTATGGGCCGGTGCCCATGCCTCACACCTCGCTCGGCTTCACGCTGTTGAAACCAAAGCTTTCAGAATCATTGGAATCTCCCGCGATGAAGCTATCTCCAAGGGCCCTTCACTCACTCACCGCAGGCAGGTACATGGTCTTTCTGTGTTCTTCCGACTCCTCTCCGGCCTTGCTCCTCCAGGTCTCTCTGTGCTTTGTCCCCCAAATATTCCTACAGGTCGCACAAGATCTGCCAGCAACCATCTTATGGTTAAACTGCCGAAATCTAGGTTCTCTGCTCACCTTCACCCTTTTATTCCCTCTTTTCTCCCACCTCTGGAACAAACTCCCACACTCCCTTCAATCCCACCCCTCCCTCCAGGTCTTTAAAACAGCTGTTCAGCACCATCTCTTATATCTTCCCCCATCCAAAACCTTGATCTTCTCTACCCTTGCTAATTCACCCCAGATCCACTTTGTTTGAAATTCCAACTTCTTTCCTGGAAGTCCTTGCAGTGTCCATATGTTTTATACCTCTCACACCCCCCCCCCCCTTCCCATGCCTCCCCCCCCAAAGCCCTCTCCCTCCCACAGATCTCTCGATGTCCCTGCTCTCAAATGTTGTGTTTGTTTCCTTCCCCCTCTCTCCCCATCTTGTCTACCCCTCCCCATGTTATATGTTTTGTGTGTTGGTTTGTCGTTCTGTGTGATTAATGTTCGCTCTTTCACGAGCCTCAAACTTGTATACAAAAAAAAGGAAAAAAAAGCAAGACGTTTCGTCGTCATAAATGGAGTGATTTCCACCCTTGCTTCGATCGGGTTCGCCACCTTGAGTTCTGACGAGAGGGAGTGGGGTCCCCCACGGGGTACTTCGGGCTGTACCCTGCCCATATGTCGTTGTAATTGTCATGGTTCTCTTTTTTGAGGCAATGTTTTTCTGGCCAGATGCCCTTCCTGACGCCAACCCTTTTAGTCGCCGCTTACGACACGCAGGGATACAGTGTACCTATTCTAAACTGGGGTACACACCGGGATCAGTCTTAAGATATAAATCATGATATTCACCGAAATTCTTTATTTTATACTTCTTCCAAACATTATGTGCTTGAGTATAATATTTATCAGTTATATGAGTTTTATTCAACTTGTTGTAGAAGTCGACTTTGGAGGGGAGTTGTGTCTCTTCAAACCTCTCAAACGAGTTCATATAATCATAGTGATATATTCCCTTTTGTGATAGGAGTTCAATATATTCTTGATTTGAAAAATGTGATTGAAGATGAGGAAACTTTTAAATGTTTGATGCTAAATTAGATAAAGGACTTGACATAAATTTTAATGTCAAGAAATCTGATATGAGTTATGTGAGATGTATGAATTGTTTTTGTGAAAGAGATGTATTTCTGATCTGTGTTCGGAATGGCTGAAATGTCTCCAGGTGTTTTGCTCAATTATTTTATAAATAGATATGTGTCATAGTGTTCGTTGTTGTGAAGAAAGACTGGAATGAAAGAGGGGAGTTTAAAATTTATATTACAACTTTGATGAGAAAGACCCCAAAAGGAACCTATGGGATGACAATGATCTCTAACCTTCAAACCTTCACTAATTTTCTCTTCACAAATATGACAGATATTGTTTTGCTTCAAGCCCCATTTCTCTTCTTTTGTTAAATTCATTAACTCATTGTTTTTTCTCATTATCCCACTTAATTGAACACAGTCCTTTTTCATTCGTCTAACAAACTCTTCTGAAGCAGTTTCTCCTCTATAAAGTTCTAACTTGTTATATTTATCGCCAACAGATGATTTTATATAATAGCAGAAACCACAAGGAGTATGTTTTTGATATTTATTTGTGTATGATTGCTTGTGATTTGGAGAAGTAGAATCTGTCTTTTCAAGGATACATTCACAATCAGCGGATGTTACAAATGGATGTTTTATAGTTTTGTTGACATCTTTAAATGATATTGTCACGGGAATGCCCTCAGTTAATACCGTAGGCTCGCGGATGGCCAAACAAACATTAATGGAAGCGACGATCAATGACGGATTTGACTATGCTAGCACAGGAGGAAGAAGGAAGAGGAAGAAGCGGCGCGCTCTCACCTGACACGATCTCACCGGCAGCTCTGATCCTCAATATCCGTCATGAACTCACATGGGAATCCGGGTTAAAATGTTGAAAAATAACCGATTTATTATGTGGAACCCGATATAAGGAAACGCGACGGTAAAACCTAATTCTAAATTGGGATCCCGCACACCTCACTTCAACAACAGCACAGGGGGAATGAATTAAATAAAGAAACCATTGTGTGCGCGTTTGTGGGTGCGAGCTTATCTGTCTGGCAGTGTAGTGTCATCAGGAATCGTCCAGCACAGATGTTGGCACGAAGCAGGCCTCCATCCACCTCGTTCACGCTCCAGTCTCGTCTGCTCAGTGGCACGCCTCGCTCGCCTGCTCGTCGGTCGCACATGAGGTCCCATTTGCTCGTAGCACCAAGCCTCGCTCCAGGCACCAAGCCTCGCTCCAGCCACCAAGCACCGCTCCAAGCACCAAGGCTCACTCCAATCACCAAGCACTGCTCCAAGCACCAAGACCATGATCACCAAGATCACGACCCAGGGAGTGCGGATATTGAGGAAGTCACACAGGATTGCGATGTGGGAAAAGTCTATAATGATCGCAAGGCTGAGAACCTGGATGCTTCGATTAGAGAAGGGCACAAGAAGGAGGCCCAGCTGAAGGAGATGGAAGCAGACATCAAGTGTCAGCAGCAGGTAACCAATGGTTGGATCTGGACCATGCCAGGTGACAGGCAGGAGTGGTACTGTGAGTTGAAGTCCAGAACATGCCGCAGTGTGAGTGGCAACAATTGCACAGTGTTGAACTTTAACCTAGCATCCCATGAACGTTTCCAGAAGAACGAACTTGAAGATTACCCTTGTGCATACTGCAAGAGGATTCCAGGTGCAAAGCCTAATGAGGGGAACACCGGGGAAGGGTATCTTGGATTTTTAATAAAAGTGATGATTGCCACTCCACCACATTGTATTCCACTGCTTTGTGGAACCCTGAGTTTTGCTAACAGTCCACCTTTTAGTATCAGACAATTTAGCGAAAATTTGGCTTAATTTGGCCACATTGTATTTAATTTCAAATGACTTTATTCTTCATTGCTTGTAATCTTATTACATTGCCTCAGAATATATATTGGGAGGCCAATATTTACTCAATCAGTTAATGTATCTCTTCTTCTTCTTCTTCTTCTTCATCTCCAGGTCTACCAAGATTATAAGGGGAAAAGGGGCCTCATAAGAGCTATTTGAATACCGTCTGAGATTTATTGCCCCAGCTTCGTGGTTAAAGGACCTGACCCACCCTACAGCTAGTGTGAAAGTTCTCTTCGGCAAGCATCTTTGCGCACCCCATGAAGACAAAGATAACATCACAGATAGTAGACAAATACTTCTATGAGAAATCCCCAGTGGGGAAAGGGTGCTAACGACATACCTTTTCTTTCCTTTTCTTTCTTTCCTAAAAAGATACGTGATGATTAAAGGGGTGACTGTGGTGGATTTCTCAGACACCTCACACAGATGGAGACAGATTATGGGCAAGACAAAAAGTTACATGTCGAACTATTTCCTATAAATGAGTTAGATGTGGGGTCTGGGTTATGGCCTTAAGGCAGCATTTCATTTATTTAATATGGGTGATAACGTTTCTCTCTGTGAGAGAAACAATCCGTTATTGGTTGAAGGAATGAATACAAGAAGCATGTTGACAGTTATCTCGACCGTGGCCAAAGTATAAATGCCAGTGTAACTCTGTGTGATTTAAGATTTCTGAGTTGTGGACTCAGAATTTCTTCCTTACGTAAGTTTTATCTTGAATAAATTTCTGTTGTACACTGTCCGGAGTTCTAAGTGGTTTTTTGGTAATTGGAAACCACTAAAATCCCTGACAGTATTACTTGTCATAATATTAATCTCTCCTATATTTCAGAAACATGATTATTTTTTAATATAAATGGCAAGGAGAAGACTACAAGATAGTTCTAATTTTTGTATTCAAGGATACTTCCAAGAAAAGGGTGTTAGATATTACATTCCTTATGAATTAGAACACATACATGGGAAATTTTTAATTAAGAACTGGTCTTATACTGATATTGCCAAACCCACAAATGCAGATTTGATTAAAGTATGAAATAAAATTCAACTTCTAAAAGTTATAAAATTTAAAACGCTTTTAGAAATCATCAACAAACCTTATTGGTATCATATTATGAGAAAAATAAATACAGATACAAGAATATCTCAAAATCCAGATGAATATATGTATAATATTATATGGGGAGATGGTTTAATGGTAAAAATGGATGAGGAAGGAGTTGAAGAAGAGAGGGAAGAGAGAGAGAGAGAGAGAGAGAGAGAGAGAGAGAGGGGGAAGAGAGAGAGAGAGGGAAGAGAGAGAGAGAGAGGGAAGAGAGAGAGAGGGAAGAGAGAGAGAGAGGGAAGAGAGAGAGAGAGGGGGAAGAGAGAGAGAGAGAGAGAGGGAAGAGAGAGAGAGAGGGAAGAGAGAGAGAGGGAAGAGAGAGAGAGGGAAGAGAGAGAGAGAGAGAGGGAAGAGAGAGAGAGAGAGGGAAGAGAGAGAGAGAGGGAAGAGAGAGAGAGGGAAGAGAGAGAAAGAGAGAGGGAAGAGAGAGAGAGAGGGAAGAGAGAGAGAGAGAGGGGGAAGAGAGAGAGGGAAGAGAGAGAGGGAAGAGAGAGAGAGAGGGAAGAGAGAGAGGGGGAAGAGAGAGAGAGAGAGGGAAGAGAGAGAGAGGGAAGAGAGAGAGAGAGAGGGAAGAGAGAGAGAGGGAAGAGAGAGAGAGGGAAGAGAGAGAGAGAGGGAAGAGAGAGAGAGAGGGAAGAGAGAGAGAGGGAAGAGAGAGAGAGAGGGAAGAGAGAGAGAGGGGGAAGAGAGAGAGAGAGAGAGAGAGAGAGAGGGGGAAGAGAGAGAGAGGGAAGAGAGAGAGAGAGAGGGAAGAGAGAGAGAGAGAGAGGGAAGAAAGATAGAGGGAAGAAAGATAGAGGGAAGAAAGAGAGAGAGGGAAGAGAGAGAGGGAAGAGAGAGAGGGGGAAGAGAGAGAGAGGGAAGAGAGAGAGAGGGAAGAGAGAGAGAGGGAAGAGAGAGAGAGAGGGAAGAGAGAGAGAGAGAGAGAGAGGGAAGAGAGAGAGAGAGAGGGAAGAGAGAGAGAGGGAAGAGAGAGAGAGGGAAGAGAGAGAGAGGGAAGAGAGAGAGAGGGAAGAGAGAGAGAGAGGGAAGAGAGAGAAGAGAGAGAGAGAGGGAAGAGAGAGAGAGAGAGAGAGAGAGAGGGAAGAGAGAGAGAGAGAGGGAAGAGAGAGAGAGAGAGGGGGAAGAGAGAGAGAGAGAGAGAGAAGGAAGAGAGAGACAGAGAGGGAAGAGAGAGGGAAGAGAGAGAGAGGGAAGAGAGAGAGAGAGAGAGGGAAGAGAGAGAGAGGGAAGAGAGAGAGAGGGAAGAGAGAGAGAGAGAGAGAGGGAAGAGAGAGAGAGGGAAGAGAGGGAAGAGAGGGAAGAGAGGGAAGAGAGGGAAGAGAGAGAAGAGAGAAGAGAGAAGAGAGAAGAGAGAAAGAGAGAGAGAGAGAGAGAGAGAAGGAGGAAAGGGAGAAAAAGGAGAAGGAGGCAAGGGAGAAAAAGGAGAAGGAGGCAAGGGAGAAAAGAGAAAAGGAACAGAGGGAGGAAAGAGAGAGGAAGGAAAAATATAAAAATATTGTCACGTGCTCCTCCCCAAACCCTGGGCACGCTGTACCTCCGAGCCTCGAAAGGAGTCACGGCAGAAAGATGTGCTATTATGTGTGTGTCCCAATGACCAATGGTAGAACCTGTAGAAGTCTTTCAGGACTTCATTCAGGACTTTTCAGTCCATCTGTGTGAGTTTTCACTTACATCCAAATTGATTGGGTCCAAAACTCTGATAATAGCAATATATTACAATTATTAATGTGCTAATGCTAATAATAATGAAGATGAGCTTTGGGAAAATTATACAATGGTTAGAAATAAAATTTTAAACGGTGCTGGAGCTTGGAGCAGAGAGAAGCTCGTGTGGTGACCTTTTGACCTGCTCTGAGCAGTTTGCTGGCTAAAGTGCAAACTCGTCCTCTTATCTCAAACTGCACATTCTTCCAGTCTGCAACTTGTGAAATAATGGGATGCATCTGGATGGCAGCTTCTACTTGTCTGGGATACAATGAACTTTGATGACCTTTTAAGACTTATCTGCTTTTTCTCCTTGGCATCAAATAACCCACACGACTATATAGTCGACAGAACTCTCCGAGTGAGAGAGGAATCTGTGTGGACGTCCACTGTGTGTTGTATTAATACTATGTTATGTGCTGTGTTCTGTTTTTAGCAAGTATTAAATAAATTGCCTTCAAGAACGTGATCATCTCTATCTCAGTCATCTTATTGAGTGAGTAGAAAATAATCCACATCAAACCACACCAAGCAATTGATACCAAAAAAATTATTATTGTATGCAAACCTCACGCAATAATAACACTCAACGCAAGTACAAGGAAACTCTCACTTGCACATCATAGACCATACAATTCCTATGATGGTACCACCAATATTACCTTAATCAATAACTCACAGTACTCCAATGTGAGCGAACTGTAACATTCCCCAAAGCCACGGAGTCACGACCCAAGGCCAAAGTCGATCCCTGCTCTGGCAATCACACAAAAAGGTCGTACCGAGACCTGAACCTAGGTCGGTCGACAGTCAAAGCTGCATTAGAGCCGCTTGGTGAGAGGTCGCGCCGAAGTTGGTCCGGTAATGGTTCACCCAAAAGGTGAGTGGAATCTCACACTTTCCGTTCACCCGACAATGAAGCTGACATAAACAATCAGCGGTTCCCACGCTGAGGTCGCTCCGGGAAAACCCACGACACATACGTGGAACCAGGCGAATGGCTGGTGCGAGGTGAAATGGCAGACCGGCCGATAATGGAGGTGTCAGCTTGCTCTCCAACGATGATTCACTCTCCGAATCAAAACCCGTCACTCAGGTTTATTTGAAACAGCAATAACGACACTGTCACGGGAATCCTTTTCCCGGGGAAACCAACATTCACTCGTGACCAATGTCTACAAGGTCTGCTCGCCACCATGAAGCAAATAAGCCTTTTCTCCTCCGATTTCTCTCGATCCCATCACCCACCTCTTCTTCTTCTTCTTCCGGTTTCTTCTTCACCGATTTCGTTTTTCTTCTGAAACACTATTTTTACCTTTGAAGACAGTTATCTCCCTTTCACACCAAAACCGTAACAATAATAGCACCTGGAACTAAAAATGCTTCAAGTAGATGAAAACCACAAAGACGGAAGTGACAAATCTGTAACACTTGCCACCCTCAAGAAAGAAAGTTTGAACATAGTGGAAACTTTCTTTTCATGCAAAAACACTATTTAACAAGCAAAAGTAAAACTCACACCCAAAAAACTACCAATCAACATATGGCTGATCAACTCACGTGAGCAACAATAACTAATATTCCCCAGAAGAAAGCAACAAAACTTCCAAACAACCTACAGGAACTTTCAAAGTTAGTTCACTCTGGATAAAGCATCGGCAACTACATTGTCCCTGCCCTTTACATTCCCAATTTCCAAGTTGAACTCCTGGAAAGACAAACTCCATTCATCAAACCCTGATTTTTATTTTCCATTTTTTGAATGAAGGTTAAGGGGTTGTGATCGGTGAAGACTTTTATAGGAAAGGTAGTAGTTCCCAGATACACCTCATAATGCTGTAGAGCTAGCAGGAGAGCAAGGGTCTCTTTTTCCACAGTGGCATAATTTCCCTGATGTTTTTTGAACTTTTTCTCGAATAGTAGCACACCGGGTGATCCACGCCATCATCACCCTCCTGTAATAGAACTGCTCAAGCCCCCACATCACTTGCATCAATGGCCAACTTGAAAGGTTTTTGAAAATCCGGGGCTGCTAGGACAGGAGAGCTCATTAATATCGCTTTGACGTGGGCAAAGGCAGCCTGGCATTTGTCATCCCAAACAAACTTGGTCTCTTTCCTCAGCAAATTCGTTAAAGGGGCTATCACATCAGAAAAATTCCTGCAGAACCGCCGGTACCAACCAGACATACACAAGAATCTCATAAGCTCCTTCTTCCCTTTTGGAACTTGGAAGAGATTAATGGCTTCTATCTTGGCTGTCACCAGTTGCACCTGACCCTGACCTACTACATGGCCTCGGAACACCACCTGTGCTTTTACAAACTCACTCTTAGATAAGTTGATGGTCAACCCTGCCTCGGTCAGTTTCTTGAAAAATGCATGAATTTGTTTAATATGATCTTCCATGGTCATAGTGTGGATGATGACATCATCCAGACAAGCCTCCACCCCCTCAATGTCTGCAATGAGCTCATTAATCAGCCGTTGAAATGTAGCAGGCCCGTTTTTCAATCCAAACGGAAGGACCTTGTACTGATACAACCCATTTGGTGTGACTAAAGCCGAGATTTCCTTGGCTCTATCAGTAAGAGGCATCTGCCAATACCCTTTCAGCAAGTCAAACTTAGTTACAAATTTAGCTGGGCGTATTCTATCAATACAGTCATCAATCCTCGGGAGGGGATATGAGTCGGTCTTGGTCACTGCATTAACCCGTTTTAAATCCGTACAACAGCGAAAACTGGCATCGGGTTTTGGAACCAACACACATGGTGAGCTCCATTCACTGCTGCTTGGTTCGATGATGTCATTCTCCAACATATACTGAACCTCCTTCCGAAGATACTCCGTCTTCACAGAGTTCATCCGATAGGGGAGTTGTTTCACAGGAATGGCTTCCCCCACCTCAATATCATGATATATCAGGTCAGTACGACCAGGTACATCTGTGAACAAATGTGCAAACTCAAAAATTAGGCTGGATAGCTGTCCTTGTTGTTCCTTCGTCAAATGACCTAATTTCTCATCTAAATTACTCAACACTTCCGTGTTCGTCAATCTGGGACAAGCCTGGTCATCAAAGTTATCAAACTTCACACCGGCCTCAAACTCTGGATTATCTTGCACCCCGACTACAGGCACGACAGGTGAGACCGGAACCATTCTTCCCAAAGGCTTCCTCTCATAATATTTCTCTCCATCGGTTGACATGACACAGCTGCCACTTTTTCCGTCGGTCGGGAGTTGTCACCACGTAAGCTGTTTCATTAACCCTCCTTTCGATTGCATAGGGACCAAAATATCTAGCCTGTAGTGGCTGACCTGGAACAGGAAGCAACACTAACACCCGGTCCTCAGGACTGAAATTTCTTATCGGAGAATTCTTGTCATGTCTCACTTTCATTTTATCCTGTGTCACTTTCAAGTTTCTTCTCGCAACTTCACAAGCCTTAGGCAATCTGTGCCTAACCATTGACACATAGTCTATAGTCAGATTCACTATGTTTTTTCGTTCAAAAATTTTTGAGATTAGCAAAACTATTCATTTTTGGAATATTCAGAGCATGAGGAATCCAAAAATTAGTGTTTACATTTGCGTAGACACCTTTGCGAAAATGACACTTAGGACAGTGATGAAGATCTGTAAAAGCATATTCCTGAACGGTATAGACCTAGTAGATCCTGTGTATTGGACTTATAGTTCAATCTGATACTAACAAGGCTGCTTTCTTTCTCTATAAACCCACACCTATAACTTCAAAGGACTTGCAATATCATGTATTATGTAATACAGTTATATCACAAATATAAAGACAATGGTTTTCAATTACCTTTGTTTGTTGTTATTCTATAATCCTGAGCACTATTTTGAGGCCTTTATTGGATTCCTTGACCCAGAAAACATAGGATTAGCATATTTAATTAAGTTTCTAGGTTGACTAGAAGCCGATATAGCGCAAAATATGTATATTATGGCGGCCATTTTGAAAATCCAAAATGGCGGCCATGCAGGTGTCTGTGCAAATGCCAACATTGATTTTCGGATTCTCCAAGTTCTGATGATTCCAAAAATATACAGGTTTGCTAATCTCCCAAAATTTTGAACGAAATTATATTTGTTAACATAGTGAACCTGACTACTACCACTGTTGACTCAGAATCCTCCTGTAGCCACTGTTCTTTCACCAATTTCAATCGTCCTCGCACTGTGTGTCCAAACACAAGTTCAAAAGGACTGAATCCCACTGACTCCTGAACAGATTCCCTCGTAGCAAACAACAATAAGGGTATTCCCTCGTCCGAAATCCTTGTTACATTCAAAACAGTACGTTCTGATCATATTCTTCAATGTCTTGAGAAACCTTTCCAAGGCCCCTTGGCTCTCGGGATGGTAAGTACTTGATCTTACTTGCTCCACTCCCAACAGGTGTACCACTTGCTGAAAAATCGTTGACATGAAATTGGAACCCTGATCAGACTGGATGACCTTAGGTAGGCCAACCAGAGTGAAAAATTTAATGAAGGCCTTCGGAATAACTGCCGCAGTAATTTTCGGAAGAGGCACTGCCTCTGGGAACCTTGTGGAAGCACACATGATGGTCAGCAAATACTGATGTCCAGCCTTAGTTTTAGGTAAAGGGCCTACACAGTCAATAATGACTCGGCTGAATGGATCTTCAAAAGCTGGAATTGGTTTTAAAGGCGCAGCAGAGACTTTCTGATTAGGTTTTCCCTCCAGCTGGCAAGAATGGCAAGATTTACAGAACTCTGCCACATCACGTCGCAATACTGGCCAGAAAAAATGTACCAATATTCTGTCATATGTTTTCTTCACTCCAAGGTGCCCGGCCGTAGGTGTCTCATGTGCCAAACTCAATATCGCCTTCCGGTACGGCTGTGGCACCACAATTTGGTAATGAACTTTCCACTCGTCATTTGCTTGCACCTCCGGTGGTCTCCATTTTCTCATGAGTATTTCCCCTTTCATGAAGTAACAAACAGGTACCTTCATGGCCTCTTCCTCTGTAATGGCTTTACCAATCAAACGCCGGAGCTCCGAATCTCTGTGTTGCTCTTCAACAAGTCTCTTGTGGACAAGCACCATTTGTTCAGCTTCGTTCCTAGACGTCTCCGACGGACACTCCATTTTCTCTTTTGGTCCTGATGCCACCTTTTCCTTAGGTTCCTTGATGTCACTCCTTTTCCTATCGTCTCTTCCCGACTTTTCCCCCAATATCTCGATGGAACCCAAATCCACATCGCCTTCCTTCTCCTTCTCTTCAGAGCGCTTCCTATGCATAGCACGAGCCACTGCACAGGATGGGAAGATACCCGGAATCTCCTGCTCTAACTGGGCTGTGTTATTTTCCATTCTGGGCTTTTCAACCAACATCAGATTACCGGAAACTCGACCACCGGCCAAATCATTCCCGATAATAAAAGAAATTCCCTCTACAGGAAGAGTGGCTTGTAACCCCACAGTGACCGGTCCTGACACAAACTCAGACTTTAAATGGATTACATGAAGAGGAGCTTTAACATAGCCACCAACCCCCTGTAAGAGAACACTAACTCCAGTGGCCGTCTTCTCCGACAATGGCAAAATGCCTTCAAGCATCAAAGATTGATGTGCTCCTGTGTCCCTCAATACCCTAACAAGTCTCTGGTTAGTTAAGTCCCAATCCAGTGCCACAAACCCATTGGAAATAAAAGGTTTTTAACCCTCTTGGACAAGGTCGTTCTGTGATGCCGTAAGTTTGGCACGGGAACCTTCACAAGGCACTGTCCTCCAAGGACGATTTCTAGCATTGGCCAATGCATTCGGAGTTGCACTAGCCTGACTCCGATCCTGATTTTTCCTTTTCAGGGCGTAACATTGGGACATCAAATGCCCAGGTTTCTTGCAAATTATTCAAAATTATCAAATGCCCAGGTTTCTTGCAAATTATTCAAAATTATCAAATGCCCAGGTTTCTTGCAAAATTAATTCAAAATTACTCAAAAATTTACCTTAATTTTCTCTTTTGACTTCAATGTTAAATTTTAGTGTGCTTCAGAAGCCCTAATCTCCTACTACTGAAAGCTTTGATTTCCTGTTTGGCGTTGAGGACCTCCATCCATTGTTGAGACAGCATAAGCAGCATGTCCAGAGTACAATTTTTTTTTTTTTTTTTTTTTTTTTTATACAAAATCGAGGCTCGTGAAAGAGCGAAAATTAATCACACAGAAAGACAAACAGACACATAAAACAAATAACATCGGGAGCGGTAGACAAGATGGGGAGAGAGGGGGAAGGACACAAACACAACATTTGAGAGCAGGGACCGAGAGACATGGAGACATCGAGAGATCTGTGGGAGGGAGAGGGCTTTGGGGGGGAGGCATGTGAAGGGGGGAGGCATGTGAAGGGGGGGGGGGCATGTGAAGGGGGGGGGGTGGGAGAGGTATAAACATATGGACACTGCCAGGATTTCCAGGAAATAAGTTGGAATTTCAAACAAGGTGGATCTGGGGTGAATTAGTGGGGGTAGAAAAGATCAAGGTTATGGATGGGGGAAGATAAGAGATGGTGGTGAACAGCTGTTTTAAAGACCTGGAGGGAGGAGAGGGATTGAAGGGAGTGTGGGAGTTTGTTCCACAGGCGGGAGAAAAGAGGAATGAAAGAGTGAAGGTGAGCAGAGAGCCGAGATTTCGGCAGTTTAACCATCAGAGGGTTGCTGGCAGATCTTGTGCGACCTGTAGGAATATTTGGGGGACAGAGCACGGAGAGAGCTGGGGGAGCAAGGCCGGAGAGGAGTCGGTAGAAGACAGAAAGACCACCTACCTGCCTGCGGTGAGTGAGTGAAAGGCCCTCAGAGATAGCTTCATCGCGGGAGATTCCAATGATTTTGAAAGCTTTGGATTCAACAGCGTGAAGCCGAGCCAGGTGTGAGGCAGGAGCACCAGCCCATAGGGGAGAACAGTATTCCATTGAGCTGCGGATGAAAGCCTTGTATGTGGTGAGGAGCTCAGGTGTGCCGAGGAAGGACTTCGCACGACGGAGGATGCCCAGTCGGCGACTGGCTTTGGAGGCCAGCTTGGAAATGTGGTTTTCCCAAGAAAGATCATGGCAGATAGTGAGACCCAAAAGCTTGAGTGACAGAACTTCTTGGAGAGGATTGTTGAGAAATTAGATGGGAGGGTTGTCCAGTCGATCTTTTCGGAGAGACATAGTAAGAGAGTGAGATTTGGCAGGATTGAAAGACATGTTCCACTTGTTTGACCAGTCTGTGATTTTGTCCAGGTCTTCAGAGAGTGAGGAGGCTGCAGACTGCCTATCTGAGGGAAGAGGAATTGAGCGGCAGAGAGTGGAGTCATCAGCAAAGAGATAGAGAGGATTTTCCAGAGAGTCAGAGAGATCATTGATAAAGACCAGAAAAAGCACAGGGCCCAGCACACTTCCTTGGGGAACTCCAGCCTGAACAGGAAGGGGAGATGAGAGAAATCCATTCAGGGCCACACGTTGACTACGACCAGAGAGGAAGTCCGCAAGCCATGCATGGAGATTTCCATGGATACCATAGGAGGAGAGTTTGGTGAGCAGAGCTGGGTGCCAGACCGTATCAAAGGCCCTTGATATGTCAAGGGAGACAATGACCTGTTCTGAATCCAAATTGATGATCAGAAATCAAGCCATCGGAGAAGAGGAAGGATTTACTATAAGGAATGATGATGGATTCCATTACCATGCTGATGATTGGGGCAGGCTGATTCACATGAAACATCACAGCTTCCGATCTCATTCAATATATCCAGGTGAAGAAATAAACTAATTTGTTATTTTGCAAATCAAAACTGATAATATTCATTGATTTCAGATATTTGATATTGAGAAGGGAAAGATTGTGAAAACATAAACAATTATTGAACTTCTTGCTTTTATTCGAAAAAATATTTTTTTCCCAATCCACACCCATTAATTTCGAAGATGTTGTAATAAAGAACAAATATGATAAAAGGTTTCTCACTTTATTTTACATTTTTAACCAAGACCATATAACATTTTGGTAACATGATACATCCCAAAAGTCCAAACGATGTAACGATGATCGTAAATATTTTTGTAATGAGATTGAATGTTCCTTGTGTGCTATTGTAAGCTGGAACAAATGCCAGACACACGAGGAGGCAAACAGTCATGCTGAAAGTAATGAACTTTGGTTCCTTGTGAACAAAATCCAAATTCAGTGCCTTGAACGCAAGAGCGTAGCAGGAAATGATAAGAAAAACGAGATAGCAAAGTGAACCGACTGGCCAGGCCATCGATGTCCCTCCACACTCTAACGTTACCACATTGGGACGGATCTCTGTGTTACGTACGAGTCTTGGACTCCCAACAAAAGCCCACAGAAGGCAAAATATGATTTGTGGCATCAGGCAAAGTATCACCATGAACTGATCATTGAGCAACGTAAACTTGCACAATGAACTAACTGCGGAGCATGGAGGAAAAATAATATTAAACACGCAAACATGTGGGGAAATCACAGAATTGTGAAAACAATAAAAAAACATCCACTCAGAGATACTTTTCATGAAAACAATAAATATGAGTTGCCTTGTTGGATGACAGGGTATTTTAACTGAACCCAAGCAAGGGATATTTCTAAATCAATGTCAATATCTTGAATGTATGTCGAGGTAAGTGTATAAACAACAGGAATGTAATGCTGTTGGAGAACAGCTGGTGGGATAGGAAGGAAAAGAGATTGTAATGGGAGAGAAGAAGATGAAGAGGTATTCCGGGTGCGGTTTTGGTCCGTCCAAGTTGTAGGAGCGACATTACAATTTATGCTCACAAAAGGTTGAATATCATTTCGTTTTTTTGGATTGTAAAATTAATGAATGAGATTTTCTGTTTATTTGAAATAGCTGCAGTCACCGCACAGCATTCACAATGAGATATTTGCCCTCCCGTCCTTGATTGGTCCATACTTTGTCAGCCAGATTAAAATGAATTCACCGGTTCGACAAGGATGGTTTTGAAGTAACATGATATGAAGTCATAACATGATATGAAGGCTTGTTGTGGATCATTCACACACACAGACACACAAACAGAAACACAAACACACACACAGACACACACACGAACTAACAGATGAAGATGCACGACAGAACAAAAGACCACAAGATGAGACAAACACAGCCACTGAGTTTGGGGGAAGTGCCGTCACTTCCCAGGGTAATCTGGGTACCCGTGACGTCACAGCAATGGCGCAGCTTTGCTCACCACACTCAGCATGGCATTTTCAAAAGGAGGAATTTCCTCTTCCCCATGGATGCCAACCCATGGAGATTTCTGGCAAATTGATTATTGAACAAATCCAATGAAATAAGTAAATAGCTAACCTGAAGGTGTTTGAAGTTTCCACGCCATTATCAACACACATGAAATGGCAAATGTGAGGCCTACACAAACAAGTGGATCATGTATCTGGCATTTATCATCATCTGGAGCTCCTATGGACATGATGGAGCTCAAAAGAGAGACCGTGAGAGCCAGGAGGAAAAGCACAATGACACGTCCATCAGTGTCCTTCATCACAGGTAGATCTCTACCATGGAACAGGATAATTCCCACAATCACGACAATCAGAATACCCAGTAAAATGAAGCTCACAATAACTAAGGCTGCAGGGTTCGTGAACGCAAGGTAATCTTCAGGCATGGGCACACAGCCATTTTTATCTTCATTAGACCAATAGTAAACAGGACATCGGAAACACTCTGGGGAATCTATTCAAATAAAACAGAAAAGTTCTTCACTTATTAATTTAAAAATCCCGCAATCACAGCTGAGGAGAAAGATTTTATGAAAATAATATTTTCAAAACAAGGAAAGAAGAAATCATCATGAAAATAATGACAATTTTGAAGGATCTTGAAAACATCAAAGCGTCAAAGAATGGAATTGGTTCGAGATGTACATCAAGGGACAGTTTCTGACAAGAAAGGGGAAAATATATTTTGGGTTTTTTTTTCTTTCAATCTATCGAGGTTTATGGTACCGGAAAATAATTTTTGATCTTGCACATGCAAATTCTTTTGAGTACATATTTTAATATTCCATTGCGCCTTTTGAAAAGAGTGGGCCATTGTGTGCCATTTCACAGGCAGAATTCAAAATCCCTGACTTTATTACCGCTGTTTGATCATGACCAAAAACTATTCACATAACCTGTGTGTGACTTAAACTGATTGGATAGTACCGAACCAATGGGAGAAATTCACTCATATCTCTAAAACAGACACATACGTACACAGACACACACACACACACACACACACACACACACACACACACACACACACACACACACACACACACACTGTTACGGATTCATCACTTCCGTTGTGGTTTTCATCCACTAAGAATGGCCAAGAAGAGGTCTGCTCAACTGGGATGGAGAACACTTTAAGAAAATGGCAGGACTGAGCGAATCGGACTGCCAAGTAGAAACAGAAAGTACGAGTCACCTACTATTGGGATGTAAAAAAAAAACTCAGGTCAGAACAGCTGTACACACAAAGGCACAACAAGTTATGTGGAGTAATCCACTGGCACATCTGCAAACGCCTCAATTGTCCAGGTCCAGAAAAGTAATGGAAACATGAACAACGAGAACAATGTGACTGTGTTGCCAATATGCATCCGCATAGTCCCCCAACTGGTAGATGCCATCACTCTGCATATGTGTGGGTAGAGGATCACGTTTGTGAAGTTTTATGTTGATAGGATAAGGTGTGTTTGTCTATCCAAAATTGCTGCCAAACCACGTGACCTATGACATCATCATTTTCAAACTATATGCAACAGTGCTGTAAGATGATATTTGTAATATTTTGCAACGATATGGTGAGTGGTTTCAGAGATATAATTGTTTAATATTTTCCTTCAATCCAAAATGGCTGCCAAACCATGTGACCTATGATGTCATTAATTTAATATTTCAATACAAATGGGTGATAGATCATGTGCGTGCAATTTCAGATTTTTAGCATCAGGAATTTGATAAAAACATTTTTGGCTGTTATACCATTTCACCTATGATGTCATCATTATTATTCTTATGTTCTCTATTGGGAGTACTTGAAAATGTGCCAAGTTTAAAAAATTTCCATTCAGTGGTTTCTGAGAATTTTTTTATTAATTATTATTATTATTGTTTTTTTTTTTGTTTGTTTTTTTTTTGTATACAAGATCGAGGCTCGTGAAAGAGCTAACATTAATCACACAAAAAGACAAACCGACACACAAAACACAAAAAACAAGGGGAGCGGCAGACAAGATGGGGAGAGAGGGGGAAGGACACAAAAGAGAGGGGGAAGAGGGGGAAGGACACAAACACAACATTTGAGAGCAGGGACATCGGGAGGACTTGGGGGGAGGTGGGAGAGGAATAAAACATATGAACACTGCAAGGACTCTGGGGTGAATTACCGGGGGTAGAAAAGATCAAGGTTTCGATGGGGGTACTTGGGAGTTCTAAGATGACAGATGAGATGGTGGTGACATAAGATGGTGGTGAACAGGAGAGATAAGAGATGGTGGTGAACAGCTGTTTTAAAGACCTGGAGGGAGGAGTGGGATTGAAGGGAGTGGGGGAGTTTGTTCCAGAGGCGGGAGAAAAGGGGAATGAAAGAGCGAAGGTGAGCAGAGAGCCTAGACTTTGGCAGTTTAACCATAAGAGGGTTGCAGGCAGATCTTGTGCGACCTGAAGGAATATTGGGGGGACAGAGCACAGAGAGAGCTGGGGGAGCAAGGCCGGAGAGGAGTCGGTAGAAGACAGAAAGACCACCAACCTGCCTGCGGTGAGTGAGTGAAAGGCCCTCGGAGTTGACTACATCGCAGGAGATTCCAATGATTCTGAAAGCTTTGGCCTCAACAGCGTGAAGCCGAGCAAGGTGTGAGGCAGGAGCACCAGCCCAGAGGGGGGAACAGTATTGCATTGAGCTGCAGATGAAAGCCTTGTATGTGGTGAGGAGCTCAGGTGTGCCAAAGAAGGACTTCGCACGACGGAGGATGCCCAGTCGGCGACTGGCTTTGGAGGCCAGCTTGGAAATGTGGTTTTCCCAAGAAAGATCATGGCAGATAGTGAGACCCAAAAGCTTGAGCGACAGAACTTCTTGGAGAGGATTGTTGAGAAAGTAGATGGGAGGGTTGTCCAGTCGGTCCTTTCGGAGAGACATTGTAAGAGTGTGAGATTTGTCAGGATTGAAAGACATGTTCCACTTGTTTGACCAGTCTGTGATTTTGTCCAGGTCTGCAGAGAGTGAGGAGGCTGCAGACTGCCGATCTGAGGGATGAGGAATGGAGCGACAGAGAGTAGAGTCGTCAGCAAAGAGATAGAGAGGATTTTCAAGAGAGTCAGAGAGATCATTTATGAAGACCAGAAAAAGCACAGGGCCCAGAACACTACCTTGGGGAACTCCAGCCTGAACAGGAAGAGGAGATGAGAGAAACCCATTCAGGGCCACACGTTGACTACGACCAGAGAGGAAGTCCGCCAGCCATGCGTGGAGATTTCCATGGATACCAAAGGAGGAGAGTTTGGTGAGCAGAGCAGGGTGCCAGACCGTATCGAAGGCACGTGAAATGTCAAGGGAGACAGCTCTAATTTCCTGTTTGGCGTTGAGGACCTCCATCCATTGTTGAGAAAGCAGAAGCAGCATGTCCAGAGTAGAGTGACCAGGTCTGAAACCAAATTGATGATCAGAGATCAAGCCATTGGAGAAGAGGAAAGATTTAATATCTGAAGCAATGATGGATTCCATGACTTTGCTGATAATTGGGAGAAGGCTGATTGGTCTGTAGTTGCTGGGATCTGTTTTTGCACCTTTTTTGTGCAAAGCGGTGATGTTGGCTGATTTCCAAGCAGATGGCAGATGACCTTGAGCAAAAGAGAGGGTGAAGAGAACAGAAAGAGGGAGTGAAAGAGCAGAAGAACATGATTTTAGGACCCGTGGGCTGATGCCGTCAGGAACAGTTGCAGAATCAGAGTCGAGGGTTGACAGAAACTTTTCCACCTTGTCAGGAGGAAAGGACACAGAGTCCAGGAGCAGCTGGGTACGACTGCGTACAGTGGGTACAGAGAGGGATGGGTTTGGGACACAAGATTTAGAGGCAAACACAGAGTTGAGGCATTCAGCTTTTTCACGTGCGGAGTCAGACGTTAAACCGTTTGAGGTGAGGGAGGGGATGGAGGGGGAACAAACACCAGAAACAGATTTGACCAGACACCACCAGGATTTGGAAGAGGGAGACAGATAAGAGAGTTCGGACTTGAGAACGGTGAGATATTGTTTCCTGGCTTTTCCTGGTGAGAACGGTGAGATATTTGCTTTTAATTCAAGATGGCTGCCATATCACATGACCTATGACGTCACAATTATCAAAAAACCATTCTGCATGTGTGTCACTCCTGCCCTGAAAGTTTAGTCTCACTCGGACATAGGATTGCTGAGAAAAACGAGGTTTAGCCCGGACGGATAACCCAAAAACATAATTGTTCATATTGTTCGATACGTCCGGGAAATAAATGCAGGGTTATTCAGAGCTGAATGATGTGAAAATATAGAATGGGCACCCGTCATTATAATGGGCTTTTGTGCTAGTCTATGTAGATTCATGAATGTGGCTGTGAGGCCAGTGTCGATTACACCGTTGGCATCAACAATTTCACACGCATTGTTTCGTACATCCAGGAAATAAATGCAGGGTTATTCAAGGCTGAATGATATGAAAACATCGAATTTTTCTGCTTGTCTCCATATATTTATTTCTTCTTCATAGATTTACCTTTGCATTTACATTACATTTACTCTGGAGTGATTTAGGTGGGTGAGGGAGGGGGTGCAGAGAGTGTGTTACGGAGGGGAAAGTGGGGGAATGTGTGGAGGTTTGGGGGACGTTTGTCGTGCAAAACCTCCATGGGGGAGTGAGCAGTCTTCATGGCAGGTTTGAGCCCTGTGGGTCAAATGGCGTGGCCAGGGAATCAGAGCAAACACACACAGTAGGGTGTGGGGTGGGTGATGGGGCTTGGGGCAAGAGGTGGGGCATAGTGCAAAACTATACTCGAGGAGTGTAACAATAATAATAATAATAATTCATTTATTTTGTATAGCGCTTTTCCAGAAGCCCAAAGGCGCTTTGACAGAGTGGAAAACATAATGCATAACAATACATGAAAACAACAATTGCAAAAAGACAAGAATCAAGAAAACAAACAGCAGCGATATACGGCATATATATAAGACAAGAATCAAAAAGACAAGACAAGAATCAATAGGGAAATATTTAAAGCAAAAGGAGGGAGAAGGAGAAGAGATAGTCAGGGGTTAAATGCTGTGGGTTGAATGTTGAATGCAGCGTTGAACAGGTGGGTCTTTAGTGATGTTTTGAATGTGGTGAGTGAGGAGGAGTCTCTGATGGTGTGAGGTAGTGAGTTCCAGAGGGTGGGAGCAGCGATGGAGAAGGCCCTGTCCCCCCAGGATCTGAATTTGGTCCGGATGGAGGGGGTCAGGAGGTTGGTACCAGCAGAGCGGAGGTTGCGGGTGGGAGTGTGTCTGGAGAGGAGGTCAGCCAGGTAGGATGGGGCCAGGTTATGGAGGGCTTTGTATGTCAAGAGGAGGATTTTGTACTGGATTCTCTGGGGGATGGGGAGCCAGTGAAGCTTGTAAAGGACGGGGGTGATGTGGTCACGGGTCCGGGAATGAGTGAGTAGACGGGCAGCGGAGTTCTGAATGTATTGGAGTTTATTGGTGATTTTTGAGGGTGAACCATAGAGGAGGCTATTGCAGTAGTCCAGACGGGAGGTGATGAAGGCGTGGATGAGGGTTTCTGCAGCCATGGAGGAGAGGGATGAGCGGAGACGGGCAATGTTTTTCAGGTGAAAGAAGGCTGACTTTGTGATCTGTTTAGTGTATTTGTCGAAGGAAAGGGTTTGGTCAAAGATGACGCCAAGATTCCGGATGTGAGGGGAGGTGGATACTGGGATACCGTCGATGTTGAGGGCAAAGTTATGGGTGGATTTTGTGAGCGTTTTTGGGCCAATGATGATTATTTCAGATTTATCACAGTTAAGCTTGAGGAAGTTGATTTGAAGCCAGGATTTTATTTCAGTGATGCAGTTTGTCAGGATAGAGTGGGTGTCGGTGGAGACGGACTTGGTGGAGATGAAAAGCTGGATGTCATCGGCGAAGCAGTGGAATTGGAGACCATGACGGCGGATTAAGTGACCGAGCGGGGACAGGTAAAGGATGAAGAGGAGGGGGCCAAGAACTGAACCTTGGGGGACACCTTGGGGGAGGGGAGCAGTGGGGGATTTGCAGTTATTGATGGAGATGAACTGGCATCTGTCAGAGAGGTATGATTTAATCCAAGAGAGGGCAGTGCCGGTGACGTTAAAGGTGGATTCAAGTCGGGTGAGGAGGATAGTGTGATCGATGGTGTCAAAGGCAGCGCTGAGGTCGAGGAGGACGAGAATGTTGAGGTTGCCAGCGTCAGAGGAGAGGAGAAGGTCGTTGGTGATTTTGAGGAGAGCAGTTTCAGTACTGTGGTTGGAGCGGAATCCGGATTGGAATGTTTCATACAAGTTATTTATTTCATACAAGTTCCACCTTCTTCTTTCCTCTGGCTATCCTTCTTACTTGTCTAATTTCCAGGAGTGACTGAGGCACCGATGTCTGTAGTTTCAGGATAATTTGACTGTCGAAGGGCCTTCTGTGCAAAGGGTGACTTTATTTTGTGTCATTGCATTGCTTGTATACATGTCTGTTAACACGAACAATCACTTCCAACCTGCCCATGTGTCTCCTTCCCCATCGGTTAGACAACAACAACAACAACATGCATTTTAAGGCAATTTTCCATGCTAGAGCGGAGGTTAGCCTTGCGGTCCCCATGACAATCTTCTCCATTTTTCCCTATTTTCTGCATCTCTCCTTGTTAACCCCCTTGCCCGCATTTCTTCTTCGACCATTTCTTCTTCGACCATTTCATCTTCGACTTCTTCTTCATCGGTTAGACATTGCATATATATTAGTAACATCTACGATATATATATATATATATATATATATATATATATATATATATATATATATATATGTATATATATATATATATATATATATATATATATATATATATATATATATATATATATATATATATATATATATATATACATGCAAACATATAGGAGAACACAGTTTTGCCCTGCTGTTTTGTTATGGTTTGAGACGAGCTAACGTCCCACTTCCAGTATCGTTCGTCCATTCTTGATTAATAGAAGTGGTGCGTCGAGAACAAGGTACCCTATCTAGGAAGATCAATTTGCTGGGTAGGTAACATGGGAATTGGGTGTGAGGACCCTACCAAAATTAATTCTCTGAGATGGCGTCCGTGGCTGCTTAGTAACCTGTCGTGCCACGGAGTTATCTACAGATAGTTGGCTTCACGTTCAAAGGTCGGAAAGCCGGTTCGAGAAGCCCCTTGTGACGCAACCGGCAAACCCCTAAAAATATTATTGTTGATTGAATTTAAATTTTTCAATTTCATTTCCATTGTAGAGGAATATCATTTATTGAAAACAAACCTGTTCCATTGGAATATTCACGGTTCGTGCATGAGATGCAGTCAAAGCAGCAGAATGGCTCCCCTTTACGTGAAACCTTCCGTGTTCCAGTCACACATGGCTCATTGCACACCGACTGTGGAACCTGCAAAATATTTATCTTTCAGTTCTCTGGATGTTTTGGGCAATTCCATGAAAAGGTGGGCATGACCTTAAAATAGGCATTGTATTTTTTCAGTAAAAATTGGCTATTTTCCTTTTCTGTACAATCCTTCATTCAAAAAAAGGAAATTAGAATCATGAACATTGTAACATGTGGTGTGCAGAAGCTGTCAAAACATGTAATGTCTCTAACTATGTAACGTTACTAACGAAGCTGTAACATCACTAACCAATGTAAAATAAATACAGATGCTGGCCAGTTGACACAAGACAAATATTGAAGGCATGGAGCAAAGTTAAGACAAAAGTGGGCAGTGAGAGACAATTGTTTGCCCATAGTGCAAATGTATAATACTCAAGACAAGGCACTGTTATGTGTGCACGATACATACATGTATGGAAAACTGATTTTTGTTTTTGTATCTTTGCTAATGCGAAAAGGCAATTCCCCTCATCATGATTTATTTGTTCACAACAAGGAAGTCGTAGTTATTGACGAGAAAATTGCAATGTTTAGCATGTTTATGGTAACAATCATTTACATGTGTGTGCAGCATTTTTTTAAACTCTCATGAACAATTGCACGCACTTTGGCACAAGTTTGTAAATCTGAATGTAGACGAAAATAAATTTGTTCTCGTGAAAGAAGAATAGAATAGAAGGGTGTATATATGACCCTGTAAAGGGTATTTTTACTCCCAGCAATGGTTGGAAGAATGATTGGAGGCCCTCCATCCCAGACAAGAGGTTAGGTCAATGTCACCCGAATATTTCGGTCCTTTGACACAGTGTGGAATCCTACTTTGCCTGTGAAGCTCTATGCCTGTGGCATAGAAGGCCTTCATTCCTGGATTTCTTACTTTCCCCACTCAAGCTGTTGACGTGTTGTTATCAATAGAACCCTCTCCTAGACTCCTCCCCTGTCCCAGAAGAGGCTGGAGTTCTCAAAGAAACAGGTTTGTGCCTGGTGTTGTTACTCATCTACAATAATGGTCTCTCAAATGGTCTGGAAAATGTTCCCTTCCTTTATCCCCCACTTTTTGCCGTACAGTACCACATCCCTCAGCTAAGCAGACAGAAGGCACGTGTGTCTGTGTGTGTCTGTGTGTGTCTGTGTCTCTCTCTCTCTCTCTCTTTTTTTTTCTTTCCTGATCTTGAACATGAACATGTCCTACAATTATTGAAAATCTCACCGACTCACTAAACCGCTTCAGAAAGATTGTCAAACAAACACACCTATTTCCTTGGTCATCCAATGGAAGAGGTTCAGTCTCTTGAACCTCGAGGCGTCACGACCAGACATGACCTTTCCTTGGTCGATAACATAGCAAAGCTGGCTTCCAAAGCCTGCTGCAGCCTGAGACTCCTCCATCGATCCAACTCTTCCCTTAGAAAATCAGAACTACTGAAAGTGTACAAAGCCTTTGTCCATAGCTCAATGGAGGAAAGCTCTCCATGATGGGCTGCCATCCCAGATCTCAAAGTTATTGGATGTCACATGGTCAGGCCAAAGAGACAGACCCAAAAATATATATTTATATATTTTTTATGGTGAGGCCAAAGAACAAAGTCTTTTGCCCTCACATTAAAGTCACGTCTCTGATTTCTACCGTGGATTTTCCAACATTCTTCACTCTGCTCTTTCAGTACTCCGATAATCCCTAGCAATCCCAGAATGCATGCCTTTTTCCATTAACCTCCCCCGCCCTCTGGTTCAACTTCTAAAATCCAGGCTGACTGCACAAGCCAACAGTTTTATTCCTCATTCGCCCTTCCATGGAATCACCTTCTTCTCTGTCGCTGTTCTGTCTCACCCTTCCTTCCACGACTTAAAGTAAGCAATACACCACTACTTATTTTCAGCTCCAATTAACACCCATGATCTTTATTACCTCCATTAACCTTTCCTAACAACTATTTAACTTTATGATTTCAGTTTTTCCCTCCTCCGTCTCCTCTTTTCTTGTTCATTCATTCCCTTGATGTTGGTCACACTGTCAGTTTGACCGTGATCTTCCATAAGCCTCACTCCTGTAATGAGAGTTAAAAGAACAAGCAGAGGTCTTCACTCTCCTCCAACTGGGTTGGCCAAAAGATATTCCATCCGATTTTTGTGATTGATTCATTATACACTTCACCAATTCATGGCAAACACCAAAGTAATGCTTTGACAAAGACAGCAACACGTCAATTCCTCAACCATCAACCCCTCTAACTCCATTCAGGACAACTATCGGGGATGCAAGTCGGGGACCAAATCCTCCCCATTATTCCCTGCTGCACAGATTCGTCAGAGCAGCGCGGTCACAATCTGAGTGCCGATCAGTCCACATGGACCAGCCCTTTCCCTCTTGCCTCACTCTTTCATTCTTTCTCTTCCTTTCTTTCTCTCTCTGTCTTTCTTTTTCTTTTTCTTTTTCTTTCTCTCTCTCTCTCTCTCTCTCTCTCTCTCTCTCTCTCGAACTCGAACTCTCTCTCTCTCTCTCTCTCTCTCTCTCTCTCGAACTCTCTCTCTCTCTCTCTCGAACTCTGTCGTGGCCCTGACTTTGTGAAGGTGGGGTCACACCATCCCTAGATGTGGGGGATTTCTGGGTCCCTCCTGGAAGATCGATCGGCCACCACACTCTGTGCCACAAGCTTACAATCTTGTTTGAGAGAACTGTCTGGGGCTATACAACAACAACAACAACAACAACAACTACATTCAGGTTACACTTCACAGATAATTGGTATTATTGAATTCAGAAGTAAATTTACCTTTGTCGTCCCACCACTCCAGTAAAATCCACCAATATTCACGGATAACTTTTTGTCAGGTGAGGCATCAGAATCAAAATGTCCGATATTTTTGAAAATTATTCTTCCATTTGCATCTCTTTCCCATATTATGAGCACATGTGGGGCAGGTGGGTCTCCAAATTCATCAAAAAACATTGTAGCACCCGTAGTTGATTTCCATCGCACATTCCGAAGATACAACAACAGCTGATAATTAATCAAGGAGTAACGAATTAAAGCAATATTTGAGTGGGAAGATTCCAATTTGTTGATTAAATAAATGTTAATGTTTAGTGAAAATATCAGATATTCTAACCAACTAATTTGCAAAATAATGGTATTTTTTTTAAACCAACATTTTTCCTTACTTGCCACGGTTGAAAATCATATATACTGGCACATGATCCATTTTGAAATGGACTGTTTTGGGATGTACACGACTGGATGTTCAACAAAGCGTACACTACAACATAAACAGCCTGGTAAGTGTAGGATGAACTCAACAAATTAGAAACATCTGTAAATTGCGAGTGAACTTTTTTCAGTGATTCTTGGCCTGAACAAAGCGGAAGTTCAATTTTTTCTCCATCCCAGACGCATTTGAATACATCTTCCCACAATTCAACAGTATAATCATTCAATGATTTCTCATTCTGAAAAAGTGGGGTTTCTTCTCTTTGTAGTTTTTCATTTTTCACAATATTTTCATTTTTGTCACCAAAATAAATTCCATTTGTCTTTTTGAAGGAATAAGAAAGAATGGTTCGTGATGTTTTATCCACTATAATTCAGAAATGTTTTACAAATAACAAAAATTTGTTCTTTTTCATTAAATTTGATCAAACAACATCAACAAGCAATATTTTATTACTTTCTTCACATCAACCCTACAATGCACTCTATGGGCCTGGGAGGCCCTGCAGCTTTTTTTTGGAATGACTTTATTCTGAAAACGTTGATTTGCATGACCTTTCCTGGAAGCTCCTATAAAGTGGTGACACATATTCCTGTGTTGTTTGTAAAAAAAAAAAATTCGTTTGGTTTCAACAAAAAAGTTGATTTCATAACACTACCCCTGATTCACACCCTACAGGCCTCCAAGGCCCGGTTCGTTATCGGCGTTATTTTCGTCTCCCTCATTTGCATGACAATAATACTCGTTCCCGTGAATGTTGTAAACACACACTCAATCCTGTTCATGAGTCATCTTGTGATGTCTTCTCGTCAGTGCAGCTTCCAGTTATCTTGTGCTTTGTGAGTTTTTCTTGACTTCGCGTTGGTTGTTTTGCCACCTTGACTCTTCGATTCATAGAACTTCAATTCCTTTGAACAAAGGTAAGCTTAATTTTATTCTTATGATTTCTGAGCTTCGGTGTTTTCTCCTTGTGTGATTTACTGTACATGTTTTCTCCTCGTGTGATTTACATTACGTGTTTTCTCGACGTGTACATTACTTTACGTGTTTTTACTTTAAATGCACATTGCTTTTCGTGTACTTTCGAAATTCGGGAATGCAGGCTCCTTACATTTTATTTTTTATTTTAGTATTGTACAATGTCGAAACAGTGCCTCAGTGTGGAGCAGGTGCTGGAGCTGTTGGAGGCAGAAGAGATCCCCAACACTGCCGATGAATTGTAATGTTCTGAACCAGATTCAGACCCAGACTACCAAACTTGGACAGATATCGCGCGTCCTCCTCTGCTGCCACTTCGGCAAGCAACATCAGCTTCTGAAGTAGTTCAGTTGCCGGAATACTCTGGTAGTGAGGACAGTGGTGATGACACTGAATAGGACAGTGGAGACAACACCGAAGGAAGCATTCAAACCAATAGAAATGGGACATACATTCCTGGAGCGAAAACGCTCCACCTCAGAGGAAAACACTGAGCATAAAACAGAATGAAGAAACAACCAGGTCCTGCACCAGGAAACTATGCAATGTCACGCAAGGATGTCTGGGATCTCTTTGTTACTGACAACATGCTTGAAGAGATTTGCAAGTGTTCAAACCTCGAAGGGCGAAGAACATCAGCAATCCATCGCAAGGTTTTCCATGATATCTCCAAAAAGGAGCTTCTGGCTTTTTTCAGCATTTCCCTTTTCGCAGGATATGAAAAAAACTAGGATGTTTCCATATGGGAGCTCTTTAGGAATAGCTCGTTGAACCCAACGTATCACACCACAATGTCCTTGAAATGATTTGAGGAAATTCGCCGTTTTTTGAGGTTTGACGACAAGAGGACAAGAGACTTTCGTCTGAAAACAGACCACATGGCAGCCTTTAGAGATGTTTGGAACATTTTCCTTGCAAACTGTCGTAAGAGGTTTGTTCCCCATGAGTGTGTCACATTGTGAGGGGTATTGTGTTCTATTAACTCTAGCTAGCCACCATTGGACTTAGTCTGAATTGGTGGCTTATGGATTGGGTCTTGTCCGTCCTTCCACGTGTCCGTTCGTCCGCCGCCATATCTCGGACTCGTATGGACCCATTTTGTTCAATCTTGGCAAAAAGACAATGCTGATGGTATGCATATGCACATCAATCTGTTTCGTGATTCGATCAAATATGGGTGACTGGCGGCCATTGTAGTTGTAAAAAACAGATGTTGAGCATGTCCTCAACCATTTCACATGAAAACTATTGAATATTGTAATCTCTGAGTATCATTACACATTTAATATAATTGTTTTATTGAACGATACTCTTCATGGATTTGCAATTTGTACAGTGGGCCTGGTTTATCCTCCAAATAAAATCTTTGGTTAGTAAATAATTGTAAGGTGTTCTTTACCTTGCTTTCCTTGAGGTGAATAGTATCCATGAAAGACCATTGGTTTTGAGGCTTCACTTTCACCAGGAATTCATAAAATCCAGGAATTTCTCCGAATATTTGTATAAACCCCATGGTGCCTTGTAGTATATGTGCATACTTCGATGAAGAGTAACGTTTTGAATTAATCCATTCAGATGTTGCGATCCATGTTTTACCTGTCAGGTTTTGTAACAGAATCTCCTCAACCAAAGGTAATGCGTCTTGTTCATTTGAGTACAAGATGATTACATTCGCACTTGTCTCTGTCAAAAGTTTGCCTTCAACACAGGGAAATGGAATATTAACCCTTAAATGCTGAGAAAAAACATCTTTGTACGCGCACAGCAAAACACATGTCGAAACAGCAATTTATGAAGAGAGATTTAGATCTCTTTAGTTGTGCGTGTGTAAACAACTGATTCGCCTGTGAAACCCCGCCCATATCTTCAACATCCAATTGAAACTATGCACATGCATATAATTAAAGCGCCATGGACAGTTGGAGGTGATTATGTGCATTGCTCCTCATCATAGGTTTATCCCAGTCACCTTTCATTGGATTCAGAATCCAACAAAATGATTCCTTTGAGAGATCCATCCATCCCTCCTTCGAGATTATCCATCACACCTTACACTCATCCACCCTCCTCATCCATCCATCCATCCCCCCCCCCCCCCCCCCCCCACCAGGCTCCAACCATTGATCATGGAAAAAGACAATATCTGTATCCTCGCTATGGTTCCCACATGTATGGCACTCTGGGTAATG
>NC_136263.1:198513556-198656056 GCF_964187855.1 Myxine glutinosa | reverse complement strand
ATATATTGATTGTTTGATTGATGAAAATGCGGTCTCAAGAAAGAAGCTTTGATATCTTTGTGAGATATTATCAATGTGAAGACAACCTTGGAAAATTGAGCAAGGTGGTGAGTTTATATATAGATATATATGTGCGGTTACCATTGTGTGATTTCCCCTTCAACAGAGCGGACACCTGAGGATTCACCCATTTCATACTGACCCTCTGGCTCATCTGCAAATACTGATCTGTGAGATTGGATTGTGCAAAAGCCACAGGTGAGAGAGATTCTCTGGAAATCACCGTTTGAACAGGTGGAGAGATCCTTCCTGGAGGTACGAGTGAAGCTTTAGAGGAACAAACTACAACACATCCAACGCTACTTTGATAAAAGGCAGAATGGGAAATGGAGCCTGCAAGAATACACAAGGACAACCAGAGATTCCACAAAAAGGTACTTGTACACATCATATGTACGACCGTTATGGTGCCGAAGCTATAAGGCAGGTCGAGAATTGGTATTTGTGGACAAAGGGACATGATGAGGAGTTTCCAAGAGATGGTACATTTGAGCGAAGTCGATTGGAAAGATTGGAACAAAGATTGAAAGCCAGGAAGAGACAGAATCTAACGGTAGACTGGCTTGCATTCCATCTTTGGGATGGTGAATCCAGACAACGGGAACAGCAAGAACGGATAACGGATCTAGAACTTAAAATAAAAAGGATACAGGATACAGTGGAGGTGACAAATGCACAACTGCCCTCGAAATTAGGAATGAAAGTGACAGTTGTCCCATCTGATTTCCAGTTGTCTCCCCAAAAAGGACGGTACAGAGAATTTTTTCGTGTTTCAGGAGATAACGAGAGATTGCAGTGGCAACTCAGGGATGTAGAGATGCAGCCCAGCAATACAAGTGCACAGGTGCACAGACCAGGCAACGACAGAAACCGGTGTTTCATGTGTGGACGGATGGGACATTGGAAAAGAGGATGTCCGTATACCAAAAGGAAGACAAGTTCATAGGGTAAACCAAGATCAAGGGCACCAGTGCTGACCGATACCTCAGACAATGATTAGGCCTTCATTGCGACAAATCCCAAATGACGATTGGCCTCAACAAATTAGATTACTGGACAAACATGAATAACTGTCGATGATTCTTGGGTCTGAAAAGTTTTCGGAGCAAGAATTATTCATTTTTCTTTTGCTTGTAAGCAAATTGATAATTAATTGATCAAATGCCGAAATTGGATCTTTTATGTTGGGCACAAAATTTTAAATTTACAAAGTTTGGAACAATTGCTTTGCAATTTTTTTTGGCAAACCAAGTGACAAGAGTCACATCATGATCAGGTGGGAATTTCGGACTATTGTTCCGCACGATTGATAGGTCAGTGGTCGACTGACATACAAATGGGTGGGTAGTCAAATTTGGATAAATTATTGTGGGAACTGAAAGGGTAATGTCAATGTGACGTCATAGGGGTTTTCTAAGAATAAACCTTTTGGTCCATTTGTGTATTAGCACTTATAAAATTGAAGGACAAATTTTGAGAAATTGAAATAAAGTTGACACCCATCCGGATCTGTAAATAAGGGTTCCAACGCAAACAAATACGCATAATGCATGTGTGTGTGGGTATTTTGTGTGTCAGTGTTTTTGTTTTTGTGTATCAATCTTACAAGATTGTTGACACCGACAGTGTGCCTTGTCTGAAAATAGATAGTTCCATGGGGATGGGATCGCATATCGAGAGAATTCGTAAAATAAAAAATAGAAATATAATTTGATTATGAAAATTATCACTTTTGTCAAGGGAGATGGAGAATAAAGATTTGATTTGCTGAGTTATGAGCAGCTATTCATTAATATTAAAAATTGGAAGTAATCTTGGGATTCCATTGTGATAGAATTTATATGAGAATCAAAGCTATTTATGGATATGAGCTTCATAAAAAATGTGGGAGTACAAAATTAGCCAAATTTTGGAGAGGTCTTACACTGACTTCCCAGAGTACTCTACTCACGGATTTTATATATATATAAACTTGAATTTTATCAGAATATAAATTGGGCTGTATGTATGGATGTGTATAAGGCATAGATGATATGGGAAAATAGTAAAGGAAATTTTGCTGGTTTGAACTATTGTGAGTTTTGAGTTCTGGAGTTCAAGCAAAGTCACTGGTTAACAGATGAGAATGGATAGTAAATAAATTCTTCGATGCTGGGTAAATTAAGTACGATATTACTAAGACTTATGAGAGCTATTGTTCTTCCTTACAGCAGTGTGAAATTATTGGGAAAAATATATATATATATATTAGATCCAACATAATGAATCTATAAATGAATGTCAGAGGGATAATATCCTCAATTTGTACTAATTATTTGATTGTGGGTAAAGGAATTAATTTATCATAGTGGATTGTTAACAGCAGCCTGAAAATGTCCTGAGAGTGCATCCATGTAATCAGAAATCCCAGATTTGTTTTTACAAACATTTTGGTAGAGGTCTTGTGTGGACGAGCACTTCCTTGGTAGATAAAAAACGGTACTGCATGCTGGCAGCCACTTTTGCGGCCAGTTAGGCCAAACAAATTGAGAGGAAATTGTAGTTAAATACGTAAGTTACACATGGCTATTTGTAAAAAGGAAATTTGTTGAGATGGGAAACATTTTTCGAAGGTTTATTAAAGTGTTATAATATGACATGTGGCAAGGCAAACTATTGGATGGGAAAATTAGATCTGGTTATAGAATAAATTTATTGACCCCTTGAAGTTAATTCTTCGAATCATTGTTTCACTGGCATTTTTTGTTCAGATTGGAAATAGTTTGGTAGCGCTTTGTTTAAAACCTTTGGTTGCGGTATCTTGGAACGAAATGATAAACCATAGGAGATTGATAAGAATAGAAAAAAAAAATATGGACCCAAAATAGAAAGTTGGATTCATGCCTCTCATTGCAAGCAAGCACATGGGGCTAAGGTGGACGATCCCACAGAAAATGAGGCTGCACCTAGCAGCCCAGCAGAACATTCAGTGGCAGATAAATGATAGTCGTGATTTACAGACATTTGAATTACATTTTAACACCCCTTGCATTGATTAACATTACATTTTCAACATGTGATATTCCTACTTGGGATAGTGACATTTATTTGCCTACATGACATACAATTACCTGCTGATATTAATACAACATGAGTGAAAAAATGTATCACAACTACACTCATGATCAGGGGATTGAGTTCAACCCCGGGAGATAGGGGGATCAGGGTAAGACAAATAATCTGATTTATGTTACATATTAAGGGATTTTCTTTATTTACCTTTTAGGAAGCTTGTTAGTTTGGTATATAATGTTGAATGTCATCGACATATAATTATGTCATAGGTATGAATATATACAAGGAGTAGCAGACTTGTTTGTTGGTTTAGTAGTTATATTGGCAATTGTTTAGTGGTGGCTTGCTTGAAAGCCTTAGTGACGGTGTGTTTGAATAAGGTAACCAACAACACGATGATAACGCATGAAGTGACAAATGAGGAAAGAAATGTGGAACCACAAGAGGAAGACTTTTATGGCGACATAAATACTGAGATTAAAAGATTAAATCAAGTGATGTTGCAAATGAATACAGTAGAATTAAGATAATGGCATAACGACAATGTTATGAGTTGTGTCAATTACAAGATCAGTGAACTCATATCACCACGAGTGACACACTGTTAAAAAAAAAAAAAAAAAAAAAAAAAAGGGAAAAGGAGAAAGTGGGGAGGAATTATGGTAATAATACATTATGCTTAATTTGTTGGTTTGGGAAAATTTTTGGTGGGAATTAGATATTCCTGTTTGTGATTGTAATCATATACAATTTATTTTCTTAGAGTAGTGCTAAAATACCTGCGTGAGTTAATTTTGAACTATATTAACCTGAAAGCAATTGTGGATGCTATTCTTAGTTTAGTAGTCAAATACATACCTGATTGAATATTACTTGTGTGACGCATATAAATGAATATAACTTTTTGAATGTTGTAAGGGAAAACAACAAATTGTTGAATGTGAAACTGTCGGAAGATATACATAATTATGCTGATTTCATGGTAAGATGTACCCTATCTGATTCAGTGTGTGTGGAAAGCAGATTCAGATGTGACTGAGCATAAGGATAAGACGAGATCACATTTGAAGGGGGTACTAACGGAATTGGGAAGACGTTCGAGAAAGAAAATTTGTGGCTAAAAAAATGAAGTTAATCATGGCATACACCCTCTTTCTCAAAGAATGATGAAGACATTCTCCCGTGTAACTTGGAGATGGATGCTTACCTTCACCAAGGAAATTTATGTGACCATTTGCCTGGATCACACTGCAACATATGAAAGAAAGGCGATCACTTACTCTTGTTTGAAGGCTTCGAACATTCATCACATCAGAAGTTGCAGGACAACGACATTTTACCTGCAACCTCTGTGAAATGCGGGGACATATGTTATTACTTCACCAACGTCCGGGGAACCAGCATGTAGCTGCAAAAAACGGCTGTGCCCTTGTCACAACAGCTGTGCACGATTCTGCTGGTTGCTCCTGGTATGGACCATGAATGACCTGAACACCATGGTCCCAACATCATTGTGGATGCATCCGGCATCCCTGTTCCACATCTTGCTGGCCAATCAACATTACACCAACACTTGCTGCCCACTCATAATGAGGGAGGAGGCAAGTCGACTACAACTGGGCGAAGGCCTTGTTCAAGGAATCATTATGGTTCACAGCAAGAGTGGCAAGAATGCTACATGGAGAGCAGGGTCAGTCTATGACTCCGCACCGTTACCACAACAGCGAAATCCTACACGAAGTAGTGCAGGTGTTTATAAAGACAGAAGAAAATGTTTCATACCTGAATTCAAACACAAGTGATCAGCCCTTCCTTTCAAACAAAGAATCAACGTTTGTTTGGAGGGAAACGTTTTTGCCAGATGTTGCAGATGCCTTAAAAACTTGAAAATGGTGAAGCAAAATTGTTGTATCTTGGTGATGGTGAAGTGTTGTTTTACAAAGATATTTGTGATGCAAATGAAATAGATTGAATTAACAATATGGAAGGAGTCAATGACCAACTAAATGTTTTGTGATCAGAGTCTTGCAGGATGACGGTGTATGCCTAAGGAAATTGTATTGATGTTTACTTGTAGTGATTGATTGTTTACTTATATTGATGTTTAGATTAATGGTTAATATAAACAAAAACAAAAGCATGAGGGAATTGTGGAAGTGTAACTCAGTGTAACTCATTGGTTGGAACTGGTAACGAACCAAGGTACGAGCAGGTGGTCGTAAGAATGTCAGGAATGCATCTCGCCCTGTCGAAGCTGGGAGTCCTGTTGTGTAGCTTTAGCACGACCCCGGGCTAACACACATTCCCAAGCCCGTACTATTGTCTTTCATCGGGATGCAAAGAGGATGAAGCAAATTCCCAGCAGGGAGGAGCGAGTTGGTGCCAGGAAGGCGAGCAGGATGACTGAGTAACATTGCTGCGGAGAAGGGATTACGATTTCAGCGCACAGAGGATTAACTGAAGTTTGCCCATATAAACAGAAGAGACTTTGAGTCAAGGAGACTTGCCATCAGAAACCCTGCCCGATGGAATGAACGAGTACGGCGCTGCGGAGTTTTGAGTTCTGAGAAAGAGGGACTATGCGGATAGAGTTATCTGCTCCATTGAGTTAACGGTAGTTATTAGTATTTGAATGAAGTGAAGAACTAGTTAATAAAGTTGTGATCTTTTGTAAACCTGTGACATCATTGGAGTCTTGAGTCTCACAACACTTCCACGACACCCATAACACATTACCCATGAGCCATTACAAATTACACATTACACATATTCATAATAAGTAAATAAAATGCCTGGGCCTCTCAGGACTGCATTGGTGCAGGATTTTTGACAGTTGTGGTCATATACTGTACATTCGAAAGAAAAGGATCAGTGAATCATATTTTTGAGCAAATACTCCTCCATGAGCCTCAACTTTTTAAAGAAAACAAAGTTGAAAAACTAAGAAAAATTTTTTTTTGCAAAAAAATAGAAGACTCATTACTTGAATGTGATTCTTCCAAACAATAGGATCAATAATTCACATTCCCTGAGCAAATACACATCTATGAACATTGACTTGGATTGAAAAAGGATAAGAAAGAAAAAAAATCTATTTTAAAAAAATGATAAAATCATTACACCAATACATCCGTCGGGCCTCCGAGGCCCAATGGCTGCGTTTATGTAAGATTTTTGACGCCTGCATCTAAGGGTTAAAAATTCTCTGATCCGGATCCAGATTCGAATCTTCACCAAAACTGAATCAACTCTTCCTTGTCACCCACACAACCAATCCACCAAGTTTCTTCCGAATTCGTCCACAACTTTTTGAGATATCATGCTACTCGGGAAAGTACCCGTCCCAAGTGACAGGAAAAGCTAGCCAAAGCATCCGTCCCCAGTGACAGGACAAGTTTAAGTTAATGTATTCATTCAAATATTATATAATTGAATTTAAAAAGGTCAATTGTGTTGCATTCTTGGTTTCTCTCAGAACAAAAACTCTGAGCTACTTATACCGCACACTGTAAAATGGTGGTGCAACATAGAGCTGCAGAGGTTGGATTTGTCTCAAAAGAGGGAAAAATATCCTGGATGCAAAACAAAATGTGGCATTAACGTCATTTCAAATGGGAATGTTGAGCTTTTCAAATGCAGCACAGGAAGTGACCACCAATAAAAGGGAGACAGACGAATGCATGGATAGGCACCACGGTTTGCAATATATAATAGATGACTACCCTTCCAAGGAACTTCAACACAGACAAAGACCATTCGGCCCATAAAGCTTGTGCAATGGTTATCAACTGTTGTAGAACAATTTGTGTACATAAACAAAGCCATGTCCATGCATTGACCACTTGTAAAAATTTAATAACACTGGAAAAACACTCATTCGGTTTACAACAGAAATACATAGTATAGCCCACTCACACAGCACAAGGACCCCGGGTCGAAACGAGTATTCTTCCTCGAGTCGGCTGTTTTTGCTCCATTTTTCGTAATTCAAGACAAAAGGAGCAGAATTGGTTGGGTCCTCGCAGTGGGAGGTGGTAGGGGGAGGATATCGGGGGACGAGGGATTCTAATACGAGATTAGGGAGGGGAAGATTGGGGTATGGGGAATCACTGATAAGAAAGTAGGGAGTGGGGAGGGTGGAGATCGGAGGATGAGGGATTCTTAATAAGCCATTATCTTTTCAGTGGGTCACTTGATGAGAGCAGAAGTTTGTCTTTGTACAACAAAGCTTTCACAGAACTTATCCCCAAATTAGTATTTCCACAGGACTGCAAATGAATGGGAGATATGTATATCTTTCCATCACAAAGGCAACTCTTGAGTCAACCAGAGTCTGAATTATACTGTTAAATTCCTAAGCTTGATTAAAATGTAATACATATATACAGTATATACACTTCTCACAATAAGTTAGGGATATTGTGGGAGTGAGTTTATTTTTTTTTAGGGGCTGTGGTTATGGTATTGAAATCAAGAATGTTGTGTTTTTTCACACTCATTAATAACCATAGAATTAGGACCAAAAACTTTTTTCAACATAATTAATACACAAAATCAACCACACCGAAGAACCTGCCAATATCCCTAACTTATTGTGAGTAGTGTATGTGCCTAGTTGGTCATTCCGACTTCAGTGAATTTATTTTCTTCTCCACCTCCATGACACAATGGGATGATACACTTTGAGGAAGCCATCATAGTGTTAGGATTCTCTGAAAAAAATAGAGGAATATGGGTATAATATGTATTGAGGTGTCTGTATAAATGAATATATCGTTACGGTTCGCGGTTAAGGATGTTGGTTTGCCGAGCGGAGGCACCGCGACCTAACAGTTTCCCCGATTCACCCGATTCACCCGAACGTTGGCCGTATCGCGCCACAGATATTCAATATGGAAAACTCTAAAGCGACCGAATGTAAAGAGGAAGAAGAAGACGTACAGAAGAGTAAGGTTATTATTTACACACACAAGCAAAAGGAGCAGTCACGGTTATATACAGGGAACATGGAAAAAGCAGGTGACACAGTGAAAATTACTAGCTTAACTATACAAGCTTAACTGATTCCCTGGACAGACCAAACAGAACAAACTCACGTACACGAATGGGGAATTGCAGAGTGGATTGGCTGGAAGGAGGTGTGTGGCTGGAGGGGAAGGAAGGCACGGAGCTGGCTGGAGCTTGATCCTGCACGGGACGTCGGGCTGGACCTCGATGGCCGCTGATGCCACCGATCTTGTCGTGTGCGCGGGATCACGGGTCGGAGCTGCTTGGTGGAGCCAAGCCAACGCTGCTGGTGGGGGGTCTGGCATGACGGGTTCTCTCTCCCTCTCTCACTAACTCCAGGACTCTTTCTCTCTCTTGGTCCAATCACTCCTCACCACCGACAACTCAACGCAACCACTGACCACTCAACGCAACCACTGACCACCACTGACGACCAACCCAGCTCTTTCCAAAACCACACAACTCAGCTCTTTGCAACTTCTTGCGCGCGCGCCTTTATAGCGCCTCCGGCGATTAAGCCGCCGGCTTTTACGACACGCCCATCGGTGTGCTCACCTCGGCCCTGGTTGGTCGCGCGACCCTCTGGCTCCGCCCTTGATGACGACGGGCGGGCACGCCTTTCTTCCCCAACCCGAGCATATGTTCAATGGCGGCTTTGGGGCGAAAACAACCCACAGCTGTAACAAACTGGCAAACTGCCCAGTGCAGTTGGCAATGGAGACTTGGAGGGGATGTAATTGGCCATTGAGGCTTGGCAATGATGAAAGGGGATCTACTCTTATTTCACTTGGTGCAATGGAGTATTTCAATTAATGGGAGACACAGCCTTACCCTAATACACAGAATAAGGAAATAAACTACTGAACAGGGATATTATATTGTCCTTCAATGTATGCTTTATGGAATTAACTACCGGAACGCCCTTTGACCTTTATACACACTGGAGCAAGGAGGGCTCAGAATCAAGCAATGTTACACAACAATTTACCAAAATACAACACAATAAAAAAATACAATCCTCATATCCGCAACAATATATATATATATTATATATCGGTATATATCGGCCAGGTATATACAGTCACGTGAAAAAGTAAGTACACCCCTACATTTATCACAACTTCAAATACCTAAAATTAGAATCGGGTGCAGCAGCTCAGGTGCAAATGATTAGAACATCGTTAGACAGGATCTTGGAGGAACCTGTCATATTTAAACCTCAGACATTTAGTTTGGTTTGCTCTTTGTTGTTGAAGTGTGCGGCGTCACCATGCCGAGATCAAAAGAGCTCTCTGAGGTCTTCAGAAAGAAGGTTATAGATGCCTACGAGTCTGGGAAGGGATTTAAAAAGATCTCCAAACAATTTGAAATCAATCATTCGACTGTCCGGAAGATCATCTGCAAGTGGAGAAGATTCCAAACAACTGCCTACTTGTTCAGGCCAGGCCGCCCCAGCAAGTTCAGCCTGAGAGCAGACCGCAGGATGCTGAAAGAAGTCTCTAAGAACCCCAGAATGTCATCACGGGACCTACAGGTCGCTCTTGCCACTGTTGATGTCAAAGTGCACGAGTCTACCATTAGAAAGAGGCTGCACAAATTTGATCTACATGGGAGGTGTGCCAGGAGGAAACCTTTGCTGTCCAGAAAGAACATCAGGGCAAGACTAAAGTTTGCCAATGAACACCTAGGCAAAGACCGGCACCTCTGGAACAATGTGCTCTGGACAGATGAGTCAAAGGTAGAGCTATTTGGCCACAGTACCAGAATACATGTTTGGCGAAAACCAAAGAAAGCATTTGACCACAAGAACCTGATACCAACTGTAAAGCATGGTGGTGGAAATATTATGGTTTGGGCAGCTTTGCTGCATCAGGGCCTGGGCAGCTCACCATCATAGAATCCATTATGAATTCTTCATTGTACCAGAGGGTGCTTGAGGATAATGTGAGGCCATCTGTCAGAAGTTTAAGCTCAACTGAAGGTGGACCTTGCAACTTGACGATGACGTTAAACATACCAGTAAATCCACCAAGGAATGGCTGAAAAGAAAGAAATGGAGGGTTCTGGAATGGTCAAGTCAAAGCCCAGATCTAAATCCCATCAATATGTTGTGGGGGGATTTGAAACTAGCTGTGCATGCAAGAAACCCCTCAAACATCGCACAGCTGAAAGAATTCTGCATGGAGGAGTGGGCAATAATTTCTCCCAGTCGATGTCAGAGACTGGTAGACAGTTAAAAGAAACGCCTACTTGAGGATGTTTCTGCCAAAGGGGGCAATACCACCTATGACCCTCGACATATCACGTGCCTTCGATACGGTCTGGCACCCCGCTCTGCTCACCAAACCCTCCTCCTTTGGTATCCATGGAAATCTCCACGCATGGCTGGCGGACTTCCTCTCTAGTCGTAGTCAACGTGTGGCGCTGAATGGGTTTCTCTCATCTCCTCTTCCTGTTCAGGCTGGAGTTCCCCAAGGCAGTGTTCTGGGCCCTGTGCTTTTTCTGGTCTTCATCAATGATCTCTCTGACTCTCTTGAGAAATCCTCTCTATCTCTTTGCTGATGACTCCACTCTCTGCCGCTCCATTCCTCATCCCTCAGATCGGCAGTCTGCAGCTTCCTCACTCTCTGCAGACCTGGAGAAAATCACAGACTGGGCAAACAAGTGGAACATGTCTTTCAATCCTGACAAATCTCACACTCTTACGATGTCTCTCCGAAAAGACCGACTGGACAACCCTCCCATCTACTTTCTGAATAATCCTCTCCAATAAGTTCTGTCACTCAAGCTTTTTGGTCTCACTATCTGCCATTTAATCTGTCCTGGGAAAAGCACATTTCCAAGCTGGCCTCCAAAGCCAGTCGCCCGCTGGGCATCCTCCGTCGTGCGAAGTCCTTCCTTGGCACACCTGAGCTCCTCACCACATACAAGGCTTTCATCCGCAGCTCAATGGAGTACTGCTCTCCCCTCTGGGCTGGTGCTCCTGCCTCACACCTAGCTCGTCTTCACGCTGTTGAAACCAAAGCGTTCAGAATCATTGGAATCTCCCGCGATGACGCTATCTCCGAGGGTCTTTCACTTAATCACCGCAGGCAGGTTGGTGGTCTCTCCGTCTTCTACCGACCCCTCTCCGGCCTTGATCCCCCAGCTCTCTCTGTGCTCTGTCCCCCAAATATTCCTACAGGTCGCACAAGATCTGCCAGCAACCCTCTGATGGTTAAACTGCCGAAATATCGGCTCTCTGCTCACCTTCACTCCTTCATTCCTCTTTTCTCCCGCCTCTGGAACAAACTCGCTCACTCTCTTCAATCCCACTCCTCCCTCCAGGTCTTTAAAATGGCTGTTCACCACCATCTCTTATCTTCCCCAATCCAAAACCTTGATCTTTTCTACCCCTGCTAATTTCACCCCAAATCCACTTTTTTGAGGTGACTTTTGACTTGTTTCCTGGAAGTCCTTGGTGTCCTTGCGTTTTATACCTATCCTGCCAACCCCCAGGCCCTCTCCCTCCAAAAACATCTCCCCATGTCCCTGCTCTCTAATGTTGTGTTTGTGTGCTTCCTCCCTTTCTCTCCCCATCTTGTCGACCGCTCCCCTTTTTATATACTTTGTTTGCTTTTTTGTTTGATTTGTTTGTTTGATAAATGTTAGCTCTTACACGAGCCTCGACTCTGTATACAAAAAAACAAAAAAAACAAAACAATTAGAGCCAAGGGTGTACTTACTTTTTCCACATGCGAAATTTGCATTTATGTTTATTTAAATTATACAATGGACGACAAAATGTAAATGTTTCATGATATTTGTTATATTATATCACATTTATGTATCAATATTGTTGAAATGAAGATCAAATAGCTGTATGTTGAAATATGTTGAAAAAGTCAAAACTTTACTTAGGGTGTACTTACTTTTTCACATGACTGTATATACCTGACCTATATATACCGATATATTATATATATATATATATATGTATATATATATATATATATATATATATATATATATATATATATATATACATATATATTCATTTATATAGACACCTCAATACATATTATACCCATGTTTCTCTATTTTTTTCAGAGAATCCTAATACTATGATGGCTACCTCAAAGTGTATCATCCCATTGTGTCATGGAGGTGGAGAAGAAAATAAATTCACTGAAGTCGGAATCAAGAAGCTGATCTCATGCGCCAAAATCCGTGGTGATGGAGATCTGCAGGCGAAGCTACAGAACATTGTTAATGGTGGTACTGAAGGAGCTGGGGCTCCCACGTCGATCGGAAGAATGGACGCGACAAAAAGCTGGAATTCATCCGAGTTGCTTTAATCAAACCAAACACTCAGGCACTCTGAAAAGCCCGTTTATCGGGCAGCAATATATATACATATTATCCCGGAGCGTTTGCCCAGGAAAGGCGAGAGGGGGCGTGGCCCAGCGTCCTGGTTGCGGCCTGGCAAGTTGACGGCGAGCCTGCCCGGGCATGCCCGGGCATGCCCGGGCGTCCCGACCGAGGCCTGGCAAGTTGAGCGCGGGCCTGCCCGGGCGTCCTGGACGAGCCCGGCATGGTGATCGCTCCGCGTCCTTGATAGGTGCAAGGCGATTGTGAAAACCCAGCGGTAGCCGCGACACACGTCCCCCCAGAATTGACTTGCACCGGCAGGGTCAATTTGAGGGGGGGTCCTGATGACCCGGCCGAAGCGACCCCTGGCGGGTCATGGGAGGGGGTCCGGTGTGGTGGTGGGCGGTCGAGTGGGGGGCACCGTGGACGGGGGGCGGCCTCGCCGCGGCGGAAGGGCCACCCATGGTGGGTGGTCGACGTCCACGTGCACCGGCTTGAGGCGGTCCACCGCAATCCGGTCCGACCTGCCGCCGATGTCGATGACGAACGACTTGTCGTCCCGTCGCAGCACCCGGAGGGCCCGTCGTACGGCGGCCGGAGTGGCCCCCGATGTTCGTCGTGACGCACAAAAACATACTCCGCTGTGCGAAGTGCTGGGGGGACGTAGGACTGGGGGTCACCGTGGTGGGATGTTGGCACGGGGGCAAACCGTCGGGCGGCCTCCTGGAGGTCCGAGCGCTGGTGAGCTGCGGACCAGGGACTGGTAGCGTCTGGCACGAATTCGCCCGGGACGCGTAGCGCCTGGCCATAGACAAGCTCGGCGGTGGATGCCTGGAGGTCCTCCTTGGGGGCCGTGCGGAGGCTCAAAAGGACCCACGGCAGCCGGTCGGCCCAACCGCCGTCTTGAAGGCCGGCCATGAGCGCGGCCTTCATGGAGCGGTGGAATCGCTCGCACAACCCGTTTGCTTGGGGGTGGTAGGCCGTAGTATGGTGGAGCTTGACCCCCAGGTTGCGGGCGACCGCGCCCCACAGCTCGGAGGTGAACTGTGGTCCGCGGTCTGACGAGATGTCCGCCGGTGCGCCGAAGCGGGCGACCCAGGTGGCGATGAAAGCCTGCGCCACGTCGGCGGTGGTGGTGGAGACGAGGGGAACGGCCTCTGGCCACCTGGTGGTCCTGTCCACCATGGTGAGCAGGTGTGTGAACCCCCGTGACGGGGGGAGGGGGCCCACCAGATCCACGTTGACGTGGTTGAAACGTCGTTCGGGCACGGTGAAAGGTGCCAGCGGGGCCTGGGTGTGTCGGTGGACCTTGGCCCTTTGGCAGGCCTTGCAGGTGCTGGTCCAATCGCGGACGTCCCGACGAAGGCCGTGCCAGACAAATCGCGCCGACACCAGCTTCTGGGAAGCTTTCCGGCCCGGGTGGGAAAGGCCGTGGAGGGAGGCGAAGATGCGGCGTTGCCAGGTGACGGGCACGATGGGGCGAGGCTGGCCTTGGGAGACGTCGCAGAGCAGGACAGTGTCCGCGAAGGGGATGTCGGCCAGGCGGAGGCCCATGTCCGCCGCCCGGAGGGCTTGCACCGTGGTGTCGGTGGTTTGGTCTGCCGCCATAAGCGCAAAGTCCACGCCCAGGTGGACCGCGTTCGCGCTGGCCCGGGAAAGACAGTCGGCCACGGCGTTGTTTTTGCCGGCGACGTGCCGGATGTCCGTGGTAAACTCCGACACGGCGGAGAGGTGGCGCTGTTGACGGGCCGACCACGGCTCCGTGACCTTGGCCATGGCATAAACCAACGGCTTGTGGTCGACGAACGCCGTGAAAGGTCGGCCCTCCAGGAGGTGGCGGAAATGGCGGACGGCCAGGTGTAGACCGAGGAGCTCCCGGTCAAACGTGCTGTATTTGAGCTCGTTCGGCCGGAGCTGCCGGCTGAAAAAAGCGAGTGGCTGCCAAACCCCGTTCACCCATTGCTCATGTACGGCGCCCACCGCGTAGTCGGAGGCATCCGTGGTGAGGGCGATGGGAGCGTTGAGCACCGGGTGAGCGAGCAGTGTTGCGTCGGCGAGGGCTCGCTTTGAGCTTTGGAAGGCCGCATCCATTGCTGCAGACCAGGCGATGTCGTGCTTGGCCGGCTTGCCCCGGAGGGCTTCGTAGAGGGGCCGCATGAGTTGAGCAGCGCGGAGCACGAAGCGGTGATAAAAATTCACCATTCCAAGGAATTCCTGCAGGGCCTTTATGGTGCGGGGACGTGGGAACGTGGTGATGGCCTCGACCTTGGTTGGCAGCGGCACGGCCCCGTTCTTGGTGATGTGGTGGCCCAAAAAATCAACGGCCGTCGTGCCGAAGTGGCATTTGGCCGGGTTGACGATGAGGCCGTGCTCGTTGAGGTGCCCGAACAGTGTTCGGAGGTGGAGGAGGTGCTCGGCCCGGGACGTGCTGGCGACGAGGATGTCGTCCAGGTAAACGAAAAGGAACGGCAGGTCACGCAGCACGCCATCCATCAAGCGCTGGAACGCCTGAGCCCGTTCTTGAGACCAAACGGCATCCACAAGAATTCGAATAAGCCGAACGGCGTGATGACTGCCGTTTTAGGGACGTCGGCCGCCCTGACAGGTACCTGGTGATATCCCCGTATGAGATCAATTTTCGAAAAAATGACCCGTCCCGCCAGTCGGGCGGAGAAGTCTTGGATATGCGGGATCGGGTACCTGTCGGGGGTGGTAGCATCATTGAGACGGCGGTAGTCGCCACACGGGCGCCATCCACCCCCCGGCTTTGGCACGATGTGCAGTGGCGAGGCCCACGCGCTATCGGAGCGCCGCACGATGCCGAGGTGCTCCAACGCGTCGAATTCGGCCTTCGCCACGGCGAGCTTGGCTGGGTCGAGGCGGCGGGCCCTGGCGTAGACCGGCGGGCCCGTGGTTGGTATGTGGTGCTCGATCCCATGCCGTACGGCGACGGCCGAAAACGTCGGCCGCGTGAGGTCCGGGAACTCCGTGAGCAGGCGAGCAAACTCGTTCGCCGCCGGGACGGCACATGCCAGCTCGGTCGGCGCGGAGCTGCTCAAGGTGCATACCAGGGAGCTGAAGGTTTCGGCATTGATTAAACGACGACGTTGGACGTCCACCAGCAGTCTGTGTGCGCAGAGGAAGTCGGCGCCTAGCAGAGCCATGGGCACGTTTGCGGTTACAAACGTCCAAGCAAAGCGTTGGCCACCGAAGCAGAGGGTGACGTTGCACGGGCCGAAGGTGCGGATGGTCGATCCGTTGGCCGCAACCAAGGAGGGGCCGCAAACCGCGGATTGCCTGTCCTGGTCAGAGGCGGGTATGACGCTCAGTTGGGCGCCGGTGTCGCACAGGAAGCGCCGTCCGGACGCTTTATCCGTGATGAACAGTAAGTTGCCCGTGTGGCTGGCGCTCATGGCTGGTAATGAACGCCGGCCCGGCCGTTTCCCGGCCTGCCGAAGGTGCACGGGGGTCGGCATGTCCGGGCCTTCTGTCCGAACCTGGCATGATAGTAACACCACGCTTGGTCAGGTGGAGGCCCCGGTCGTCGTGCTGGAGGTGGTCGGCTCGGTGTAGCGGCCGCCAATTGCGTCGGCAGTTCGGTCGTCGACCGTGCCGGGTGCTCGGGCGCCATGGGTGTTGCGTCGGACGGCGGTGGGTCCCATGTCGCCGCTGCGATGCGCTGTCCTGCAGCGGAGATCTTGTCGGCTTCTCTGGCAAGGGCCCGGGGATCTGTGATCGTCGTGCTTGCCAGGGCGAGGCGTACCGGTTTAGGCAGCTGACGGAGGAACAGCTCCCGGAACAGGAATGCCGGAGAGTACTCGCCGAGCAGTGAAAGCATGTAGTCCATTCGCTCGGAAGGGCGCGTGTCGCCGAGCTCGGGCAGGTCGAGCAGGCGCCGTGCGCGTTCCGCCGATGGGAGGGCGAAAGCGTCGAGGAGAAGCTTCTTAATCGCGCCGTATTTGTCAGTGGCTGGCGGGCTCTCGAGGAGGCTCAGGGCGCGGGCCGCGGTGGCCGAACCGAGCGCTGCTACCACATGGTGGAAGCGGGTGTCGTCGGCCGTGATGCCTCGCAGGGCGAACAGGGAATCCGCCTGTGCGAACCAAACCGCCGCGTGAGCCTCCCAGAAGGTAGGCAGTTTAAGGGCGACTGCCGTGTCCATGTCGGTAGGTCACCAATGAAGGAGCTGGGGCTCCCACGTCGATCGGAAGAATGGACGCGACAAAAAGCTGGAATTCCACCGAGTTGCTTTAATCAAACCAAACACTCAGGCACTCTGAAAAGCCCGTTTATCGGGCAGCAATATATATACATATTATCCCGGAGCGTTTGCCCAGGAAAGGCGAGAGGGGGCGTGGCCCAGCGTCCTGGCTGCGGCCTGGCAAGTTGAGGGCGAGCCTGCCCGGGCATGCCCGGGCATGCCCGGGCGTCCCGACCGAGGCCTGGCAAGTTGAGCGCGGGCCTGCCCGGGCGTCCTGGACGAGCCCGGCAGGGTGATCGCTCCGCGTCCTTGATAGGTGCAAGGCGATTGTGAAAACCCAGCGGTAGCCACTACAGTACCATAGTGATAGTGCAAGTATAGTCTGCCACAAAGGTTGCTACTGTACTTATACATCAAAAGAGAAAATTGCAAGGGTTCAGAAGTCAAAGACAATAAAAACAGAAGATGAGGGTGTTAAGACATCTACAAGATCTCAAAGTAAGGTAGCTGACAAAGGTACGTTTGAGTACACATGGGATTGTATTTTCTGTGCCGAGGAATGTTTGCCCATTTTTGAAAGAGACCCTGGTAGATGGAACCGTGTTCGTCAGTGTTTGACGAGCGATCGTTTTGACAAAGAAGGCAATCATCACCCTACTATGAAAGATATGCTCCTTGACGTTGCTGAACAGTGTAATGATGAAATAGCTAGAAGGGTCAAGTTGCATCTTGCGTGTGTTTCTGCCCTATCTGCTGCTGAGTGCAAGTACCATGCACGCTGCTATAATAGTTTTAACAATGTCTCCAAATATGCTGATTTGCCAACTGGTTCTACAGATGATACTGCTCTAAATCAAGTGATTGAGTGCATGAACCGAGACAGGTCAAAATTATGGAATAGTGTTGAATTGCATTTTCTGTACTCGGATCTCGGTGGTAAACTCACTCAACGTGAAATGTTTAGCAAGCTGGCTGACTGCATGAGTAAGGACATTACCATTATTCCGTGTGATGGCTGTGCAACCATGATCGGTTTTCGAGAGTCTGTTTATAAAACTTTCAAAGCAGTTACAGTGGATGATACTGATGAGAGTAGCATTGCTATTGTAGCGAGGCAGATCAAGCATGAAGCAAGGTCAATCAAATGCAACAGTGCCAATTATGATCTATCAGAGTTTACACAGGCCAACACCTTCAAAGCAACCAGCCCTAGTTTGTTAAGATTGATTTCGGAACTGGTCTCAGATGGTGAAGTGACAAAGAAATCTCTGAGCCTCAGTCAGGCAATTCAGAGTCACATAACAAGTACCAGGAATCAGACAACATTAGGACTGGCCATCAAACTACAGCACAGGTATGGTAGTTCTGAACTTCTCAAGCTCCTTCATGAGCATGGATTCACGAACTCTTATGATGAGGCCTTAAGATTTAGAAAATCAGCAGCACGTCATTTAGGTGACAATGTAGAGGTTCTCCTCCAGTTCATGGGGTTGAGTAAAACTGTCGGTGTCATCTTTGCATGGTTTGACAACCTCGATCTCCAGGTCTTCACGCCAAATGGTCGACGCTCTACCCATGTCCTCTCACATGAATTCCAGCAACCACATTCTGCAGGTATTCTGGAGTATGGCCGTGCTAAGCCAGGGATGAGCAATCTCCATCCCCAGACTCTAAAATAGTCGCCCAATTTAGAACCAGCCGCAGCTCATTGGGTAACCTTCCTCTGCAACACTACACCGGGGCAACCAAGCTGAACCCACCAGCTATAAAGGTCACCTCTGGCATCTCCTACTTGGAAGTGTTTGCCCAGCAGGATAATCTAGCTACTGCACAGGAAAAGGACATGGCATGGCTTAACACACTCAACACACAGGAAAAGGCAATGGAGTGGAGTGGGTTCAACAATAAGGAGGCACGCAATGATGAAGCTCAGAAGAAGCCAGCTCGTACCTATATGTTTGGACCTCTCACCGATGCCAAAGCCTCTCATCCGGATGCAGTTCTGACTTCACTGGTGTATTTGACGAAGTCGTTGACTGACATGGGAATGTCGCATGTCCACATCTCAGTCGACATGCAGTTGTACATGGTCGCCTGCCAAATCAAATGGGATAACATTGATTGCTTCAAAAATGTTATTCTTAGGCCTGGGATCATGCATACCATAGTCCTTCTGTGGCTGCATCGGTAAATTAATGCGTGGATCAGGTGTTGAGGCTCTTATCAGCTCAGCGTTCAGAGGACTAGCAGGAATCATGAGTGGCAAGTCTTGGGTTCGGGCCATGAGAGCATTCCGAATGGTTTCAACGACTCTTCTTAACAGGTTTCTCATCACTGGTCCCAATATATTCCAGGACTTAAAGGACTGCCTTGAAATGTGTTGGCACCACCTAACTGGCAGGCACTGGGTTGATAACCTCATCAAGCCTACTCTGCCACTCCATCAGTTGTGTCGTAGTGAGAGGGAGGGAGATTTCCTACTTCAGCAGCTCATGCTCGAGCGTATGCTCCCTTACTTCTTTGTTGCTGGCCACCTCCACTATGCCCGTTACATTACCCATCACATTCGTGAGATGCGCCACCTGATACCACACACAGCCAAGACAGAGATCATGTCAGGAGCATTTGTATGTCATCACCAAGAGGGTTACTGGAATGGCGTGAGCTCTGATCAGGAGTGAGAGAGAGAGAGATAGAGAGAAAGAGAGAGAGAGAGAGAGAGAGAGAGAGAGAGAGAGAGAGAGAGAGAGAGAGAGAGAGAGAGAGAGAGAGAGAGAGAAAAGGAGAGAGATGGATGCAGATGACCAACGTCGAATCTCGCTTGAACTGTCCAAACTGTCTCATCCATTGGAGAATGGGTCACCACACCTCCACAACATCGTCAATGGTAAATTCCGTTCCCATGATGCTGAGGTGAATGTCGCTGAATCAGTCGAAATAGGTGAAAAAATGGCTGCAGATTTCCAGACATCCCTCCCATCAGGATTCCATGGAATCATTTCTAGCCCCATCAAGACCATGGAACACATTCAGAAAGGTGTGAGAGTTGGAGACAAAATGATCTTCGACCTAGAAACTATCTTCCTCAGGCTATTGACCGTTGTACAACAGTGGCACATGAAGCTAGCACCCATTTTCCAGTACCAGTTGTGTCCCATACAGCCCTCACTCATCGACGAGTATGGCTTCTTGAGGAAAGGTAGCAAAGCACCTCTGGCTGGCAAACTGTGTGTGAAGACAAGACAACCAAGGCTACCCGAGATCACCATCATTGACATGAGCCAGCTTATTTATGACATTGTTTGGCCATCGAAAGGCAATGCATCGGTCATAGTTAAGTCCATCAAAACCAGGTTGTCTTCTCTACCTGGTAAGAAGATATTAGTCTTTGATAAGTACAACAGTGTTTCTGCAAAGACCATGAACGTATGTGACGTGCTGGCCTCGGCTCCATCAACTACAACCTCACTATCAACACACCGCTTCCTAGTCGAGAAGCCATCATGAGGAAAAAGCACAACAAGCTGCAACTGTTGAAAGTGCTAAGTACCTGCAGTGCTAAGTACCTCCTTTGGAGGAGTCATTGTGGAGAGTCCTAGCAATGGTGTGTTCACTCATGACGAAGCGGACATAACAATGATTTCATACCTCCTCATGGCTATTGAGTCTGGCACGCAAGTGATCCGCATCCTATCAGACAACCTGTGCACAACATTAACGCAACCTGTGCACAACTCGGCTCGAAATGCCGACAAATTCTGGGGATGCACTATCTTACTGGCTCAGATGCCACCTCACACCTGTATGGCAAGGGAAAAGTGTTGGCTTTGAAGACCCTTAGAGCTAGCGACTTCCCTGGCCTGTTGCAGTTGCCTGTTTTGGGTGAACTTGATGCCACCTATGCAGAACTTATGGAAACAGGACGGGCGTTCTTCTGTGCTCTATATGGTCACCCAAAAGGGACCCCGTTGAGCGAGGTGAGATACAGCATATACACAAGGAAGTATGGTAAGCTGCTCAAAGTAATGTCATGACCACCAACTGAACAAAATCTCTTCCTACACATCTTACACGCCCATCTGCAGACCATACTTGCTAAATCTGCTGACAAGGTGGCTCCACCTGAACTTGACATAACGAAGTATGGGTGGAAAATCAAAGATAACATCCCAGTACCATCAACCTCTGATCAACCCCCAGGACCCAAGGATCTCATGGACGTAGTGCGGTGTGGTTGCAAGACTGCAGTGAAGACATGCAGCACCGAACGTTGCAGTTGTCACCATGGCAAGATCTCATGCACTGTGTACTGCATTTGTGCTTGCAGTGATACTTGCTCTAACCCATTCAAGACGGAAGGAGAAGAAGAAAATGAGACTGAAGATGGAAGAATAGAAGCAGATGTAGAAGGTGACGAGGGAGTTGATAGCGATATGGATTCGGATGATGAGTGGAAGTGAGGAATGCTTGAAACAAAGTATAAAACTAGTTATAATCATATTTTATTCCTGATTGTGCAGTAAATTGATTGATTTTTTTATTATAAAATTCTTATTCGCTATTCTTATTTCATTGATTTATGTTGTGCATTATAATTTGTAAAATTTAATGAATAAACGTGTTATTCTTTTCTTTTTTTCTTTTTTAATTTTAACCCTGAATTTTTTCCCAAATCACAAAACTGACTCCAGATATCGATTCCTGTGGTCAAAAATATATGGAAAACACATATCATATGCGATTGTAAGTTAGTTGGTTAAAAAGTCATAATCCACCACCATCCGAGGTGGCCATTTTGGATTTATGCAAATTACGGGATTTCCCCAATCTGGCAACCATGCTAAATTTTCTCTATAGACCTATATTTGTAAGAAACCATCAAAAAACAATACACTTCTCACAACAACAAGGTCACTACCTATAACATATACACGTGGCAAACGGACTATACAGCCATGAATGAGCTTCCTACACCTCTCTCCTGGCAGATTGGCCCACTCTACTTGTGCAAACTGCTCCAGTTCTCCCAGATTTGAAGGGTACCTTCTCCCAACTGCTGTTTTCAGATCATCCCACAAGTGTTCAATGGGATTTAGATCTGGTCTCATTGTTGGCCACTTCAGAACAGTCCAGCATTTTGTCTTGACCATTCCTGGGTGTTTTTTGAAGTGTGTTTGGGGTCATTGTCCTGCTGCAAGACCCATGACCTTCGACGGAGACCCAGCTTTATGACACTGGGTTGAAAATTGCACTCAAAAATGCCTTTGCAATCTCCTGATTTCATTATGCCATGCATATATTCAAGTTACCCAGTGCCAGAGGCAGCACAGCAACCCCAAAACATCACTGAAGCTCCTCCATGTTTGACTGTAGGGAAAGTGTTCTTTTCTTTGAAGGCTTCGTTTTGTTTTCTGTAAACATAGAGATGATGTGCTTTACCAAAAAGCTCTAATTTGGTCTCATCTGTCCACAGGACATTCTCCCAGAAGGATTTTAGCTTTTTCAGGTGTGTTTTGGAAAACTCCAGTGGGCTTTCTTATGTTTCTCTCAGCAGTGGGGTTCTCCTGGGTCTCCTACCAGAGAACCCCCTTTCATTGAGTTGGTGACGGATGGTGCGAGTCGAAACTGTCATACCTTGTATCTGAAGGTCAGATTGAATCTGTTTGGCAGTTTGTTTGGCAGTATGTTTGTTTGGCTTTCTCCACCATTCAAACAATCCTTTGCTGCAATCTTCGATCAAGTTTTCTCTTGCTTCCACGTCCAAGGAGGTTGGCTACAGTGCCATGGGCCTTAAACTTCCTGCTAACATTGCGTGAGGTGGACAAGGAACATCAAGGTCTCTGGAGATGGACTTGTCACCTTGAGATTTCTATGCCATGACCAAAAGACCAAGTGAACAAATTTCGAACAATCCTGTCAGACCATAAGACCACATGAACAAATTTGACAGAAAGAATGTCGTCTACAACATAGAATGTGAAGATTCTGAAGACAATTATGTGGGCCAAACATCCAAACACTTAACCACAAGGCTCACTGAACACCAATTTGTCATCGTCATTGGTTGCGACACACATACACACACACCATCACACATTCTCATGGAATCAGACCACGGGATTCAATCAGACCACGGGATCAGACCACGGGCTCGGCTCGCTGCGCTCGCTTCACCACGTGTCTTTACTGAGGAACGGGCTTATTTTAGCTGAGGATAATGATTGTACCTGAGTTGCTGTGTTGTCATGATTTACACCAATCATAATACAAACAACTATTTTGCACAAATGTATTTGTAGTGTTTGTGATATTACATTTTTATAAGCAATTTAGGTTGAAGATTTAGGTTGAAAAAATATATAAAATTCAAAAAAATGCCCCTCAGCACATACATATGGGAGGGGTAGATGCAGACTGGAAGTTTGGGACGATTACACCTCATTACCACGTAATTCAAAACACCTCACCACCAAGTAATTTAAAACACCTCACTACCAAGTAATTTAAAACACCTCACCCCACCTAATTTAAAACACCTCACCACCACGTAATTCAAAACACCTCACCACCAAGTAATTTAAAACACCCCACCCCCAAGTAATTTAAAACACCTCACTACCAAGTAATTTAAAACACCTCATCACCACGTAATCCAAAACATCTTACCCCACCTAATTTAAAACACCTCACCACCAAGTGTTATAAAACACCTCACCACCAAGTAATTCAAAACACCTCACCACCAAGTAATTTAAAACACCTCACTACCAAGTAATTTAAAACACCTCATCACCACGTAATCCAAAACATCTTACCCCACCTAATTTAAAACACCTCACCACCAAGTGTTATAAAACACCTCACCCCACCTAATTTAAAACACCTCACCACCAAGTAATTTTAAACACCTCACCACCAAGTAATTTAAAACACCTCACCACCAAGTAATTTAAAACACCTCATCACCACGTAATCCAAAACATCTTACCCCACCTAATTTAAAACACCTCACCACCAAGTGTTATAAAACACCTCACCCCACCTAATTTAAAACACCTCACCACCAAGTAATTTTAAACACCTCACCACCAAGTAATTTAAAACACCTCACCACCAAGTAATTTAAAACACCTCACCACCAAGTAATTTAAAACACCTCACCAACAAGTAATTTAAAACACCTCACCAACAAGTAATTTAAAACACCTCACCACCAAGTAATTTAAAACACCTCACCACCAAGTAATTTAAAACACCTCACCACCAAGTAATTTAAAACACCTCACCTCCACAAATTTAAAACACCTCACTACCACGTAATCCAAAACACCTCACCCCCATGTAATTCAAACCACTTCAACCCCATGTAATCCAAAACACCTCACCCCGTGTAATCCAAAACACCTCACCCCAACCAAATTTAAAACACCTCACCACCACGTAATCCAAAACACGTGAACATCACGAAATTCAAAACACCTCACCACCAAGTAATCCAAAACACGTCAACATCACGAAATTCAAAACACCTCACCACCAAGTAATTCAAAACACCTCACCACCAAGTAATTCAAACCACTTCATCCCCATGTAATTCAAAACACCTCACCACCAAGTAATTTAAAACGCCTCACCACCAAGTAATTTAAAACACCTCATCACCAAGTAATTCAAACCACTTCATCCCCATGTAATTCAAAACACCTCACCACCAAGTAATTTAAAACGCCTCACCACCAAGTAATTTAAAACACCTCACTACCAAGTAATTCAAAACACCTCACCACCAAGTAATTTAAAACGCCTCACCACCAAGTAATTTAAAACACCTCATCACCAAGTAATTTAAAACACCTCACCACCAAGTAATTTAAAACACCTCACCACCAAGTAATTTAAAACACCTCACTACCAAGTAATTTAAAATACCTCACCAACAAGTAATTTAAAATACCTCACCAACAAGTAATTTAAAACACCTCACTACCAAGTAATTTAAAACACCTCACCACCACGTTATTAAAAACACTTCGGAACCACGGAAACAAAAGTTTCAGGGAGTAGTGCAGTGACAACAGACATTTCCCAGATATGTAGATATATAGATAAATGACTGTACCTGAGTTGCTGTTTTGTCATGGTTTACACCAATCATAATTCAAACAATCATAATGCACAAATGTATTTGTAATATAAGTGATATTACATTTTATAAACAATTGAAGTTGAAAACTTAAGTTTAAAAAAAATTCCCCAAAAAATTCCCCCCAAAAAATCAAAAAATTGGAACATTAAAAAAAAAAGAATACCCTTAGGACATACCGACGGGAGAGATAGGTGCATACCAGAAGTTTGGTACGATTTCACAAAAGTTTGAGGGAGTAGTTCAGTGACAACACAACACAACACAACACAGACACTGCACAGATATATATATATATATATATATATACAACCCTCGGCTGTCACGAACTCGGCTATCGCGTTTCTCTGCTATCGCAGCTACCTAAAAAACTGCACAACACACGACTATCGCGCCCCAAATTCGCGCTTTAGCGCACCGGAAATGGTGGAAAGGGTGCTACGTCATCACTCATCACCGAGCGTGGGGAAAGAGAAATCAAGGGCAATCAAGAAGAGGAAGAACTTAACTTACGCTCAGAAATTCGAAATTGTGCAGTTGATAGACAATGGTGAAACAGAGCGAAGTGTTGGAAAGAAATTTGGGATAAATGAGTCAAAAGTGCGAGGTATTTACCAAAACCGTGATTATCGTAGAAACGTCGATAAGATTTAACATTCAACAGTGAAGCAAGGTGCTCCTTTACTAATACGGCACTGGCAGGTTACGAGGAGCAGAATCATGCCCACGACAACTCCCTCCGCCAACGCCAGATCACCCAATTCTTACGGCCAGATTCGGCATCAGAACAAATCTAATCGGGGGACATTAGGATTAACCGTGGGGGGGGGCACAAACTGCCGTTCGAGACCTCAATCTATGATGTAAATGCTTGATAATAAGAGTTTGCCGTCAACAACCAACACACCAACCCAGTTCCAATTTAAAAACATGCTGCAAAGTCTCTCTCTTTCACACACACACACACACACACACACACACACACACACACACACACACACACACACACACACACACGCACACACACACGCACACACACACACACACACTATAGCCAACATGCAAGTTTGGCGCCAAAGGCTTGGCCTGCGGGTGGGGGCACAATTAGAGTACCTACATAAAGAGATTAGCGACATAGGGGGACCAGAAATGTAGGGTCACGTGCCTCCAGGTGCCATTTTGTTTCACTCGCCAGCGCGCGGTGCGAGCGCTTGCCGCACCGCCAGTGAACTAATATCTACATGGTCCAAACCTTGGCTGTATGGCAAAGTCGTTTCCCCCCCTTATGCAACTCATTATCCTCTCTCTCTCTCTCTCTCTCTCTCTGTGCATGTCCCAGTCCGTGCACGCCTTTATCGTCCGTGCACGCCTTTATCGTCCGTGCACGTCTATCGTCGTGCACGTCTATCGTCGTGCACGTCTCTGTCCCTGTCGTGCACGTCTTTTATCGTCCATGCACGCCTTGCAGTTGCACAGCTCCTCAGTTGATTTGATGCATTGCAAAGACGGTATTTGGGACATATTTAACACAAAATACTTGTCGTGTGTGTGTGTGTGTGTGTGTGTGTGTGTGCACGTGCATATATGTGTGTGTGTGTGTGTGTGTGCGTGTGTGTGCGTGCATATATGTGTGTGTGTGTATATATATTATGTCTGTGTATGCGTGCATATATGTGTGTGTGTATATATATATGTGTGTGTGTATATATATGTGTGTGTGTGTATATATATTAAGTCTGTGTGTGTGTGTGTGCATATATGTGTGTGTGTGTATATATATATATATATATATATATATATATGTGTGTGTGTGTGTGTGTATATATATGTGTGTGTGTGTATATATATGTGTGTATGTGTATATATATATTATGTCTGTGTGTGTGTGTGTGCATATATGTGTGTGTGTGTATATATATGTGTGTGCGTGCATATATGTGTGTGTGTGTATATATATTATGTCTGTGTGTGCGTGCATATATGTGTGTGTGTGTATATATATGTGTGTGTGTGTATATATATATTATGTCTGTGTGTGCGTGCATATGTGTGTGTGTATATATATATGTGTGTGTGTGTATATATATTATGTCTGTGTGTGTGTGTGTGTGCATATATGTGTGTGTGCGTGCATATATGTGTGTGTGTGTGTATATATATTATGTCTGTGTGTGTGTGTGTGTGCATATATGTGTGTGTGTATATATATTATGTCTGTGTGTGTGTGTGTGCGTGCATATATGTGTGTGTGTGTATATATATTATGTCTGTGTGTGTGTGTGCGTGCATATATGTGTGTGTGCGTGCATATATGTCTGTGTGTGTGTGTGTGCGTGCATATATGTGTGTGTGCGTGCATATATGTGTGTGTGTGTATATATATTATGTCTGTGTGTGTGTGCGTGCATATATGTGTGTGTGTATATATATTATGTCTGTGTGTGTGTGTTTGTGCGTGCATATATGTGTGTGTGTGTATATATATTATGTCTGTGTGTGTGTGTGTGTGTGTGCGTGCATATATGTGTGTGTGTATATATGTCTGTGTGTGTGTGTGTGCGTGCATATATGTGTGTGTGTGTATATATATTATGTCTGTGTGTGTGTGTGCATGCATATATGTGTGTGTGTATATATGTCTGTGTGTGTGTGTGTGCGTGCATATATGTGTGTGTGTGTGTGCGTGCATATATGTGTGTGTGTGTGTGCATATATGTGTGTGTGTGTGTATATATATGTCTGTGTGTGTGTGTGTGTATGTGTATATATGTGTGTGTGTATATGTGTGTATTTGTATTATTTAATTATTTACCAAGAAGACAATATCTTTTTTTTTCTTCATTTTGCTTATAAAACTCAATAAGACATACTCGATATAATAGTACATTATTTCCAAAAACCCTATTTGTAATCATATTACCCTCAGTCATAAAATGATTTTGCCATGACAATATGTGATCTACCATTGCCTCGACTAAGAATTTTACTTTTCTCGAGCAAACGAACTTGGGGCACCACCTTATGGACCACTTGTTTGTGGCCGAGCACCACCATAGACCCCAATGCTTTGGGATGTCAATGTCCCAGTCGCACACACCCAGTCCCAGTCGGACGCACCCAGTCCCAGTCGCACACACCCAGTCCCAGTCGCACACACCCAGTCCCAGTCGCACACACCCAGTCCCAGTCGCACACACCCAGTCCCAGTCGCACACACCCAGTCCCAGTCGCACACACCCAGTCCCAGTCGCAAACACCCAGTCCCAGTCGCACGCACCCAGTCCGAGTCGCACACCCAGAGTCCCAGACACCCAGTCCCAGTCCCAGACACCCAGTCCCAGTCGCACGCACCCAGTCCCAGTCGCACGCACCCAGTCCCAGTCGCACGCACCCAGTCCCAGTCGCACGCACCCAGTCCCAGTCGCACGCACCCAGTCCCAGTCGCACGCACCCAGTCCCAGTCGCACGCAGCCAGTCCCAGTCGCACACACCCAGTCCCAATCACATGCACCCAGTCCCAATCACACGCACCCAGTCCCAATCACACGCACCCAGTCACAATCACACGCACCCAGTCCCAATCACACGCACCCAGTCCCAATCTCTCTCACACACACACACACACACACACACACACACACACACACACACACACACACACACACACACACACACACACACACACACACACACACACACACACACACATACACACACACACACACACACACACACACACGACGAGTATTTTGTGTTAAATATGTCCCAAATACCGTCTTTGCAATGCATCAAATCAACTGAGGAACTGTGCAACTGCAAGGCGTGCATGGACGATAAAAGACGTGCACGACAGGGACAGAGACGTGCACGGACGATAAAAGACGTGCACGGACTGGGACATGCACACAGAGAGAGAGAGAGGATAATGAGTTGCATAAGGGGGGGGGGGGGGGAACGACTTTGCCATACAGCCAAGGTTTGGACCATGTAGATATTAGTTCACTGGCGGTGCGGCAAGCGCTCGCACCGCGCGCTGGCGAGTGAAACAAAATGGCGCCAATGCGGAAGTTGTCGCTACTCTCTTCATGTAGGTACTCTAGGCACAATAACTCATTTAGGTGGGCATGGCCCGCGAATGCCCCCCCATGACGCCGACCCTGCTTATGGCGTCGCAACGAGGCACAGCCCTCTGTCTTTGACGAGCCATCTGACGTTGAGCGCTTCTCTGGTGCTTCAGCTGGCGCAATCCTGGACGAGTTAGAGGCACATAGGGGTGGTCAATAAGACTCCACCCAAGCCTCGGAACCTACCCAACCACCTAAGCCCCTCATCGTCCCCAAAAAGGTAAATAAAATGGTAAAAAAAGTACTTTTTTACCATTTTATTTTTATTTACATATTGTGATTCTTGTTTTATGGTAGAAATGGTAGAAACATATGTCTTTATGTTTACATAGGTAGGTCTTTATATGGTAGAAACACTTGGTAAAAAATGGCAGAAATAGGTTAAATATGTGGTCAACTTGGGGGTCCTGGCACCAATTAGAATTATTACCATACCTTCTTCAGTTCGGTTATCGCGATTTCGGCTAACGCTCACCAATAGCGGCACCAATGAGGCGCGATAGCCGAGGGTTGAGTAGATATTGTTGCGGACGCGGTTAAGATGTTATTTTGACCGAGCGGTTGGTATGACCGCGACCGAACAGTTATTCCCCGACTAGAACCCGATTCCACCCAAACTTTGGCCGTATCGCACCGCAGCTGCCCAATCTGGAAAACTCTAAAACGACCGAATGCAAAGAGGAAAAGGAATAAGACGAGAAGACGGACAGAAGAGTAATTGGATTTATTATTTACACATATAAGTAGGAAGCAAGCAGTCACGTTTATTTACAGGGACATGAGACGCAGGTGACACAGTGCAATCTTTAGCTTATACAGACTTATTGTTACTACCCAGGACAGCATGAACAAAACAAACTCACGTACGCAAATGGATGGAAATTGCAGGCAGGAATGACAGGAGGTGGGTGGCTGGAGGAAGGCCCGGAGCTGGCTGGAGTTTGATCCTGCACGGGATGTCGGGCTGGACCTCGACGGCCGCCGATGCCACCGATCCTGTCGTGTGCGCGGGGTAGCGGGTCGGAATGCTTGGTGGAGCCAAGCCAACGCTGCTGGTGGGGGGTCTGGCGTGACGGGTTCTCTCGCGTGACGGGTTCTCTCTCTTACTAACTCCAGGACTCTTTCTCTCTTGCTTAGTCCAACTCTTCCTCACCACCGACAACTCAACGCAACCCCTCCACTCTCCGCAAACACTGACCACCACTGACGACCAACCCAGCTCTGACCAAAAAAACCACACACTCCGCTCTTGTCGTAGCTCATCCCGTCAAAGCTCATCTGCCTTGGACACGCCCTGCCTGCGGGTTATATAGGCCCCGCCCCTCAACCTTCGCGAACCTCCTCGATGTTTCTCTCCACACCCTCTCCAAGTCCAACCCCTTGTTCGTGGTTGGTTGAGTGGGGCTGACTCACTCCTCCCCTCTATGACGAGGTGGCGACCCGCCTTTCTTCCCCAACCCTGCCTCGTGGTCAATGGCGGATGAAGGGAAAACCGCCCAACATGCAGTTGGCAATGCGAATTGCAATTGACGAAAAAGGGGGAATGGAAGTGTTGGGAGTGGGAATGAAGGGAATCTATCTCTTTCACTGGTGCAATGGAGTATTTCAATGAATGGGAGACACAGCCTTACCCTAAAACACATAATAAGATATAACTATTGAACAGGGGTATTCTATGATTGGCTGTGGTGTGGATGCTTTATGGACTAATTATGGGATGCCCTTTGACCTTTACACAGCTCCGGAGGCAGGAGGCGCAGAATAAACAATAATAATAATTCACATAATCAAAAAAATATACAGTCCTCATATCTGCAACAATATATATATATATATATATATATATATATATATATATATATATATATATATATATATATATATATATATATATATATATATATATATATATATCCAGATGTGCAAAGCTGATCCAGACATACCCAAGAAGACTTGAAGCTGTGATCACTGCCAAAGCCGTTTCTATGAAGTATTCGACTCAGGACGTTGAATACATATGTAAATTAGATATTTCTGTATTTCATTTTTTATTATATTGAAAGATTCTAAAAAATAAAATTCCCCTAATGGGGATTATGTGAAGATCGGTGACAAAAAAAAGCATTTTAAATTCAGGGTGTAACAACAAAATGTGAAAAAGTCAAGGGGTGTGAATACTTCCTGAAGGCACTGTACATTGAGTGGATGATGCGAAGGGAGCAGGCTCGGACTTGTTCAGGCGTGAGGCTGGTCTTGGCATAAAATGGAGCACAAAACCTCCACCCGGCCTCACATGTAAAGCATGGTTTACTACATACGACTTACCGCTGACAGATCCCAAATAAAGGAGTAACTGTATCCTAAACAAACACGGTCCACACAATTCTCACCCCATTCTAGCATTCATTCCCCATCGGATTTGGGCACCCCACCCCACTTCCACTATCATAACAATGATATTAAATGGTTTCATTGACCTATTTTTAATAAAGTTAGCCAGGATACAGTGTAGGTATCAAAACAATGGATAGGCACCCGCGGAACTACGTACTTCCGGTTTGTGCACCCTTCGCGACAACAGTCACGTGATTGGATACGTTGAAAACGACCCACAAAAGGGCACGTGTTACAGCCGGATATGATGGAAACGGTGTAGGTTATTTGATCATAACTCGCTTAATTCTTGTGTGATCTTTAAAATTTTAACTTTCCGACAAGCAAGAGGTAATTCTCTTTCTAACAATATAAAGTTTTATGAAAAATAATACGAAATGTTTGTATAGGCACCCGCAGAACTACGTAATTTCCGGTTAGTGCTCCCTTCGCGACAACAGTCACGTGATTGGATATGTTGAAAACAAACCACAAAAGGGCACGTGTTACAGATTACTTCCGGTAGTCTCTCCCTCACCTATACAGGTTCATAAAGTCATATACTGTATAATAAATAATGAATGCAGGAGTTACCAAGTTTTTGAAAAGTTTCTTGGCTTTTCACTTTTGGTAACAGCTCATTGAATGCAACACAAACACCATTGCTTTCAATTTCGTTGAGAATCTGATTTAAACCAGTTCGACCAAAATCATCATCAACAGCCAAAGCACCAACAAACACCCATTTAAAATGGAGCACCAAGCGGGCGACGGCCTCGGCATGATGCAAGTCATTGGGCACGGTTCTCATGAAGGTGGGGAAAGTCTGCTTGTTACTTAAACACTTGCAGGCCGCTGCACCACTGATCTATAAAAAGGAAGAAGTTTACATATTTCATTAATTCGAAAAACAAAGATAATTTCCGATAATAATACATCTCACTCTCTGTAGAACATGTTGGGATTTGAAGAGTGCAGCACAAATGTTCAATGTTCCCAGGTGCAGGAGATGAAGGTAATTTATAAACAAAGTTCAATATAAAACCACAATGGAGTATGTTTCATTCGTAAAAAGCTTGATATCGCTTGCCAAGGCAGCCATTCTCTGTCAACCGTTTTGCAAGCTGCTTGCCAAGCCTCTTGGCAAGCAGAACAAGCAGTCAGGGGATGGGGTGTGTTCCGTAAGCAAGTGGCTTGCTGTCGCTTTACAAGCCAGTCAGTCCGTATCAACCGCTTTGCAAGCTGCTCACCTTGCTGTTTGGCAAACGAAGCAAGCCATTAAGAGAGGTGCTTCATTATGTTATCAAAAATAGCCGTCGCACTCAGATTCAAAACCTTGCTAAAGCCAATTCTTTCCAACACATATCTCAACAACAAAAATGAAAGATCACCAATAGAGTGACACTTGGCAAAAGAGAACAAAGTAGAATGGTATTCGGTAGAGCATCCTTTTGACGTCACAAATAGTTTATGGTTGAATTCAGTGACCTGATATAAAAATTTTATTAAAAATTCAGGTCAATCTGATGAAAACTGTGGATTTTAGAAATTCGAAAATGTTGTTGACCTTTTGGCCTATGTTGATCTCCAAAATAGTAGGTGGTTGAATTGAGTTAGCTGATATGCAAATCCATTGCAAATTTCAAGTCAATCAGATGAAAATTGATAAATTTACTAATTTGAAAATGTTGTTGATCTTTTTTGGCCTATGTTGACCTTTTGGCCTATGTTGATCTCCAAAATAGATGGTGGTTGAATTGAGTTAGCTGATATGCAAATCCATTGCAAATTTCAAGTCAATCAGATGAAAATTGATAAATTTACTAATTTGAAAATGTTGTTGATCTTTTTTGGATTATGTTGACCTTTTGGCCTATGTTGATCTCCAAAATAGATGGTGGTTGAATTGAGTTAGCTGATATGCAAATCCATTGCAAATTTCAAGTCAATCAGATGAAAATTGATAAATTTACTAATTTGAAAATGTTGTTGATCTTTTTTGGCCTATGTTGACCTTTTGGCCTATGTTGATCTCCAAAATAGATGGTGGTTGAATTGAGTTAGCTGATATGCGAATCCTATTCAAAGTTCAAGTCGATCGGATGAAAATTGAGGATTTTAGAAATTTGAAAAGGTTGTCTTAGTGAAACCATCAAAATGATTTTTCCGTTATTATTTATTTTGAAAAATTCTACTCTTCTTCAGAAAGTATTTACGTGCCTTCCCTTTTTTCTCATTTTGCTGTGTTACAGCCTGAATTTAAAATGGTTTAAATTTAGATTTTTAAAATTGAGATTGAGACAAACAAACACGATCAAACATCTTCCAGAAGAAATCATTTACGAGTGTAGCGTTCGTGTTATTCGCAGCCTTAGTGAATTTAAATTTACACAACAAGAAACTCTCAGCTGGATTCAAGTAAGTTTGTTGATTATTTATTTCAAAACTTTTTGTTCCGTTTGTATTCCAGTCGGTTCCTGCAATAGCAATTACCTTAAAATAGCCTTCCTTTTTAGTGGAGTTTGAAATGATAATCTTATCATCCAAATCATTGATACTATCAATTGCTTTCATACTTGTATTTATTTAGTAAACAAGTACAAAAAGTTTTAATTAAAACAAAAGCCGCGTCGATGTTACACAATGCCTAGATGCAGCTGTGCCTATAACGTCGATGTTATAGGCACAGGACATTCCTATTGATTCGATTACTTGATGTTATTTTTGTGCAAAGTGAAAATATATCTCGGCAATTTCCCGTGTGTGGCGACGAATTTTTTATATATCTCGGCATTTTCCCGTCTGTTATTTCAGGCGGTGTATGACTGACCATGCCGCGATTAAAAAAAGATATATCTCGGCAATTTTCCGTATGTGGCGACACGTGAACGAAGCTATGCTCCTCTCTCCACATTATTGTGACGACGTATAAATTAAATATTTCATCGTGACGATTGTCATCAAATGGACGAATTTTAAATATATCTCGGCATTTTCCCGTCTGTTATTTCAGGCGGTGTATGACTGACCATGCCGCGATTTTAAAAATATTGTTGCGGACACGACTTAAGATGTTGTGATGGGCCGAGCGGAATGGCCGCCGTGTTCGCACAGTTTACCCGATTAGAACCCGATCCCGCCCGATTCCACTCGAACGTTGGCCAAATCGCGCTATGCTAAATCAATGAAGGAAAGGACACAACGGCTGGGATAAATGAAACGACACAACGGGTACAGTTCTCAAGACCTCCGGAGGAGGATATAATTGGTGATGCAGAAAAGGGGTAGATTACAAGGTAAGAGGTAAAGCACAGAAAAGATGGGCACTTAGACATAGTCTTATCTTATCCCCGACAGACCACAGACAAATGGGACAAGACTGACTTACACGGGGATTGATGGCAGGGAAGGACAGGCAGTCGATAGCACAAGGTGCACCTTGGCTCAGGGACAGGATACAGCTCGGTCCAGTCCAGAGATGCGGGGAGGTATTGCCGCGCTCGGAGGTGGCGTCTTCTCTCTCCAAGCTGAGGGCGCATCTGACGTCACCTCCCTCTTCCTGCGTATGCTCAGCGGGGAGTGACACGCCCTCGGCTCGTTGGCCCCGCCCCAGATGGGATCGGTCCGCCGCTTCTATTGGGTGCGGGGGGTTACCGGGCTCCGCCCTTGACGAGGAGCTGACAGCGAGCCCCTGCGTGGTAACCCCGTCGGAGCACATGTTCAATGGCGGCTAACCAAGCCGGAGTGAGGACGCACACTCCCCGCGCCGCCGCCGCTGTTGTTGTTGTTGTTGTTGTACCATGAGGAAGAGCTGCGGGGAGGTATTGGGAGGTCCTAAACTTTCTAACGGTGCCATACAATCACATTCTGGTGCAATGAAGAGTCAGAATTAATGGAAACGAGTCCTTAACTGACATAGACTAAGAATAACTAGCAAGATGTCCTATAGTTGTCTACGTGAGATGCAGTGGACCTGGATGCGACATTTAATGGGGGAAATAGGGGGAGGTCGGGTCTACAGAGTGTTGTTTACAGAAAATGGGACTAGGGAATGGGGGATTGGGGATAGTTAGGAAGTATTGGGGAAATAGGGGAATATTTACAAGCGGATATGGATGGAGGCCAATCTCATATCCGCAACATTGCACCCTTCTCTACCTCGGGGCGTCCCGACCCGATAAATTTTTACTTACTTTAGTGTGGCACTCAGATGTAGTTCCCTCTACTATTAACTCAACCCTGAGTGCGACAGTTTTACAGATGTTCAAAAATGAGTAAATATGTCCCCCTGCGACGTTGCACCCTTCTCCTCACAGAAACACACCCACAGGATAACCGAATCGCGGAAAGAATCCTCAAACTAAACATACAGCCGGTAGGGAGCATCATTTATACAAGACTACACTGATATTTACACTACGATCCAGGACCTGTTTTTGGAGGAACACATGCAGATGTTATGCATAGAGAGAGCACGCATGCCAGCATCGATACACCAACCCACGAGTGCCCTGTGGCCCTACGGCCTTTAATAATGTGCAGAGCACCCCATCCAAGCACCAAAAGCACCACCCCATACACACAGTCAGCACCATCCGGTGCACCAATAAAGTGTTCATAGTCACCGGTGGTGTCGCAGCCGGCCGATGTTCTGCCGCTGGTCTTGCCTTCCTGAAGTGCACTTGGCCTTCTGGCTTCTTTCAAAAATAAAGAAAGGCGCCAACCGCGTCCATTTCTGAATTGTGGCCGTCAGGGGGCCAACTATAAGTGGTTCACCTGTATGGCATAGGTGCCACGTTGACCCAGAGGTCCATCAACGGGTGGTGCTTGCCCGCAAAAGACTGCGGTCCATGGTGGGCGGCCACAAAAATTGCGGTCCATATGGTGTATCGATCCCGGCAGCAAGCAGCGAAAGTGCAGGCCCACAACTGCAGAGCCAGCACCTCTCTCTCCTCTCTCTCTGCCCCAAAGCCAGATCCTCGGAGGTGGGAGACAAAAATAGAGCAAGTGAGTAAGGTGGTAAGGGCGCAAAAGTGCACGCAATACAAGGTAATGCACACTGGGGGCACATGGGAACCAGGTGAGACAGGTACGTTCCTACCGTACGCCCCCCCCCCCCCACCAGGTAACCTACATTGCCCCTCCCTTACCCCTTACGGTATCCACAAACACAACACTACCCATAAACATCTACTTTACACATCAACAAACGTCCCTACTGTCTTCCCCGTTCCTCCCATAAACCAAATTCGTCTTCTCTCCCTCCTAACCAATCAAATTTGCCATTTCCAACTCTCATCAAAATTTGCCATCACCAATTCATCATCAGTCCCTCCTAAGGAGGGAGAGATGGAATCACCCCAATGTCTTATCCACGTCGTGATGCGTCTCACAAATCCACACAGCAATCCTTACTTCCTGCAACACAAAACAAAGGAACACAGGTGTGGAGTCATCATCATCACCTCAGGTAAGTGGCTGCGTATGGTGCGACAGGTTCATCAATCCTAACTATTTCCTAAATGACTTTAACAACTTTACATTACCCGGGGTCTTTCCCTGCCAATCCATTGGCCAACTTACACTATGGGTTCTAAAAACCAATTCCCATTGACCAAACTGTGGTGCTTCTCAATTTGGGGTCTCACCCCCCCCCCCCCCCCCGATTCATCTCGCGGTGCCCTCGCACAATTTCTGGGCTGTGACGTGTAGCTCTCCCAGCAGGTCTACCCACCTGCACACCTCCACCACTGTAGTTGCCACCCGAGCTTACCTGCTCCTCACCCTAACCTAACTAACTGGGGAAGGCCCTCTCGCACTCTCACCCCCTCAGTGCCCTCTCTGGCACGGGCTGCCCGATCCACACCCGGGATCCTCAGGCACCCACTGACACTAACGGCTCCCAGAGCCCACCTGGCCGACATCCTCACAGTGGTGGAGTGCCTAAACCAACTACACACACTAACAGGCTACACGCCCAGCCATTTCCACAACACTAATGCACCCATCCACAATACCATTCTGCAACCGCACCACAAATGCCAATATCCAACCACAATTTAGCTATACCCTCTACCTAACACTTACACTACCCGCCCCGGGTACTCGTGAAAGGGGTCCACTCTTCCCCCATCCACACCTTCGCACCATGCACACCACTCCGTACCACTTACTCCAACTCTCTCCACACCACTCATTCTCTGCTCCATATATTCCACACACCTGTACTTGCACACCTGTGCTCTCACACCTGGAGCCACCTGCACCCTTCTCTCCCCAAGCGCTGATCCACAACACTCACTACTCATACACTGCTCCACACACCTGTCCAGTTCTCACACAGCATCATCTCATCTAACTACTCCCCTCTGAAACTTGCGCTTCCCAGTCGTCCCTTTAAACTATTGCGCTCCCTCGTCATTATCATCCATACTAATCTACCTGCGTCCCCACTACAGGTATCAGTCCCTAACTAACCTTAACGTCACCTAATGTCATCTTCGCTAGATCCCTTTCAATATCCTAACCCACCCGGGCTAGTTTTCACTGCCATACACCCCCTAATCTAGTGCATTTGCCCCCACAGTTTGTGAGGGATGACAGAGTTGCCATCCCACCACATCGGGCCTCTCCCACTACCAATTTTGCACATCAAATTTCAACAAATCAAAAATTTGCCAATCACTACCCATCATCTGCCAATCATTACTGCCAATCCTTTGCCAATCATCAAATTTTGTTTTTCTCTAATTTTGGGTCCAAAACACTAACCTCATCACCCGTCTACTTATTAGATCCTCTCGGTGCGCCAATTCACGTCTACAGCCCGGCTTCGTACAGCCGAGCAATGAACGCGGGTGTTTTGTGCCAGCGGCTGGATACGTCCCGCATTCGGGGCAGGGACGGGGGCTTACCCGGCCCGAGACCCCACGCACCATCTCGGCACGGAGCCATCCCATGGCCCGATCTCGACCTGCCGGAATGCCTCAACAAAAAGTGGTCGCCATGACGACCCTTCCTATCGGGCTGCCCGCTCCGCCTAGTGGAGCACGGACACGGCCGTTCAAAGCGAGGCCCAGCGTGGATCGCGTACGGCGGTCCTTTCGAACCCGCCGTGGCTCGGATCCCCGCTGGTTCTCGCGGCACGCGAAGCCCGGCACGCACCGAGGGCCCGATTCGGCTATAAGTCGTTCTAACCTCTAACCCGGTTACCGTCGATGCTTCACCTGCATGCTTACATGCATACGCTACCCCTTTCTTGCTCATACCTCCAGCTGTTCCCATGCTCCTCGTACCTTTCCTTACACACCTCGGTACACTCATTCCGCTCACCGACTTGGTCACACACCTGACCACCGAACACTTTGGCACACATTCGTTGGTCGCACACCTCACCAACACACCTCTTCACGCCCCTTCCTCAGTCACCTCCTCTGTGACAATCACAGGTGTGCTTTCACTCGCACACCCAACCACGTGCCTCACTACCAATTCCAGCGTGCATTCCCACACACGCTCTACCATCCAGGTGTGCTTCCTTTCTCACCTGTCACAACCAACTCACGCTCCGTGTCACTCTTACTACTCTCACCTACACTCTTGACAGCGCACTCACCCTTACTCTCGACAGCGCACTCTTTCCTCATGCACCCGTCCGTTACACACCTTTCTCGCACACACTCTTGCGCACACTCTCCCGTCACACCCTCTGTAACACTCACCACAGGCGTGCATTCTTCCTTACTTTTGACAGCGCACTCTTTCCCCATGCACCTGTCCGTCACACATCTTTCTCGCACACCCTCTCCCGTTACATCCTCTGTAACACTCACCACAGGCGTGCATTCTCCCTTTACACCCTCCGTAACACTCCTCACTACGCGCTTCCATGTGCTCCCTCGCACACGCGCTACGACCGACTCACTCTCGGCAGCACCCTCACTCCTTGGCACTGTACGGGAATTTGTAGCAGGGGACTCAAGACTCCAATGACCGGACACAGGTTTTACAAAAGGTCTGGTTTATTAACTGGTTATTCACTTCATTCCATTTACCAAATAATACCGCTTAATTCAATGGACCAAGTTAACTCTTTTCACATGGTCCTTCTCGTTCGGCCGATGTTCCTCCGCCACTCCCGTCGGTCAGAGCTCCTGGTAACAAGTCCTGTCGACTCAACGTTTGCTCTCGTTTATATGGACAAACTGGACTTAATCCCCTGTCCGCTGACCGTTAATCCTTTCTCCGCTAATGCCCCGAGGTCATGCATGTACCAAGTCCTGGCATCAGCTCGCTCCCCTCCTGCTGTGAGTTCCGTTTACCAAACGATAGGGGGGTGTTCCAGCCAGGGGCTGTGACCAGGTGGACAAGAGATTATCATGTTCGGGCACATTCCTGACACTCATTTACGAACTCGTCTTGCACAGAGTTTGCAGGTAAAATGTATCTGCTTCGTTACCAGTGTTAATTAATAAGTTACCAGTGCCAATTAATAAGTTACACTGAGTTACACTTCCACAATTCCCTCATCTTTTTGTTTTTTGTTTATATTAACCATTAATCTAAACATCAATATAAGTAAACAATCAATCACTACAAGTAAACATCATTACAAGTATAAGTAAATAATCAATCACTTTGGTAATCAAATTCCCTTGGGCATACACCGTCATCCTGCAAGAATCACAAAACATTTCGTTGGTCATTGACTCCTTCCATATCGTTCAATCTATTGCATTTGCATCACAAATATATTTTCAAAACAACACTTCACCATCACCAAGATACAACAATTTCACTTCATTTTCAAGTTTTGTAAAGCATCTGCACCATCTGGCAAAAAACGTTTGCCTCCACACAAATGTTGACTTTGTTTGAAAGGAAGGGCTGATCACTTGTGTTTGAATCCTGGTATGAAACATTTTCTCCTAATGTCTTCATAGCTCCTGCACTACTTCGTGTAGGATTTCGCTGTTGTGGTAACATTGCGGAGTCATAGACTGACCCTGCTCTCCTTGTAGCATTCTTGCCACTTTTTGCTGTAAACCATAGTAATTCCTGAACAAGGCCTTCACCCAGTTGTAGTCGACTTGCCTCCTCCCTCATTGTGAGTGGGCAGCAAGTATTGGTGTGACGTTGATTGGCCAGCAAGATGTGGAACAGGGATTCCGGATGCATCCACAATGATGTTGGGACCATGGTGTTCAGGTCATTCCTGGTCCTTACCAGGAGCAACCAGCAGAATCGTGCACAGCTGTTGTGACAAGGGCACAGCCGTTTTTTGCAGCTCCATGCTGGTTCCCCGGACGTTGGTGAAGTAATAACATATGTCCCCACATTTCACAGAGGTTGCAGGTAAAATGTCGTTATCCTGCAACTTCTGATGTGGTGAATGTTCGAAGCCTTCGAACAAGAGTAAGTGATCGCCTTTCTTTCATATGTTGCAGTGTGATCCAGGCAAATGGTCACATTAATTTCCTTGGTGAAGGCAAGCATTCATCTCCAAGTTACACGGGAGAATGTCTTCATCATTCTTTGAGAAAGAGGGTGTATGCCATGATTAACTTCATTTTTTAGCCACAAATTTTCTTTCTCGAACTTCTTCCCAATTCCGTTAGCACTCCCTTCAAAATGTGATCTCGTCTTATCCTTATGCTCAGTCACATCTGAATCTGCTTTCCGCACACACTGAATCAGATAGGGTACATCTTACCATGAAATCAGCATAATCATGTATATCTTCCGACAGTTTCACATTCAACAATTTGTTGTTTTTCCTTAACACAAAAGTTATATTCATTTATATGCGTCACACAAATAATATTCAATCAGGTATGTATTTTATTACTAAACTAAGAATAGCATCCACAATTGCTTTCAGGTTAATATAGTTCAAAAATTAACTCATGCAGGTATTTTAGCACTACTCTAAGAAAATAAATTGTATATGATTACAATCACAAACGGGAATACCTAATTCCCAACAACAATTTTCCCAAATCAACAAATTAAACATAATGTATTATTACCATAATTCCTATCCACTTTTTCTTTTCCCTCTTTTTTTCTTTTTTTTCTAACAGTGTGTCACTCGTGGTGATATGAGTTCACTGATATTGTAATTGACACAACTCATAACATTGTCGTTATGCCATTATCTTAATTCTACTGTTTCATTTGCAACATCACTTGATTTAATCTTTTAATCTCAGTATTTATGTCGCCATAAAAGTCTTCCTTTTCTGGTTCCACATTTCTTTCCTCATTTGTCACTTCATGCGTTATCATCGTGTTGTTGGTTACCTTATTCAAACACACCGTCACTAAGGCTTTCAAGCAAGCCACCACTAAAACAATTGCCAATATAACTACTAAACCAACAAACAAATATTGGAGTATCTTAGCTACCACCCCTCCAAATGTGTTTCCCAACCATGCAAAGGCACCCCCTTTTATATAATCGTGGTATCTTGCTCCCTCTTGTCTGATTGTATCGGCTATGTTATAAATTTCTTCTGACTCATCAGGTATGTACGTACAGCAATCTGTACCAATGACTGCACATGTACCTCCTTTTTCTGCTAACAGCATATCTAATGCCATACGATTTTGTAATGCCATCGTTCTTGTTGCTGCCAGCTCTCTTGTAAGTTTTTCCAATCCACTTGCTGTTTTATTTGCCAACTTCTCCATAGCCAATGCCATGTGCCTGAGTTCTCGCCCTGCCTTCCAGGTTCCATAAAATGGAAATATTACCATTCCAATCCATTCCCCCATGCTAATAGTTCTTTTCTGCCTAGAATGCAGGATATGCGTTGGTGACTTTGTTAACAGGCGCATGTGTGGAAGCACAAACCCAAGAAAACATGATCCTGACCATGTCAGTGGGAGATACGCATACGCCTTGTGTCCACATATAAAATATGTATTATTATAGGTCCATGTCGTATCTGACATCCAAGTTCCTTCCCAATACAAAGATATCATCTTTAAGCTAGTGTTCTTTACTGGGACAAGCAATCTCATATAGCCCAACTCGTAACTATAATGGTGGCAGGTGGAGTTTCCCATCAACTTATTATTCTCTGTGGTTCGATGTCGGATGAAACATAGGAGCCCTTTTATTTGTTGTTGAATAGTTACGTAAGGGGGCATAACTTCATTGTCATATTTAGGCCTATAACTGTCTTCAAATTCCTCACATTGATATCCCCCTTTTTCTCAACTAGCATCCCCTAGCATCATCGACATTGGTAAATCAGGTCGTATTGTTGCTACCAACCTCTGTGGGAAGCGACTACATAATTCATCCCAACCAAAAGGAACTGCCTCCAATGGTACTCCGTTCTCACTAGAATGCGGCATTTGTGTGCATATCCAACAATTACTTTCATTTGCTATATCAGCCCTTGTGTGGGCTAAATGTAAAAAAGTATTAATCCCGTGTAATCCATCGGGTTCTAAAGGTGTGTCCCTTTCTTCCATTAAACTTCTTTTTTGCTTATGTCGTCCCGCATAATCATATATCTGTATGTCGGCCACCAATGTTGCGTTTTGTTCTCTTATTACCCCGAAACAATGTATGCAACACATAGTCACCACTACAAGAGAACTCATTCCTAGGATGAATATCACCATTTTCAAGGAGTATCCGAAGTAGAAGTCTCTGTTTTCCCCTGATTTGTCGGCTTGTCTTGATAAGGTCTTTCCCTTTGTCCCACCTGTAGCCATCTGTAAAACATGTGAGCTACCCCTTGTATATGTTCACACCTCTAACATAATTATATGTCCATGACATTCAACATTATATACCAAACTTCCTAACCTTTGTAAGCTTCCTAACAGGAAAATAAAAAATCCCTTAATATGTAGCATAAATCAGATTATTTGTCTTACCCTGATCCCCCTATCTCCCGGGGTTGAACTCAATCCCCTTGGTCATGAGTGTAGTTGTGATACAATTTTTTTTACTCATGTTGTATTAATATCAGCAGGTAATTGTATGTCATGTAGGCAAATAAATGTCACTATCCCAAGTAGGAATATCACATGTTGAAAATGTAATGTTTATCAATGCAAGGGGTGTTAAAATGTAATTCAAATGACTGTAAATCACAACTATCATTTATCTGCCACTGAATGTTCTGCTGGGCTGCTAGGTGCAGCCTCATTTTCTGTGGGATCGTCCACCTTAGCCCCATGTGCTTGTTTGCAATGAGGGGCATGAATCCAACTTTCTATTTTGGGTCCATATTTTTCCTATTCTTATCAATATCCTATGGTTTGTCATTTCGTTCCAAGATACCGCAACCAAAGGTTTTAACCAAAGCTCTACCAAACTATTTCCAATTTGAACAAAAATGCCAGTGAAACGATGATTCGAAGAATTAACTTCAAGGGGTCAATAAATTTATTCTATAGCCAGATCTAATTTTCCCATCCAATAGTTTGCCTTGCCACAGTTTGCCTTGCCCTATGATGTCACATTGAAATTACCCTTTCAGTTCCCACCATAATTTATCCAAATTTGACTACACACCCATTTACATGTCAGTCGACCACTGACCTATCAATCATGCAAAACAATAGTCCGAAATTCCCACCTGATCATCATGTGACCCTTGTCCCTTGGTTTAAAATTTGCAAAGCAATTGTTCCAACTTTGTAAATTTAAAATTGTGTGCCCAACATAAAAGATCCAATTTCGGCATGTGATCAATTAATTACTAATTTTGCTTACAAGCAAAAGAAAAAATGAATAATTCTTGCTCCGAAAACTTTTCAGACCCAAGAATCATCGACAGTTATTCATGTTTGTCCAGTAATCGAATCTGTTGAGGCCAATCATCATTTGGGATTTGCAGCAATGAAGGCCTAATCATTGTCTGAGGTACCGGTACGCACTGGTACCCTTGATCTTGGTTTGCCCCATGACCTTGTCCTCCTGTTGACATACGGACATCTTCTTCTCCAATGTCCCATCTTTCCACACTCGAAACACCGGTTTCTGTCGTTTCCTGGTCTGTGCACCTGTGCATTTGTATTGCTGGGCTGCATCTCTACATCCCTGAGTTGCCACTGCAATCTCTCGTTGTCTCCTGAAACACGAAAAAATTCTCTGTACCGTCCTTTTTGGGGAGACAACTGGAAATCAGATGGGACAACCGTCACTTTCATTCCTAATTTCGAGGGCAGTTGTGCATTTGTCTCCTCCACTGTATCCTGTATCCTTTTTATTTTAAGTTCTAGATCCGTTATCCGTTCTTGCTGTTCCCGTTGTCTGGATTCACCATCCCAAAGATGGAATGCAAGCCAGTCTACCGTTAGATTCTGTCTCTTCCTGGCTTTCAATCTTTGTTCCAATCTTTCCAATCGACTTCGCTCAAATGTACCATCTCTTGGAAACTCCTCATCATGTCCCTTTGTCCACAAATACCAATTCTCGACCTGCCTTATAGCTTCTGCACCATAACGGTCGTACATATGATGTGTACAAGTACCTTTTTGTGGAATCTCTGGTTGTCCTTGTGTATTCTTGCAGGCTCCATTTCCCATTCTGCCTTTTATCAAAGTAGCGTTGGATGTGTTGTAGTTTGTTCCTCTAAAGCTTCACTCGTACCTCCAGGAAGGGTCTCTCCACCTGTTCACACGGTGATTTCCAGAGAATCTCCCTCAGCCGTGGCTTTTGCACAATCCAATCTCACAGATCAGTATTTGCAGATGAGCCGGAGGGTCAGTATGAAATGGGTGAATCCTCAGGTGTCCGCTCTGTTGACGGGGAAATCACACAATGGTAACCGCACATATATATCTGTATATAAACTCACCACCTTGCTCAATTTTCCCAGGTTGTCTCCACATTGTTAATATCTCGCAAAGATATCAAAGCTTCTTTCTTGAGACCGCATTTTCATCAATCAAACAATCAATATATTCAATTCAATTTATTCAGTTCAATTTATTCAGTTAAATTTATTCAATTAAATTCAATCAATTAGATTCAATCAATTAACAATTCAATCAATTATTCAATTTCAATTAATTCATCAATATTCATCAATAAATCAAATTAATCATTTTGGATGACTCCTTGCATAAGCCCTTTCCCCAATGATGTCAGGACAGGTCCATCCATTGACTGAGATCGAATCTCATCGGTCGTCACCTCTGGTTCGTACCTCATGTTAATTGATGAATCACCGTCCTGTCCTAGGGTCATATCTGACATATTTCCCCATTTTGCCTGGTCTCCACAAATTTTCTTTGCAACCACTAAAGGCAACTCATCCTTCATTCGTGAGACAGCCAAAATGGATGGCAGATATTAAAGTTCTTTGGGAAAAATATCTCATCATTTTTCTTTTAATAGTACCCAAATCTCTTGGCAATATAAATTTCGTAAAACTCCTGAAATAAGACTGTAAAATTCCTTCAATCATGCTAAATTTTAAAACTCCATCGCTTGTAACACCCAATTTATCCCATAGGGCTTGAAAGTTCTTTCCCAAGTTCATGCAGCATTCTGCATTTGAACCCTATGATATCATTCATAATCATCATCATGATTTTATAGTCATGGTCCTATCATAATCATCTATTTAAAACGAACATTTCCTTTATCACCACAGCTATGTGGTATAATCAACAATAGAATAAAACTGTACATAGCAACAGGCTACCTCATGGCCACTTAGTATACCTATTGACAATAAGTCATAACAATATCGAATAATCATTGAACAATTCAAAAATCGCTTCCACTGCTCCAGCCGCAGCATTCGTTATTTTGTTTGCTCATTCACTATTCCTGATTCGTCATCAAGGATCTCCATCATCACACAGCGTACTTAATTCCGCATTTTAATGAGAATTCAAGAGGAATTTACGACTCAAAGGAAAAAGAACGAGCAGACCTTTTGCAGGATGATCGTTACAAAAATCGTTACATATATTAAAGTATTTATAATGTCGACAAATCATATCTTAATTCTTACAAAATTTGGTTCTTTGAATAAATCACAGCACCGGGAGAACCAGCTCCAAAAAATGGATCTTTGTGTTTATTCAGCACCCTAGTAATTGGCTCTTTGTGTACTAATTACACAGCACCCAGGCCCCGCTCATATGGATCTTTGTGCAGCGCTGCACAGCACCTGAGCAAAAGGGGTTTCATCTACATTTTCCTTATCCGGTGTACCATCCGTGATATTTGTTTGCTCATTCACTATTCCTGATTCGTCATCAAGGATCTCCATCATCACACAGCGTACTTAATTCCGCATTTTAATGAGAGTTCAACAGGAATTTACGACTCAAAGGAAAAAGAACGAGCAGACATTTTGCAGGACGATAACTGGAATTAGTCGTGAAAATATATCCAAAATACACAAAAATACACACCCACACAAATAAACAACATTTATTCCGTTTAACAGAACAAACATTTCCTCTATCATGACATGCATGTCTTCAAAATTATATGACCAAGAGAAAAAGTAAAACTAATTAAAACTGCGGGCAGTGATAATCCGGGGACCATACCGCTCCATCCTGATTGGACGAGTGCGTGCTAGAGTCGTTAACAACGACAGTCCAGATCCGATTGTTCAAAATTTCAACTCAATCGATCGAAAAATGAACGCAGGGATGCATTTTAAAGGTGCAGTGGCACTAACTGAGTTGCCACGAATATGGCCACGAAATTGCCAATATGGCCATCACAAAATATTTTCCTTAATCAATTGGCTCATAGCATAACCAATCTGCAAGTATTTCATCCGAAGATGTATCTCTGAGGAATTTTAATTAAATAAGTCATTTATAAATCAACGAGTTAATTTATTAAATGATTAATCAATAAATCAATATTTTCCTTGACAGCCACATCACTTGGTCAGTGTCATGTCCAAATATCAGCTTCCTTACTCAAAAGGTGCCTGAGTTAATGTAATGTAATTACTGTAATAAGATTACTGCAATTACTGTAATGATTACTGTAATTACTGTAATTACCGGAACTGTAATTACTGTAATTACCTCAGGTAATTACTGTAATGTAATTACTGTAATTTAATAAGAAATGTAATTAATTAAATAAGTACTTCATTAATCGCTCATAATTAAATAACTCGTGAATTCTTATCCGATTTATTTAACATTTGAGTGTCCCCAAAACGTTGGAGCAAAACGTTGCAACAACGAAAGTGAAACGTTGTAGCGACGTTGTGGAAACGTTAGCACAACCCAACATTTGAATGTTCCCAAAACGTTGGAGCAAAACGTTGCAACAACGAAAGTGAAACGTTGTAGCGACGTTGTGGAAACGTTAGCAAAACTCAACATTTGAATGTTCCCAAAACGTTGGAGCAAAACGTTGCAACAACGAAAGTAAAACGTTGTAGCGACGTTGTGGAAACGTTAGCAAAACTCAACATTTGAATGTTCCCAAAACGTTGGAGCAAAACGTTGCAACAACGAAAGTGAAACGTTGTAGCGACGTTGTGGAGACGTTAGCAAAACCCAACATTTAAATGTTCACAAAACGTTGGAGCAAAACGTTGCAACAACGAAAGTAAAACGTTGTGGCGACATTGTGGAAACGTTAGCAAAACCCAACATTTAAATGTTCACAAAACGTTGGAGCAAAACGTTGCAACAACGAAAGTGAAACGTTGTAGCGACGTTGTGGAAACGTCAGCAAAACCCAACATTTAAATGTTCACAAAACGTTGGAGCAAAACGTTGCAACAACGAAAGTGAAACGTTGTGGCGACGTTGTGGAAACGTCAGCAAAACCCAACATTTAAATGTTCACAAAACGTTGGAGCAAAACGTTGCAACAACGAAAGTGAAATGTTGTGGCGACGTTGTGGAAACGTCAGCAAAACCCAACATTTAAATGTTCACAAAACGTTGCAACAACAAATGATCACAAGTAATTATCACATTGCAATGACCTCTAAACATTCCTAAACCAATATCCCATTAAAATCCCATTAAAATCCCATTAAATCCCATATCTTGTCACCCTTTGCATTGTTGAAAGCAATTAATTCCATAACTCAATATTACCTCAATTTATATATACTAGGGCGTGCCCGCACGTACGTGCTTGCCCGTACGTGCTTGAAAAAACATGCGTGCGAACAACAACAACAAAAAACTTTGAAACCACGTGGCAGTAACGACCACAGAACCCCCCTTCTATTTACATGCAATGGTTTGGTCCATTCGCAAAGCCAAAGCGAACGACCACAGAACCCCCCCCCCTCTATTTACATGAAATGGTTTGGTCCATTCGCAAAGCCAAAGCGAACGACCACAGAACCCCCCCCCCCCCCTCTATTTACATGAAATGGTTTGGTCCATTCGCAAAGCCAAAGCGAACGACCACAGAACCCCCCCCCCCCCTCTATTTACATGAAATGGTTTGGTCCATTCGCAAAGCCAAAGCGAATGACTTGCGAGTACGGTGACCATACCTTGGGACCCACTTGTCCGATTAATTTCAAACCTTGAAAAGGCACATCCTCGGGTCCCCAGCAATATACCTGGCAAGTTTCAAGTATATCGGACCGGTAGTTTGTCGAGAAACAGCGGTCGCATACAGACAGACCGACACACACACAACTAGAACGACGCTCAGTAGAGAGCATATCTCCGCCTTGGTGAACAGTTTATGTTTTGTATCCCACTGATAGGCCGGATCTGGATTCGGACCTGAACCAAAATGGAATCGGCGTGTTTTTGTCACCTCCCCAACTCATCCACCAGGTTCATTCACTCATCCATAACTTTTTTTTTTTTTTAATATATGAATAATATTCAAATAATAACATTAATAAGTATATTATGTTAAATATAATGTATATCGCTTTTCACCCGATCTCTTGATGGTGAAGAATCACTTTAAACAATTCTCGTAGCCGGATTCGCACCTGGGTCTTCACCAAAATCCAATCATTTCGTCCGTGTCACCCATGCTATCTGTCTGTCAAATTTCGTCAAAAAAAAAACAACAGCACTGGTTTTGTTTCCTGGAAGCTTCCTGCAAAACGCTTTGCTTCTCGCAAAACGTCCGCCAATGGGAAGTAAAGGGAGGGAGAAGGAGCGGGAGCAAGAGACAGGGTGCCGGAATGGACATGAGGGACAATGAGGGACAGTGAGGGAGTGTTGGTATGCAATTTTTATCCAATCGCCATCTTTCACAATAATTCTGGACCGGCATGAGGTGGGATTGTCTGTCATGAATTTATTTGTTGATCGAACGAGTTTTAATTTGTCTAAATCCGACCAGTCGTTCCAAAGATATAAGCCGTTTTGTCGCAATACCATAAATTGGAATGAGGTAAAAATATATATATATAAATATAATTCCCTTTCCCGGTTCCCTGTCGCTCGCCGAGCAAGTCGAGTGCTTTGAACAAGTGCAAAAAAAAAAAAAAAAAAAAAACTACTTTACCGGCCTTACACGTCTTGGAAGCAAATGGTCGCATGGTGCACGCATGCTCCGTTTGCTCCCAGGTCACAGTAAGGCCTTTAATGACCAGCGCCGACCTTGTGCATTTGTATTTAGACAGCGCAAAAATACGTATTTACAGAAATCATTTAGGAAAACACGAATAAATAGAATCATTTAACACGTTTCATCCTTGTATTACCTATGGACAATCGCAAGTCCCACACACCAAATCCTCCATCTTCAGAATTCATATTTCATAATGGACAGATCCCCAAGACGTCATGCTTACCTTGACGACGTCCACTCGAAATTCCAGCGGTGCCTCCAGATTGTAGGGGAATTTGTAGCGGGGGACTCAAGACTCCAATGACCGGACACAGGTTTTACAAAAGGTCTGGTTTATTAACTGGTTATTCACTTCATTCCATTTACCAAATAATACCGCTTAATTCAATGGACCAAGTTAACTCTTTTCGCATGGTCCTTCTCGTTCGGCCGATGTTCCTCCGCCACTCCCGTCGGTCAGAGCTCCTGGTAACAAGTCCTGTCGACTCAACGTTTGCTCTCGTTTATATGGACAAACTGGACTTAATCCCCTGTCCGCTGACCGTTAATCCTTTCTCCGCTAATGCCCCGAGGTCATGCATGTACCAAGTCCTGGCATCAGCTCGCTCCCCTCCTGCTGTGAGTTCCGTTTACCAAACGATAGGGGGGTGTTCCAGCCAGGGGCTGTGACCAGGTGGACAAGAGATTATCATGTTCGGGCACATTCCTGACACTCATTTACGAACTCGTCTTGCACAGAGTTTGCAGGTAAAATGTATCTGCTTCGTTACCAGTGTTAATTAATAAGTTACCAGTGCCAATTAATAAGTTACACTGAGTTACACTTCCACAGCACGCACGTTTTCCTCACACCCCCCAGAGTCGGACTTTCTCGCACACCTCCTTTTTCGCACACCAGACCTGTCGCACACTTCACCAACGGCCTCTCACGAACACCCGGGTCCATCTCGACCCCCAAGCTCATTAAATCACCTGGCGCATCATACGCACGACCATATTGGTCACCACTTACACCGGGTCCTCTTTCTCTTCGCTTCTCCTCCATCACCTGCGAATCCCTCATCCGGTTAATGAGCACATCATCACGATCCGAACACAGACTTTGGACCAATTCTTTTACTTCCTCCTTTATCTCTTTCTTATCCTCTCTCCGTCGCTTCTTAATTTCGCTCACCCCTTCTTCCACTTCTTCTAATTTCTGCTTCACCTCCTTCATCTCCTCGTGCGCCCCCTTAAGTTCTTCCTCTAACTCCACCTTATTTTTTTCTATGTGCTCCCGCACCTCCTGCTCTTTAACCTCCATCACCTCTACCACCTTGTTCATTTTCCTCGTCAGGTCCTCGTGTACCATCTGACACTCTTTTTTAATTACCCCTACGTCCTTTTTCATCTCCTTCTGTGTCGATTTTAAACCCTCTATTACCGCTGTGTTCTTCTTTACCTGGTCCCCCAACTCCTTTTTTTTTTTTTTTTTTTTTGTATACAATATCGAGGCTCGTGAAAGAGCGAACATTAATCACACAGAAAGACAAACCGACACATAAAACATATAACATAGGGAGCGGTAGACAAGATGGGGAGAGAGGGGGAAGGACACAAACACAACATTTGAGAGCAGGGACCGAGAGACATGGAGACATCGAGAGATCTGAGAGAGGGCGAGGGATTTGGGGGGGGGGGCGTGGGAAGGGGGCAGTGGGAGAGGTATAAAACATATGGACACTGCCAGGACTTCCAGGAAAGAAGTTGGAATTTCAAACAAGGTGGATCTGGGGTGAATTAGCGGGGGTAGAAAAGATCAAGGTTTTGGATGGGGGAAGATAAGAGATGGTGGTGAACAGCTGTTTTAAAGACCTGGAGGGAGGAGTGGGATTGAAGGGAGTGAGGGAGTTTGTTCCAGAGGCGGGAGAAAAGAGGAATGAAAGAGTGAAGGTGAGCGGAGAGCCGAGATTTCGGCAGTTTAACCATCAGAGGGTTGCTGGCAGATCTTGTGCGACCTGTAGGAATATTTGGGGGACAGAGCACAGAGAGAGCTGGGGGTGCAAGGCCAGAGAGGAGTCGGTAGAAGACAGAAAGACCACCTACCTGCCTGCGGTGAGTGAGTGAAAGGCCCTCAGAGATAGCTTCATCGCGGGAGATTCCAATAATTCTGAAAGCTTTGGTTTCAACAGCGTGAAGCCGAGCTAGGTGTGAGGCAGGAGCACCGGCCCATAGGGGAGAACAGTATTCCATTGAGCTGCGGATGAAAGCCTTGTATGTGGTGAGGAGCTCAGGTGTGCCGAGGAAGGACTTCGCACGACGGAGGATGCCCAGTCGGCGACTGGCTTTGGAGGCCAGCTTGGAAATGTGGTTTTCCCAAGAAAGATCATGGCAGATAGTGAGACCCAAAATCTTGAGCGACAGAACTTCTTGGAGAGGATTGTTGAGAAAGTAGATGGGAGGGTTGTCCAGTCGATCTTTTCGGAGAGACATAGTAAGAGTGTGAGATTTTTCAGGATTGAAAGACATGTTCCACTTGTTTGACCAGTCTGTGATTTTGTCCAGGTCTTCAGAGAGTGAGGAGGCAGCAGACTGCCGATCTGAGGGAAGAGGAATGGAGCGGCAGAGAGTGGAGTCATCAGCAAAGAGATAGAGAGGATTTTCGAGAGAGTCAGAGAGATCATTGATGAAGACCAGAAAAAGCACGGGGCCCAGAACACTGCCTTGGGGAACTCCAGCCTGAACAGGAAGAGGAGATGAGAGAAACCCATTCAGGGCCACACGTTGACGACGACTAGAGAGGAAGTCCGCCAGCCATGCGTGGAGATTTCCATGGATACCAAAGGAGGAGAGTTTGGTGAGCAGAGCGGGGTGCCAGACCGTGTCGAAGGCACGTGATATGTCGAGGGAGACAGCTCTAATTTCCTGTTTGGCATTGAGGACCTCCATCCATTGTTGAGACAGCAGAAGCAGCATGTCCAGAGTAGAGTGACCTGGTCTGAAACCAAATTGATGATCAGAGATCAAGCCATTGGAGAAGAGGAAAGATTTCATATCAGAAGCAATGATGGATTCCATGACTTTGCTGATAATTGGGAGAAGGCTGATTGGTCTGTAGTTGCTAGGATCTGTTTTTGCACCTTTTTTGTGCAAAGCGGTGATGTTGGCTGATTTCCAAGCAGATGGCAGTTGACCTTGAGCAAAAGAGAGGGTGAAGAGAACAGAGAGAGGGTGAGATAGAGCAGCAGAGCAGGATTTTAGGACCCGTGGGCTGATGCCGTCGGGTCCAGTTGCAGAATCAGAGTCGAGGGTTGACAGAAACTTTTCCACCTTGTCAGGAGGAAAGGACACGGAGTCCAGGAGCAGCAGGGTACGACTGGGTATGGTGGGTACAGAGAGGGATGGGTTTGGGACACAAGATTTAGAGGCAAACACAGAGTTGAGGCATTCAGCTTTTTCACGTGCGGAGTCAGCTGTGTAGCCATTTGAGGTAAGGGAGGGGATGGAGGGGGAACAAACACCAGAAACGGATTTGACCAGACGCCACCAGGATTTGGAAGAGGGAGACAGATAAGAGAGTTCGGTCTTGAGAACGGAGAGATATTGTTTCCTGGCTCTCCTGAGGGTGGACACACACTTGTTTCTGGCTTTGTGAAAGGAAATGAGATTTCCTTCCGTTGGATTTGCTTTCCAGGAGACGAAGGCAAGTTGTTTCTGGGCAACAGCCTCACCACAAGATTCCGTGTACCATGGACGGGAGGAAGGGTATGACAACTGAAGACGAGATGGGATAAATCTGTGCATGAGAGAGAGCAATTTACTTTGGAAGAATTCCCAGGATGAGTTGATGTCAGAGGTGGTAGAGATGGGAGACCAGTCCAGATGATTGATGGCTGCTTGAAGACCGTGCCAGTTGGCCTGAGTGAAATGCCAGACTCGTCGACGCTGAGCAGGCTCCCTGAGGATGGTCAGAGAGATGTCCACTTTAACAAGGACATGATCAGATGATCCGATCGGAGCAGAAGAAGAGCAGCAGACATTTTCAGGGAAGTTAGTCATAACCAAGTCCAGAAGAGAAGATGTTCCGTTGACTGAGATCCGGGTCGGGAAATTGACAGATTGTGTCAGTCCCAGTGAGTCGCAGAAGTCCTTTGCTGAGGAGCCATGGCTGGTGAGAGAGGTACCCACACCCAGCCAACTGGCATGGTGACAGTTCAAATCACCACATATGAGGAAGAGAGAGTTGGGATGAGTAGATAGAAGTTGGTCCATATCATCAGACAGCGAGATGTAGATGGAGTCATCACTGTTTGGTGGACGGTACAACACACATATGAACAAGAGGTGGGAGCGAAGGGGAAGCCGTAGCCAGAGGTATTCCTGGGGGTGAGGTGGAGAGAGTGCAGTGCAGGGCGAGTGAGGAAGAGAGTTTTTGATAAAGATAGCAACCCCGCCTCCAGGACGAGGCTCAGGTCTATCATACCGGAGGAGGGAGTAGCCCGGGAGAGATACTATGGAATCAGAGACATCATAAAGGAGGAAAGTTTCTGTTAAGCAGATCACGTCTGGTTTGACAGAAGCAACCTGTATGGAGAGATCAGTTAAGTTTTAACGAAGGCCCCGGATGTTTGAGGTCCATACCGTTAATGAAGAGGAAGGGGGAGCATCAGATACAGAACAGGGGGGAGGAGGGGTAGGGTAAGATGTGGAAGAGGTGGAAGAGGTAGGGAGAGCTGTTGAAGGTGTGTCAGAGATTTCAGAATAGCTCGGAGAAAGGGAAGGATGGGGCGGACAAAAGGTTTGATGGTGATTGGGTGAGCCACAATGAGGTGTTATTTGAGGAGGGGGAAGAGCGAGGCAGAAGGTTGGGGGAGATGGAGGTGAGAGTTTGAAGGGGGAAGAAGCGGGGAGGACGCTTTGAGGAGGGGGAGTGAGCGGGGGGAAATTGAGAAGCAATGAGGGTGGGGAGATTTGAAGGGGAGGGGTGAGGGGGGAGTTTGGGAGGGAAGGGACAAGGGGAGGGATTTGAAAGGGATGGGATATGGGGGAGATTTGGAGTGGAGGGGTGAGGCAGGAGTCTAGGAGGGGAGGGGCGAGGGGGCGTCTTGGCGGGGAGGGGTGAGGGAGTAGTTTAGGAGGGAGGGGGCAAGGGGGGAGATTTGAAAGGGATGGGTGATGGGGAAGATTTGGAGGGGAGGGGTGATGGGGAAGATTTGGAGGGGAGGGGTTATGGGGAAGATTTGGAGGGGAGGGGTGAGATTGGATTTTTGAAAGTGTACGATTTATGGGAAACGAACATTTATTGCAAAATGAGTTTCTTGTGACCTTCGAGTTAAAAATACGTTTAAGGACGCTGGATGGAGGATGGAGTGCAGGAGAGTTTAGGGAATGTAGAAAAAAGGCACTATAGGAGATGGATATTTTTTTTGGGATGAATTGATTTGGTGAGCAAGTCGAAAGCAGCCTTTTAAAGAAGAAGAAGAAAAAGGTGTTATAAAATATGACGGAATACATAACTTGAGGGGAAAGTGTAAACATTGAAGGTTAATGAGTGAAAACTATCTGGGGAAATGGGGGAGAAACACGTGGTCGAAGAACGAACGAACGAATAAGAATGAATAAACGAATGAGAACAGAGAAGGAAATGTTTTTTTTTTTTTTTTTTTTTTTTTTTTTTGAGTTGAGATTTACACAAGGAAGTCGGCTATGGGTGAAAAGTCTGGGAATACAGAGAACGAAAGTTATTGGATCACAAACGACGGACCACTGAGAGAAAAACAAAGCCTCAAGGTTGTACAGTGCACACTGTACAAGGCCTTGCTCGCGACACGGCAAACAGACGATCAATTTATGAAAGATAAACACCGAGAAACAACCAAAGTTGCACACAATAACTTCACACACCGAAAGATAAATACAGTTTCGACAAAATACAATTGTGAACAGACTTAACTTCGAAAAACGTGGAGACCGTGTGGAGCTTCGAAAATCCCTGCCGCCGTCTCCAAGATCTCGCGAGATCTTTTGTCCCACTGTCAGTTGTTCTACTCCCAGCGTCAACTCCTCTATACCACCTTGCAATTTTACAGTCCCCTTTCTCACCTCCTTCTCCATGCGCTCCTTACAGTGCCTCACCTCCTCGCGCACTCCTCCGACCTCCTCACTCACACCTCTTCTGATCTCCTCTCCCATCACTTGCATCTCCTGCCCAGATGCCACCCTCATCTGCTCCATTTCCTCCCTGTGAGCATCCAATTTAGTTTCTACCCCCATTCTGACCCCCTCTATCTGCTGCCCCATTTGTTTAACTTCCCTTTCCGCTTGGTCCCTCATGTCCCTCAATTTGCCTTCCATACTGTTTTCTAACCCCTCTAACCCCTTTTTCATCCCTTCCATTTGATTCTCCTGAACGGCCATTCTGTTTTCTACCCCCATTAACCCCTCCTGTATTTCCCCTAATCTATTGTCTAATCCCTCTATTCTACTCCCTAACCCTCCGATCTGGGCCCCCATCCTTTGTTCTAACCGTTGGCTATTGGCCCCCATGTCCTCCCTCAATTTCTCGCTATTGGACCCCATGTCCTCCCTCAATTTCTCGCTATTGGACCCCATGTCCTCCCTCAATTTCTCGCTATTCTGGGCCATAAGGGCCTTCATTTGTATTAAAAAAAGGTTCAAATCTACCAGCGGCGCTACGGTCGCGGGCGCGGTCGCCGTGGCCATGTGCGAGGCGCCATTTTGCGAACCTGCCACCCTCACTGCTTCGCTCTCCTCTTGTCCCTCAATTTGGTCCTGGATCGACCCTGCCTCACTCTCCTCTACCGGAACCCAGCCGTCTTGATCTGCCATAGCGCGACTTTCAAAATTCGGGTTTTTATTTTTGTAAAACAAAATCAAATTTCGCCGTTAATAATTTCGAGCGCGTGAAGCGCGCTTCAGGTCCAATCCCACTTCCCGACACCAATTGTTACGGACACGACTTAAGATGTTGTGATGGGCCGAGCGGAATGGCCGCCGTGTTCGCACAGTTTACCCGATTAGAACCCGATCCCGCCCGATTCCACTCGAACGTTGGCCAAATCGCGCTATGCTAAATCAATGAAGGAAAGGACACAACGGCTGGGATAAATGAAACGACACAAGGGGTACAGTTCTCAAGACCTCCGGAGGAGGATATAATTGGTGATGCAGAAAAGGGGTAGATTACAAGGTAAGAGGTAAAGCACAGAAAAGATGGGCACTTAGACACAGTCTTATCTTATCCCCGACAGACCACAGACAAACGGGACAAGACTGACTTACACGGGGATTGATGGCAGGGAAGGACAGGCAGTCGATAGCACAAGGTGCACCTTGGCTCAGGGACAGGATACAGCTCGGTCCAGTCCAGAGATGCGGGGAGGTATTGCCGCGCTCGGAGGTGGCGTCTTCTCTCTCCAAGCTGAGGGCGCATCTGACGTCACCTCCCTCTTCCTGCGCATGCTCAGCGGGGAGTGACACGCCCTCGGCTCGTTGGCCCCGCCCCAGATGGGATCGGTCCGCCGCTTCTATTGGGTGCGGGGGGTTACCGGGCTCCGCCCTTGACGAGGAGCTGACAGCGAGCCCCTGCGTGGTAACCCCGTCGGAGCACATGTTCAATGGCGGCTAACCAAGCCGGAGTGAGGACGCACACTCCCCGCGCCGCCGCCACTGTTGTTGTTGTTGTTGTTGTTGTACCATGAGGAAGAGCTGCGGGGAGGTATTGGGAGGTCCTAAACTTTCTAACGGTGCCATACAATCACATTCTGGTGCAACGAAGAGTCAGAATTAATGGAAACGAGTCCTTAACTGACATAGACTAAGAATAACTAGCAAGATGTCCTATAGTTGTCTACGTGAGATGCGGTGGAGCTGGATGCGACATTTAATGGGGGAAATAGGGGGAGGTCGGGTCTACAGAGTGTTGTTTACAGAAAAAGGGACTAGGGAATGGGGGATTGGGGATAGTTGGGAAGTATTGGGGAAATAGGGGAATATTTACAAGCGGATATGGATGGAGGCCAATCTCATATCCGCAACAATATATATATATATCTCGGCGTTTTCCCGTCTGTTATTTCGGGCGGTGTATGACTGGGCATGCCGCGATTTAAACAAAATATATATATATCTCGGCATTTTCCCGTCTGTTATTTCGGGCGGTGTATGACTGAGCATGCCGCGATTTAAACAAAATATATATATCTCGGCATTTTCCCGTCTGTTATTTCGGGTGGTGTATGCCTGACCATGCCGCAATTTAAAAAAAAAATATCTCAATGGACTTGAAGTTACAGGCCTTTGAGAATTCATTACGTTCTATAAAGGGCAACTTTCATCGGATTTTCTTCCCGTTTTTTTTCAACCGAGTCTAAAACTATGTTAGCGACTGTGAAAAATGAAATGATATATCGAATTTGATTTGAAATAAAACTGTGTGAGAGAGGAAGACACCACGGGCCTACAAAACAGGCCTTAAAGCTATGCGAGTTAATAAAATGGTGGATATTTGTTTATATGAAGCCTCTCCCACAATGGGTGGAGCTATGGTTCCCAGAATGGGTGGAGCTTTGAGGTTTTGTCTTCTCTGCAAGAACAACAAGAAGAAGAAGAAGAACAAGAAGAAGAAGAACAACAACAACAGCAGAGGGCACTCTATGAGCAGCGTCTGTGACGCGGCAAAAAGTTGTTAAAACCTTTGAAACCCTGCCCCAAGTATTTTTATTATTTTTGCCGTTCTTGTGGAGATTGTTGAGTTTTGCCTTTCTTAATTGATTTGATTGCTTGTAATTCATGAGACTCATTTTGAGTGTCTTTTATACTCTTCATAGCACCCGCTACATTTCCCATGGCAGAAGTGGTTGAACCAATTAGGTCTTTATGTTTAAGAATAGTTGAACCAATACTCATTAGTGATTAGAGTATCAATTGTCCCATCTCCTTTATTTCTTAATTGATGCCCTACACCCTGTTGTATCTTAAGTTTATAGTATCCTATACCAAGAAACATACCTTTGTGGGGGTTACCCCATTGGGACATAATCCACAAGCACGGGACCAGTGGGGCTATTGATTGTATGGGCGTGGCGTGCGCTCGGTTGTTGGAGCCACGCCCCCTTAAGAGTGAGTTGCATTATAAAAGATGCGTGAGTTCCGGTATGTGTTAGTTCTGTTGGAATAAAGGAGCTTTGATCAAGCTACGCAGTTTCTCGCCTTCTCGTCATCCGCAACTCCTTCATTGGTGACCCCCGTCTTGTAGCGGGGTGGCTTGGGGTCAATTTTCAAGATTACCGTTACCGGGCGGACAAAAGCGCCATTTTTGGTGTGAGGCTTCCTTAGGGTATATCAGTTGATTTTAGCCAAGGAGCCCTCTCGAAATATGTACGTAACCATGGTAACACAAACAAATCCAAGATGGCTGCCGTTCATGATAAAATACCAATTTTCTTGGGTTGTAGTTGTTAGAGGAAAGCCAAATTGTATCAAAATATTACTTAAATATCAGAACCATGTCCTCAACATGTTCGGTCACCCTCCTAAAATATTAAAGTAAAACATAAAAATCCAAAATGGCCGCCATTTATGCTGAAATAGCAATTTCCTTGGTTTTTAGCGGTCATACGATGGCTAAATTGTACCAAAGTATGATTATATTATACCAGAATATTTTTATTGAAGCCCTATTTTTTAAAAAGATACACAAATAACCTACCACATATGGACAACATGGTTGTTTATTTCCCGTAGGTCTAAAGATCAAAGAAATCAAACTACATAATATTGACTGCAACATCCAAACTAATTGAATTTAAAAGTGATCTAAACTATTTTTTCTCAAGATAGTGCGTTCTTGAGACAAGGGTTTGAACATGGAAATAATGTGAATGTTTTAATTATGCTTTTATCCTAACCTTAATGTGATCCTTGTGGGTATCCGTAGTTATATACCTAATTTAGAGGGCGACATTGTGACTACAGGCTGTCTTTACTATACTGCTAAGCACATGTATTGGTGGAAAGTTTTCTGGCCTCCTTTGTTAACAATCTACATATTTTATGGTAAGTAAGCAACTTTTCCTAAACCTAAACCTAAACCTTTGGCATTTGGAGACCTAAACCCAAGGCCCCGACAAAGCAGGGGAAGAAGATCAAAGTGCTCCAGAACAATGTGGCACTTTTTGGCCAGTTGTACATTGCCATGCAAAGTCGCGAGGGTGACCTGAAGGAATTCTTTGCCCATGAGATACAACCCTTTCCACCTTCTCTCTCAGACTTTGGTAAGCTGCATTTACAAAACACAAAGTCTGATCTACTGAAATGTATTGAGCAGCCCGAGCAGCCTGAGCCACCTTCAACCTATGACTGCATTGTACTGGATGGTGCTGTCATTGTGCACTGTCTGCCGACTACTGCAGTCAGCACGTTCATTGAGTATGCAGACAAGGTGTTCATCCCCTACCTGGTGAAGCAGCTACAGAATGCCACAAGGTTGGATGTTGTGTGGGACACATACATTCCAGACAGTTTGAAGGAATCAACCCGGGAAAAGAGAGGAAAGGGTGTGCGCAGAAAAGTGTCCGGCCAAACCAAGCTTCCAGGCAATTGGATGGACTTCCTCCGTGATCCAAAAAACAAACAGGAGCGATTTGCCTTTCTGACGTCCAAGGTTGCCGAGTTTACCTTTCCATCAGGCAAATCCGTGTACATCACATCAGGTGAATCTGTAGTATCCACAGGCACCATCAACGCCATGCTGAACTGCAACCATGAGGAAGCAGATACGAGGGTCATAGTGCACATCGTGCATGCACTAGAGCAAGATATGAAGACTATTAAAGTGCGCACTGTTGACACAGACGTTGTAGTCATACTTATTGGTACATTTTATGATCTCATGGTCACTCAGCCATTGGTAGACATCTGGGTTGCCTTTGGAATGGGTAAGAATTACAGATTTTACAGTATCAATGCCATATGTGACAGACTTGGGGAAACAAGATCACAAGCTCTACCAGTATTTCATGCCCTTTCTGGATGTGATACCACATCAGCCTTCCAAGGTAAGGGCAAGAAGTCAGCCTGGCAGGCTTGGCAAGCCTATGAAGACATCACAGAAACATTTGTGTATCTGGCTCGTCACCCCTTTGAGCTTCTTTATACAGACGCTGATCACTTCCAGAAGATCGAGAGACTAATCATCATCTTGTATGATAGAACAAGTCCCTTGAGCTCCGTCAATGAAGCAAGACAGGAACTCTTCTGCCAGAAGAATCGATCAATGGACAGAATACCACCCACACAGGATGCTCTTCTTCAACATGCCCGGCGGGCATTGTACCAAGCCGGAATCTGGACAACCAGCACACAGACACAGCAAGTGGTTCCTTCTCCACAGACATTTGCATGGACCAAGGTGTCAGATGTATGGGTACCAGTTTGGATATCAATGCCAGAGGTTTCCAGAGCATGCAGAGAACTAATCAAATGTGGTTGCAAAGGAGACTGTACCACATGCAAATGTGGCAATGCCAATCTTGTCTGCTCAAAACGTTGCGTTTGCCCATGTATTAAATAGACAAGTAAATAAGAACATTGCAGATGTCTAGATTACTGAGAAAGTAAGGATTTGCACATTGCACACTGAACATTATAATATACTTTTGTTCAACATAAATCCCCCATGCTCACTACTGAATGACCAAAGTACTTGTACACTCAATTTTTTAAAATTATTTTCTTTAAAAGTTGATGACTGAGGTCAATTATATCATGTAGTGGTTATAAGTTTCATGATTGTGTGGCTACAAATTCCCCTCATCCCAAGTGGGACTGGGAGGTTTTTTTTAGACCAGGAGTATTGTAATATATAAAGCTATATCAATATGCAGTACCAGAGACTTTTGGGGGCATCCTCATTTTTTCAAAAACAAATGACATACTTTGCTTACATGTACCTCCAAGTCGGCTTTTTTTTGTTTCAGTGTTTTGTTTTGATTAATGTGCAGCCTATATCAGGTGTACATATGTACTTAATAGTCTAGTCCAAGCTGGATCCGACCAGAAAGGATAACCATTAGGAGTGCAAAATATCGAGCCCAAGAATTGGGCGTGTCGCTTATTGGATGTCACGCCTACCATTACAATCAGTATCCACTATAAACCAATGAGAGGTTTAGATTGTCTTAATCTAAACCTCTCATTGGTTTATAGTGGATACTGATTGTAATGGTAGGCGTGACATCCAATAAGCGACACGCCCAATTCTTGGGCTCGATATTTTGCACTCCTAATGATAATGTTGTATTTCCAGGGTACAATGTTTACAGCTTATCATTCGCAATAATTGATGACCTGGAGTTATAAGCAATGTATTCAAGCCAAAAGCTTCCCCCCCCCCCCCTAACATTGAGGGCGCCCTTCACATGAAATCACTGAATGTCCCTTTAAATTTACTGGTGATATTGTGATATCAAAATACACATTCAGTGTCCTAAAAATTGATATTTTGATACCAATTTTTGCTATCCATGACTTATATAACCCGGGAAATGTGTTTTTAATTACTGGATGGCGGCCATTTTGGATTTTTTGGTTTTACACGAATACGCGTAAAAATTCGCGAGGGCTCCTCGGCTAATATTGATTAATAGGTCATTAGGAGTGTTCATGCCAAATTTGGTGATTTTGTCCACCGTGTAACGGTAATTTTGCTAAGCCACCCTACTATTGCTCTCGAACATTTTCGGAGCTTCAAACGAACATGGCGACAAGCGCAGTTTCGATTAAACTGCCGGAGTTTTGGGAGCGACGAGTTGCCGTTAGGGTTCGCCCAAGCTGAGGCCCAAATCGCCATTCGGAGCATTTCTGCGGACAACACAAAGTATTATTATGTTGTGTCTGCGCTCAGCGGCTCCACTGCGACCAGAGTGGTGAGCCTTCTTCAGGATCCTCTGAAGGGACGCAAGTACAAGATGCTAAAGGCGCTGCTGCTCGTAACCTTCGAGCGCACTGAGGCTGAGCGCCCCCACGAACTACTTTCTCTACCCGGGCTGGGTGACTCCAAGCCGTCGGAGCTCATGGCCTACATGTTGTCTCTACTGGGCAGCCACCGACCATGTTTCCTCTTCAAAGAACTGTTCCTGCAACAGCTGCCAGGTCAGGTGCAGGCAGCCCTGGCCAACTCGTCTGTTAAGGATTTCCACGCCCTGGCCAGGGAAGCAGACAAGTATTTCTCCGCCAGCCAGCAATGTAGTGCGGCCGCATGGGACCCCGGCTCCATCGAGCCTGCGCCGCTGGCGGACACCGTCGCGGCCGCCATTATGGCCCAATGGCGGAAAGCCCCATGCTTGTGCTTTTACCACGCAAGGTTTGGGCCCAAGGCCAAGGCATGCCAGCCACCCTGCAGCTTCAGCGAGTCGGGAAACGGGATGGCCTGCGCTCGTTAACTGCCATGAGCGTCGGCTGTTCAGGCAGTTTGTTGTTCATTTCGGACACCGACTCCGGACGTCGTTTCCTCTGCGATGCAGGGGCCCAGGTGAGCGTTCTACCTGCATTGGAATTGGACCGGGAGTCCGGGAGTCACGGCTCTGCCCTGGAAGCTGCCAACGGCAGTGCTATTCAGACTTTTGGCAAACGGACCGTGGCACTGTGCTTGGGCGGGCAGCAGTTTACAAGGGATTTTGTCACGGTGAAGGTGTCCACCCCCTTGCTGGGCACTGATTTCCTCTGCGCCAATGGCCTATTGCTGGATGTTAAAAATCGGCAGCTCATTAATGCGGAGACATTCAGTTCTCTTCCATGCTCATTGAGCGGTCCGCCTCGACGAGGCAAAAGTGCATGCTCTCGACCTCCGATGAGTTCGCCCGCCTCCTCACCGAGTTCCCGGCCCTTACACGGAACACCCTTTTGGCCGTTACCATCAAGCATGGGGTGGAGCATCACATTCCGACCACCGGCCCGCCTGTCTATGCCCGGGCTGGGCGCCTCGACCCGGGGAAACTCACTATCGCAAAGGCAGAGTTCGACACGTTGGAGCGTCTTGACATCGTGCGATGGTCCAACAGCCCTTGAGCCTCGCCTCTCCACATTGCGCCGAAGCCGGTGGCGGTTGGCACCCGTGCAGGGATTAACGACGCCACTACCCCCGACTGCTACCCAATCCCGCACATCCAGGATTTTTCTGCCCGCTTGGCCGGTAAAGTTTTTTCTTCTAAGGTGGACCTCGTTCGTGGTTACCACAAGGTCCCCGTCCAGCTGCAGGACGTTCCTAAGACCGCGGTGATTACACCGTTCGGGCTTTTCCAATTCTTCCGTCTGCTTTTTTGGCTCAAAAACGCGGCCCAGGCTTTCCAGCGCCTGATGGACAGCGTGTTGCTGGATTTGCCGTTTCTGTTCATCTATCTGGATGATATCCTCATCGCCAGCGCTTCCAGGATGGAGCACATACTTCACCTCATAGCGCTCTTTGAACGCCTCAGTCAGCACGGCCTGATCATTAACCCGGCCAAGTGCTTGTTCGGGGTGGCTTCAATTGACGTTCTCGGCCACCGCATCACGAAGGAGGGGGCCGTCCCTCTGCCGTCTAAAGTGGAGGCTGTGAAAGCTTTTCTGCGCCCCTCACCATCAAGGCCCTGCAGGAGTTCTTGGGCATGGTGAACTTTTACCATCGTTTCGTGCCCCACGCAGCCCAGCTGATGCGGCCCCTTTATGAGGCCCTCAAGGGCCATCCTACCAAATGCGCCATTGACTGGACCGAGGAGATGGCCAAGGCTTTCACGGATGCTAAACTGGCCCTCGCCAGCGCAATCATGCTGGCGCATTCATCGCCCGATGCACCGATTGCTCTCACCATGGATGCTTCGGACTACGCAGTTGGCGCCGTGCACGAGCAGTGGGTCACCGGGGCATGGCAGCCGCTTGCTCTTTTTAGCCGGCAGCTCCGCCCTAATGAACGAAAGTACAGTACCTTCGATCGTGAGCTCCTAGGCCTCTACCTAGCTGTCCAACACTGCCATTACCTGTTGGAAGCCCGCCCATTCACGGCGTTTGTGGACCACAAGCCCCTGGTTTTTGCCATGGCCAAGGTCTCGGAGCCGTGGTCCGCGCATCAACAATGCCAGCTCTCCTTCATTTCCGAGTTCACGACGGACATCCAACATGTTGCTGGGGAGGATAATACGGTCGCGGATTGTCTCTCCCGGTCCATAGTCGGCGCGGTTCACCTTGGCATCGACTACGCCCGCATGGCGGCCGATGAGATCGCCGACCCGGAGGTCCAGGCCTGCAGGGCGGTGGTCACGGGGCTTTGACTGTCTGACGTGCCGTTCAAGGACACGGGCACCATGCTACTGTGTGACGTTTCCTTGGGCCAGCCTCGCCCCGTCGTACCCACCAGCTGGAGACGGCTGGTGTTCGATGCCATCCACAGTCTTTCTCACCCAGGCAGGAAGGTTGGTGGTGGCGAGGTTCATTTGGCACGGGCTCAGGAAGGATGTGCACGACTGGGCCAACACCTGCGTCGAGTGTCAATGCTCGAAGGTGCATCGCCCCGAGCGATGGTTTGGCCAGGTTAACGTGGCCCTGGTGCCTTACGACGGGCCTTTCCACGTTCTGGAGACCACGGACAAGTCCTTCGTGGTCGACATTGGCGGCAAACCAGACCACCTTTCGGTGGACCGCCTCAAGCCGGCTCACTTGGTCCTAGACCAGCCCCTCGGTTGGCTCAACCGCCGAAAACGGACATTGCCCGTGCGAGTGAATTCTGGGAGGGCGCATGTGGGGGTTAACCCATTAGGACATAATCCACAGGCATGGGACCAGTGGGGCTATTGATTGTATGGGTGTGGCATGCGCTCGGTTGTTGGAGCCACGCCCCCTTAAGAGTGAGTTGCGTTATAAGAGATGCGTGAGTTCCGGTATGTGTTAGTTCTGTTGGAATAAAGCTTTGATCAAGCTATGAAGTGTCTCGCCTTCTCGTCATCCGCAACTCCTACACCTTCCCCATTTTCGTATGGTGAAAGGAACATCCCATCCTTCGTAATTATTTTATATTTACCCAACTCGTGTTTCCTCACAATAACCATTGTATTTTTTTTTGAAAAACTTCACGTAGGTGAATTCTGATGGATATAATTTCTCCATTGAAAGAAATCATATGATTATTTTGGTCGGTTATCCAAAAATTCCCTTTTTAAATGGTTTTTCCTGACGGGTAAATAGACAAGATTTTTCAGTTCCATATTGAATTTAAAACAAATCGGGGTGGAGTATGTGCTGAATGGAAATATTGTATTTGTTCTTGTTCCCTCGTAATAAGCACCATCAATGAAATCACAATGAATTAAAACCGAATTTATACCGGAGGATATTTGAATGACATTTTCGATGTAAAACATCCCGTTAATCTCAATCTTTTGGGAAGAGAAACCCAATAGCTCTCTAAATGAATTATCAATCGTGAAATCAACTTTGCAATTATTTTAATGTCTAACAAGTCAGGAGACAACGATGGTTCACGAGCGAGCGGTATTCAATCACAAAAGACGGACTGTAATCGAAACAGGCCCGGACAGGTCAGGCCCGGAAATGTCAAAACGAAGGTTACTGACCTGGAAATGAGATAGAAAATAATGTATAATCAGTTATGAGGTTAGTTAGCTACACAATACCGAAAATTCGGGGGGAAATGATATGGGGGCGGGGGGGGGGGGGGGTTAATAGATGATTATTAACATGAAATGGGAAATGTCGTGCCCATTTAGGAAATGAAATGGGAAATGGGAAATGAAATGGGAAGAAAAAAAAAGAAGAAAAAAAAAATGAAAAATCGTGCTCCTTGGGGCTAGACACATGACATTGGCCTAACCAAATACCGAAACCCCTGTCAGATTCCACCAAACCCCTCGGAGAAGACGTAGCTTGAACTCGATTACCCCCTAAAAAGACATCTTTTTCGGGCGTGGCTCCGCCCACAATGGGCGCAATACGCCCACTCTGGGTAGGACACAACTAGATCATGATATCAACCTCCCACCCAAGTTTCATCAAGATCGGATGATATCATCGGGTAGTTATGCTGCGGACAGACAGGCACACACAGACAGACAGACACACACACACAGACAGACACACACACACACACAAACACACACACACACACACACACACAGACACACACACATGACGACTATAGTGGTCACTTGATAACTCGTGAACCAATAGTTGATTTTGAAGTATATTTTTGAACATCTATTGCAATATTTTTGGGTTCATCACCTTGTTCTCTCATGAGGCGGTAAATTTCAGAAGATATTTGGGAAATCTCATATGCTCTTGCTGAATCTGTTATAGTTTTGTATCGACTTCCTGAATTACAACTAAACTTATTGTTTTTCTCTGCGATATTATAAAGGGGATTGTACGTTTCCAAAGACAAGAATGATGCCTCGTATTCTTTTGTCGGGTCAAGTTGTATTTGGTATGGGAATAATGATGTGTGATTACTTGTTGTAAAATTAAAATTCAGGACTGTGTTTCTCATTTATTAGAGAAACAAGTACAAAAAGTTTTAATTAAAACAAAAGCCGCGTCGATGTTACACAATGCCTAGATGCAGCTGTGCCTATAACGTCGATGTTATAGGCACAGGACATTCCTATTGATTCGATTACTTGATGTTATTTTTGTGCAAAGTGAAAATATATCTCGGCAATTTCCCGTGTGGCGACGAATTTTTAATATATCTCGGCATTTTCCCGTCTGTTATTTCAGGTGGTGTATGACTGACCATGCCGCGATTTAAAAAATATATATCTCGGCAATTTCCCGTGTGTGGCGACACGTGAACGAAGCTATGCTCCTCTCTCCACATTATTGTGACGACGTATAAATTAAATATTTCATCGTGACGATTGTCATCAAATGGACGAATTTTTAATATATCTCGGCATTTTCCCGTCTGTTATTTCGGGCGGTGTATGACTGACCATGCCGTGATTTAAACAAAATATATATATATCTCGGCATTTTCCCATCTCTTATTTCGGGCGGTGTATGACTGACCATGCCGCGATTTAAAAAATATATATCTCAATGGACTTGAAGTTACAGGCCTTTGAGAATTCATTTAGTTCTATAAAGGGCAACTTTCATCAGATTTTCTTCCCGTTTTTTTTCAACCGAGTCTAAAACTATGTTAGCGACTGTGAAAAATGAAATGATATATCGAATTTGATTTGAAATAAAACTGTGTGAGAGAGGAAGACACCACGGGCCTACAAAACAGGCCTCAAAGCTATGCGAGTTAATAAAATGGTGGATATTTGTTTATATGAAGGCTCTCCCAGAATGGGTGGCGCTATGGTTCCCAGAATGGGTGGAGCTTTGAGGTTTTGTCTTCTGTGCAAGAACAAGAAGAAGAAGAACAAGAAGAACAACAACAACAACAGCAGAGGGCACTCTATGACCAGCGTCTGCGACGCGGCTAAAAAGTGTGAATGTAATTATTATACTCTCTCTGAAACATTGTTGAATAATATTGAAAAAACGATAATATAAATAATTTTTCTTCCAGCAATGAATGGTAATAATTCTACCATTATCTTATCCATAAATACTTATCATCTTTCAATAATATTTTTCATTAGCATCTACAAGAGATGATATTTTTTCTTTTTCATCGTGAGAGAGAAATAAACTCATTTAATATCGGATAAAATATCTTTGTATTGACATTTATTAATTATTTTCATCTTCATCAACTGGTCTAAAATGACCGATGCTTCATTAAAACAATTGTGATTTCCAGCCTTCTTACTACCTAGCAGCAATAACAAGCTATTAACTAACTGTGATGGGTCATTTGGAAGAAAACTAACACCTGAACCAAGCTTACTTAAAGCCTGAATAATGTTTCTCCTTCTGGTTATTCTTACTTTTACCAGCAACATAAACCCTATAATCAAGTGAGTTTAGTAAATCAATATATACCCTATCCGAAATGGTTTGAGCCTTGTGACCATCTTTGGTTAGAATAAACATTAATCTGGGGGTTAATTTGGACTTCCGCTTCAGGTTCTGCTGGCGAGGTCGTGTTCTTCCAAGACTCCACATCATCTAAGTGAAGTATTTTCCCATTTGTGTTTTTGTCAAAACTGTACTGTTTATTTTACTGGGTATGTGTCCACTGTGTGTTTCTAGTAAGATATCGGTTTGTAAATAATGTATACCTGTGTGTAATAGTCGTTTTGTTCACGCCGCATTTGGGGCCTGGTCCATCGTGGCTTCCCTGTCTCCTTGGCGGTCGTTTAGTTGACTATTTACTCTCGTTCTTTCACTGTATTGCTTTTTTTCCTTTGTCTTTCTTTTCCACCCATACTTCCCCCGAACATCTTACCCTTTGTTTAAAGTCTTAATTCAAAAATAAAAATCTTATTAATAATTTCCTTCTCTCCTCGTGGCTCCCCCTCCACCGACCGGGACCACGTGTTGTCTCGCCCCGACCGTTTTCTCTCCTTCCTTCATATCTCAAATCTCTCCAGCCGATACCTGACAATACTAGTTTTCACCATACTCCTTCAACCTCTCTCCTTCTTCCTCAGATCCACTTTCACCGAACCTTCAAAAATATATATATACAGACTTGGCATTTAATATGGAATATTTTTTTTGTGGGGGTGAACTTACTTTTCAAGATGACTTAGAACCAAAAGTTCATTGGAATTATGTTGAAATTATTCTAGATTTTGTTAATGTGACCTTTAAAAGAAACAAAAACCACATTTGACATTTCAAAGCAAATAAATTGATCCTTGAAAGTGATGTAAACTGATATCGAACTCAATTCACGGACAGTACTGTGTTAAACTTCTGTACGTTTTCCAGAAGTATCTCTTTATTTTTCACATTAGCCAAAAAAAATTTCAACAAAAACAAAAGCTAAATTATGACTGGGATTACGGACAGTAAAATACAGTTCAGTACTTCGTGTAACCCCCACGGGAATTCAGGAGAGCACGTACACGTCGAGGCATGCTGTTCACGAGATTTGCCAAGGTTTGGACAAGAATCGCTTGCCATGCAGTGACAATAGTCTGCTGCAATTCATGCACAGAGGTCGGCTGCTGGCCCAAGTTGTCGATTTGACACGTTAATTCTGCCCACAAGTTCTCTATCGGATTCATATCCGGGGACATGGCAGGCCACTCCATATGCTCTACACCACGGTCAGCAAGAAAGTGTTGGATCATGCGAGCACGATGAGGCCGTGCATTGTCATCTTGGAAGACAAAGTTTCCTTGAAAGGCTGCAAGAGCAAATGGAAGCAATGTTTCTTCCAGAATGACCCTGTACTTGAACTGGTTCAGGTTTCCATTCAGAACAACCAGGTCAGCTTTGCCCCCTGCATGAAAAGCAGCCCAAACGGTCACCCCACCACCTCCAGCTTGGACTCTTGGCACTAAACAATCGTCGTTGTGGGCTTCATGCACATGTCTGCACACTCGGACGCGGCCATCTTGACGATAGACCAGAAATCTAGACTCGTCACTGAAGGTCACGTGATTCCAGTGTCCTGGCTGCCATTGACGGTGCTCTCTGGCCCACTGCTATTGGCGCTGGCTGTGTTGTCTGGTCAGGCGTGGCTTTCTCAGGGGACGCCTGGCACGATAGCCTGCTTGAACCAGTCGTTGGTTGACTCGCCTTCTGGATACAGGCACATTTGTCAGTTGCTGCCACTCAGCCCTAACCCGATTAGCTGACTTGGTACAGCCATTGCAGACTAACCGGTGCAGCTGGCGATCATCTCTCCTTGTGGTTCTGCGTGGACGTCCTGGCCTTGGTATTGGACTAGGGACACCCCTCTGAGCATTTCGTTTCAGGATCTTTGACACCTGACCTTGAGTGATGCCATGATGTTTCCATAGTGATGGAAGTGATGCCATAGTGATGCCTGACCGAGCAATAGCATGCTGTTTCATGCCAGAATTTCGTAAAGCCACCACTCCATGACAAACAGCATTGTCAAGTTGACGGACCATCTCCAGAGGAAGCGGCAATAACTTTTGTAGACATGCAGCAGTTGTTTTCCACTAATACAGAACGCAACAACCCTTATATACCCGATTATGAAGCCAATCATCAAATGTACCTGTCCTTACATTTTGTCACGCCACCTGTGATATAATCCTGTTATTGACTTCTTGCTGCGAAAGACAATCAGTGACATGGTTCTTTCAACAAAGACATCACCGAAGGGTAAAATAAACTCACCAGATTGATATACTGAGTTCAGAAAGTAAACCCAAGTCAAGAAAAAAAAAAAATTCCATATTAAATGCCAAGTCTGTATATATATATTAACGAAGAAATTAAAAAGTAGGCCCCGCCTCCCATACTCACACAATTTTTCATACACCTCCAAGTTCCTTCGTTCTCTGCTCAGCTGGCTATCAATCTCCTATTCCTGGTCCTCCTTCTGAACTGTGCCTCTTCCCATCACCATCAAACCATTTGTCCTCCTCATCCTTCCCTTTCTCCGAACCACTCCGATATGCAATCTCCGACACACTATCAACTGCTCTCCCTACCTCCTCCTATCCCCCCTTATCTTACCCGACCCCTCCCCTCCCCTGTCCTGTACCCAATGCTCCCCCTCCCTCTTCCTTAACGGTATGGACCTCAAACATCCGGGGTCTTCGCTCAAACCTGATTGATCTCTACATACAGGTTGCTTCTGACAAACCAGACTTAATCTGCTTAAAAGAAATTTTTCCTCCTTCACGATGTCTCTGATTCCTTAATATCTCTTCTTGGTTACTCCCTTGGCCAAAGATAGTGGAAGAAGAAATGCGGCAAGGGGGTTAACAAGGAGAGATGCAGAAAATAGGGCAAGATGAAGAAGATTGTCATGGGGACCGCAAGGCTAACCCCCACTCTAGCAGGGAAAAGTTGGTTACTCCCTCCTCCGGTATGATAGACCTGAGCCTCGTCCTGGTGGTGGGGTTTCTGTCTTTACCAAAAACTTTCTTCCTCACTCTCCTTGCACTGCCCTCTCTCCACCTCACCCCCAGGAGTACCTCTGGCTATGGCTTCCTCTCCGCTCCCACCTTTTGTTCATATGTGTGTTGTACTGTCCACCAAACAGTGATAACTCCATTGACATCTCACTGTTTGACAACATGGACCAACTTCTATCCACTCATCCTAACTCTCTCTTCCTCATATGTGGCGACCTCAACTGTCATCATGCCAGCTGGCTGGGTGTGGGTACCTCTCACTCCAGTCATGGCACCTCAGCAAACGAGTTCTGCGACTCACTGGGACAGACACAATCTGTCATTTTCCTGACCCGGATCTCAGTCAACGGAGCATCCTCTCTTCTAGATTTGGTTATGACTATGGTTATGACTTCCCTGCAAATGTCTGCTGCTCTTCTTCTGCTTCAACCATCATCAAAAATGATGAAGAAATACATGATATTCAGAAGAAAAAAAAAATCATTCTAAGTCTTTGGAATAATGGCAAGAAGTGAAAAAATTGTTTTTAACATTTTAGGAGGGTTAATGATGATTTAAAATCGTTTTGGTGTGTTCGAGCTATAGTAACTAATAATACGAAGGTTGTCCTGCTTCACAAACTGAAAAGTCACATCATATACGCCTGCTTATATACATCTGATTATTTCATCTTATATATTATATATCGATACGTCCCTAACATAATTGCCTTTGATCGTTTTTTGCAAAAAAAAAATTCTTCAGGATTAAGAATGCCTAACCCAGCATTCTTAATTAACCCAGCATCTCCAGAAAATTGAATGACGATCAAACTAATTTTCGATCCAAAAAGCACGATTTTTATTTTTGGAAAAATTAAGTATTCTCAAAATCGGCGAAAGCAATTTGACAAATTGCCTCATGTACAAAAGTAGTCTCGAATTCGGCGAAGGCAATTATGTTAGTAATGTATCGATATATACATCAACATACATCTGATTATTTCCATAATCGACCTGCTCCCAATAATCAGCAAGATCATGGAATCAATCATTGCTTCTGATATTAAATGATTCCTCTTCTCCAATGGCTTAATCTCTGATCATCAGTTTGGTTTCAGACCAGGTAATTCTACTCTGGACATGGTGCTTCTGCTGTCTCAACAATGGATGGAGACCCTCAATGCCAAACAGGAAATCAGAGCTGTCTCCCTTGACATATATCTCGTGCCTTCGATACGGTCTGGCACCCCGCCCTGCTCACCAAACTCTCCTCCTATGGTATTATGGATTTGTTCCTCTTTTCTAAGATAAAGGTAGACTCCACTTTTGTTCACTTTTGCTTCTGTTTATTACAACTCAAAAAGGTAGGGGATAACGTACTAATTCAAGATATTGACTAACTAAGAACGAATCTGAACTTTACACAAACGCCTCGTTCATTCCTGCTCATGGCATGGCACAATCTTCTCCCGCGGTCAGATCTTCTCTCCTTCTTCAGCCTCGGTCTTGGCCAGCGCAGCTCTCTCTATTCCAAGTCTCATTCACCTTATATTATCAATGTTCACTTCCATATATGGTATGGCTTTCAAGGCTCCGCACGGCTCAGACAGAGACACTCTGGTTTGTATCTTAGAGAATCCTAAGGGCCTTTTCTTAGACAGCTGTCACCATTAAAAGTGATGTAACACCTTTTATCTATCTTTTGCAGGTCACCCTTTGACCTGTGCACGCAACCTCTTTCCTCCTACAAATTCCATCTCTACAGAGTTATACAAAACATACATTTGGAGAAAGATATATATGAACACATATATTTTTTTGCATTCTCCCTAACCCCTCTGAAGCAAGAATGTTCCAAGCTTCATTACAAGAGGAAAACACATTTCAAACAAGAGGGGAGAATATATAAATAATATATTCCTCCACAGTATCTATAGAAACATCCACACATGGCTTGCCGACTTCCGCTCTGGTTGCAGTCAATGTGTGGCCCTGAATGGAATTCTCTCATCTCCCCTTCCTGTTCATGCTGGAGTTCCTCAAGCCAGTGATCTGGGCCCTGTGCTTTTTCTGATCTTCATTAATGATCTCTCCGACTCCGGAAAATCTTCTCTATCTCTTTGCTGATGACTGCACTCTCTGCCGCTCCATTCCTCCTCCCTCAAATCGGCAGACTCATCCCTCAGTCACTCTCTGCCGACCTGGACAATGTCACAACCTCGTGAAACAAGTGGAACATGTCTTTCAATCCTGACAAATCTCACACTCTTACGATGCCTCTCCGAAAAGACCTACTGGACAACCCTCCCATCTACTTTCTCAACAATCCTCTTGAAGAAGTTCTGTCACTCAAGCTTTTGAGTCTCACTATCTCCAATGATCTTTCCTGGGAAAACCACATTTCCAAGCTGGCCTCCAAAGCCAGTCACCGTTTGGGCATCCTCCATCATTCCAAAGTCCTTTCTGTGCACTTCTGAGCTCCTCACCACATACAAAGCTTTCATCTGCAGCTCAATGGAATACTGCTCTCCCCTCTGGGCTGGTGCTCCTGCCTCACACCTATCTTGGCTTCACGCTGTTGAAATCAAAGAATTCACAATCATTGGAATCTCCTGCGATGAAGCTGATTCTGAGGGCCTTTCTCTCTCTCACCGTAGGCAGGTTGGTGGGCTTTCTGTCTTCTACCGACTCCTCTCTGGCCTAGCTCCCCCAGCTCTGTCTGTGCTCTGTCCCCCAAATATTCCTGCAGGACACAGAAGATCTGTCATCAACCCTCTTCTTGTGAAACTGCCAAAATCAAGACTCTCTGCTCATCTGCACTGTTTCATTCCTCTGTTCTCCTGCATCTGGAACAAACTCCCACACTCACTTCAATGTCCCTGCAGGTCTTTAAAAACAGCTGTTCATCACCATCTCTAATCTTCCCCCATCCAAAACCTTAATCTTTTATACCCCCGTTAAGACACCCCAAATCCGCCTCTTTCAATCCCCATCTTCGTTCCTGAAATTCCTAGTAGTGTTCATTTTCTTTATACCGTGTACCCCTCCCTCCTTCCCCAGCCCTCCCCCTCCCACAGATCTACCGACATCACTGTTCTCCACTGTTGTTGTGCTTGTGTGCTTCCCTCTCTCTACCCCTCTTGTCTCCTGCTCCCTTCATTGTATGTTTTATGTGTCTGAGCATGTTTTTATGTTTAATGTGTTTGTTCTTACACGAGCCTCGATTCTGTATACAAAAAAAACAAACAAAAAAAAAACACCCATTTATGTTATACGCTGATTTTGAAACTATTCTTGAAAATATAGATACTGCTTCTTCAAATCCAGATCAATCATACACAAATAAATATCAAAAACATACTCCTTGTGGTTTTTGTTATTATATCAAATCATCTGCTGACGATGAATACAACAATTTAGAACTTTACAGAAGGGAAGATACCTCAGAGGAGTTAGTAAAACGACTGGAAAAAGACTGTATTCGATTATGGAAGATAAGGGGAAAAACCTATAAGCCAATTTCCTTAACAGAGAGTGGGAAAAACAATATCTTTCATATTTGTGAGGAGGAAATTAGTGAAGGTCCAAAGGTTAGAGACCATTGTCATCGCACTAGTAAATATAGAGGTCCAGCTCATCAAAGTTGTAATTTCAATTTTAAACTTCCGTCTTTCATTCCAGTCTTTCTTCACAGCAATGCTCACTATGACACACATCTATTTATAAAATAATTGAGTAAAACCAGTGTAGACATTTCAGCCATTCCTAACATGAACCAGACATACATCTCATTCACAAAAACAATTTATACATCTCCCATAACTCATATCAGATTTCTTGACACATTCAAATTTATGTCAAGTCCATTGTCTGACTTGGTTTCAAATATTAAAAACTTTCCAAATCTCAAATCACATTTTTCAATTGAAGAAGAGATTGAACTCCTATCACAAAAGGGGATATATCCTTATGATTATATGAGCTCATTTGAGATGTTTAAATAAACAAAACTTCCATCAATGGAAAGTTTATATAATTCATGTGATAAAAGACATATACCTAATAAATATTGTTATGTCGGTGGGATAGAGATACTTTAGACCAGGTAGATTTGTGTAGGTAACATGCTCCGACTGTCGTGAATATGAAGAACCACCACCATGTAACAAGTAGAGGACCTGTTTAGCCCGAATGTCGGATTAAGGTGTATCTCCGTACCCATTACGAGGAATGGGGCATGATAACTAGTTATAGGGATTATGTGAACTACTTCCCTGTTTGTCATTCCCTATGTGATTGATCCTTTGTCCCTCATGGCACCGCAATGGACACTATTGAGAATGGCAATTATAGCAAATTAAATAATAATAATAATAAAACCAAACGAAGGCAGTTCTGAGCACTGCCGATGGAACGGCAACCAGCTACATCACCAAAAAGGTCAGGCAGGCCGAGAGCCATACCCAGAAGGGCAGGAGTTGACCAACAGGAAGGCCGGAGCAAGAAGCAACTCGCCGATTGGAAGAGAAGCACCAATGATGTCAGAGGTGGGACGTAAAAACCACATCTGGCGAGGATTCTCTTGCTTCTCCCTCTTCTCTTGTGCCTTCTTGTGCGTCTCATGCTGGATGTGGAAAGAGACGGTTGAGTGCTGATGATTCTCCCCCAATGTCTTCACGTTCTGGAGCTCTGTGCCAGCGGTAGTGTGCCTTGACCTTGCTGAGGATTGTGAGGAGGCCGAGTTATGAACAAAGAGCTGGGAATGAGGAACGGCGCGACAACTCCTGTTCACTTCGTGCTTCACGAGGTCAGCAGCGAGAGGATGCTCGGTGAGGCCTAGCGGCATGCGAATGGGTGGTCTGTGGCCTTTTTTCTGCCAGGAACAGAACCGGGTTCAGACTGGCGCTTGGGGACGACGGCTCTTGACGAGACCCTCCCCACCAGTGATCGGAGCTAAGTGCACACACACCTTATTATTTTTCAGTTTATTTTATCCCTCGTCTGTGTGTAAGTCTGGTGTGGGGGACGTCCCGTTTAGGACTTTAGTTTTACCGTCGCCTTTTTCTTGTTACCGGCATTCCGTTTAATAAACCTGTTATTTTTGTACATTCTAATTCCCGTCTTTGTTCGAGTTTATTTTCTTTGCAGGCTTTGGGAATGCCGGCGGGATCGACAGGTAAGACCCTTCATCTTCCCCTCCCCTTTCTTTCTCCCGCCTATATATAAAATCCGCTGTTTGAACTGAATGCCCAGGAGTAACGCTCGATTGCCTTCTGTGACTCCTGGTGTTAACTGAGAGCAGTCACACGACAATATTAGGCACAAGCACAAAATGTTTGGAAGAAGTTTAATATAAAGAATCTTGTATTGGGGAATATCACGATTTGTATCTTCAAACTGATGTCCTTTTATTAGCTGATGTATTTGAATCTTTTAGAACCACCTATCATAACACCTGTAGTTTAGACCCCATGCAATATTACACATCCCCAGGATGGGCTTTGAGTGCTGTGTTAAAAATGACAAAACAACCATTGGAACTAATCGGTAATCTCGATATGCTTTTGATGACAGAGAAGGCTAAAAGAGGTGGAATATCACAAGTATGTCAAAGAGGTATGCTGAAGCAAACAACAAATATCTTCCTTAACTACGATGTTGAAAAAGATTGTGACAGCAGATAGGCGTATGCCACTGTGGGGATTTTTCTCAGGTTTAAACGTACGAGGACGAATGATCATGGGTTGAATGCAGAAACTTTATTCATCAAAGCAGACAAGAAAGGTCGTTTGTTCCTCTATCTCTGCCGCACATTCTTTCAGCTCCATTAATGCTCCATTCATTAAAGCTCCGTGAAACTAGAATAAGTAATGAATAACAATATATCATCTACGGGTTTGGGTTAACAAGAAGAAATTACAAATCCGAACGGCGCCATCTTGGTTTATCTTCGTCACCAAACATTGAGCAACTCTTGATCGCTAAGTAATGCCATCCTCACAGATTTACCACGGATATGTTTCAAAGTAAATCACATGACACACGGAATGGTTACAAAGATTGGTTACATACCACCATGGGTCCACTAAATCGCAACCGAAGTGCGTGTCTTTGAGCATTAAACTCATTAAAACCGTAACATTAAATTCTGTTATCTAACAACTGACGCAATGACGTCATCAGCAGACGGCACAAAGTTATTTCTTACTTGATGTATTACGATGCTAACAATTTGTATGGATGGGATATGTTTCACTTTTTACATCATGGAAAACTCAAATGGGTAAAAGAGAAATAATTTTGGAAACGTTTAAAAAAAACATTGTTATCTCTTCTCAAAAAGGATTTGATAAAGCAGAAGTAGAGGTATTATTTTGAGGTTGATCTGAAATATCCAGAAGAACTCCATAACAAACATAAATACCTGCCCTATGCCCCTGATAAAGAAAAACCGAGAAAAAATGGTTCAGAGGTTAGTCAGGTTCACTATGTCAATAAATTATATTTCGTTCAAAATCATGGTAGATTAGCAAACCTATACATTTTTGGAAAGGTTATAGCATAAGGAAACTAAAAATCAATGTTTACATTTGGAGAGATACCTGTATGGCGGCCATTTTGGATTTTCAAAATGGCCACTGTAAAATACATATTTTGTTCTATTTCTGCCTCTAATTACCCTAAAAAGTTTTTAAAATATACTAAACCTATATTTTCAGGGACAAGGAATCCAATGAAAGTATCAAATTAGTGCTATGGGGAATGGTAAGACACGAATCAAAGGTTTTGAATTGCAAAACACTGTCTTTATATTCGCGATAAGTTGCATAATCAAATACATGTTATCATTTTGTACAGGCAGTTAATAACATCAAAATGTGTCACAATAATTCATATCACCAAACATACACAGGCAGTCAGCAACATCATATATACACATGCAGTCAGTATAACTTCACATCTACACAGGCAGTCAATGACAAAATATACACAGGCAGTCAATGGCATCAAACATACACGATTACAGAATATGCCATTTAGAGTTCGTCATCACTTTCCTGTGTGTCGTATCCGACAATATAGTCCGCATCGTTTTCACAGTCCGTTCCACACAAGCAAAGGTCGGTCAAATTGATTGGCAAAGCGAATTGGTCGAATGGTCGATCGAATCGAATTTGATGAATCGAATCGAATCGAATCGATCGAATTGGTCGAATGGTCGAATGGTCGATCGAAGCGATTAGTCGAATGGTCGAATGGTCGAATTGGTCGAATGGAATTGGTCGATTGGTCGAATTGGTCGAATCGAATTGGTCGGAATTGGCAAATGTAAACATTGATTTTCAGATTTTCCATGTAATAACGTTTCCAAAAATGTATAGGTTTGCTAATCTACCATGATTTTGAACGAAAGAACATAGTGAACCTGACTAGGTTATCAACAATCATTTCTTATGATCAAGAAACAAACAGAAAAATTACTTACTACATTATATGATGAAGATAATTATGTTTTACATCAAAGGAATTTCAGACAATATTTATCTGCTGGTTTGAGAGTGAAGAAAATTCATAGAATTGTAAAATTTAAACAAAATTATTGGTTAAAGACCTACATTGTTTTTCATGCGTAACAGAGAACAGAGGCAAAAACAGATTTTGAGAAGAACTTTTATAAATTAATGAATAATTCTGTATTTGGAAAAACAATGGAAAATATTAGGAATAGACAAAACATAAGACTCGCTACATCTTGGAAACAAGCATGCAATCTAAATTAATTAATAACCCAAGTTTTTAAAGAGTAGAGGTGTTTTCAGAGAAATCTTGTGCTATTCATATGATTAAACAAAGTATCGAAATGGATAAACCTATTTATAGAGGAACAACAATTCTTGCCTTGTCAAAATTATTAATGTATGACTATTTCTCCAACAAATTAAAGAGGAGATATGTGGATGATATTAATTTACTTCATATGGATGCAGACAGTTTAATTTTAAAAATCAATGTGGAAGATATTTATATGGATATGTTCAGGATGTTGATATTTATGATACAAGCAATTACAGTTCAGATAATAAACTATTCTCTACATTGAATAAATAGGTTATTGGAAAGTTTAAAGATGAATTGGGTGGAAAGATAATGAGCGAATGTGTGGGATTGAGAGCAAAGGCTTATGCTTATATATTGATAATAATATTGAAAAGAGTGAAAAAAGTTAAAGGGGGTAAAGAAAAATGTGATCAAAGAAACAATAAACTTTGAACATCATTACAAATGTTTAACCTTTAAGAAAGAAGAGTATCGAAAAAGGAATATAACAAGAAGATATAAACATAAATTACATACAGAGGAGGTAAATAAAAAGGCAATGGGGGCTTTTGATGATAAGAGGTTTATTTTAGACAATGGAATTTATAGCATCCCTTATGGGTACACATGTATAAGTAGGTTTGGAGGTTTTTAACGGTACATAGGGTTATACCTATTCCAAGCAATAACCAAAGAGTGGAGAGATAACTATTGACTTTTTAAGTAGGTGGAAGTAAAGCATATAAAGGTTTCCAAAAAAATCAAGAAATAAATTGACTTTTATCACAATCTCCGATGTGGCTCAGGTTTATAATTTCATCTTTAGTCATCAATGATATTTAAACTAACAAGTTAAAACATACTTAGTGTCCTCGATGGCGACGAGTGTTTTAAGTCATTCCCTACCAATTTAACACTTATTTCGTTGGTTCGCTATTAGAGTATAATGAAAATATGACAGGTGCGGATATGTTGAGATTAGAGAGAGGAAGAATATGATGTGCTGGGGGGTGAGGGGAGAGGGATAGGGGAATGGGGCGATGGGGGAAGAGGGAAGGCAGGAAGGGAAAATAATTCTGGTAAGGTCTCCCTCCCACTCACTTGGGGTTGGGTGGATTGCACCAGTCCCCCATTTCTCCCGACTCATTTATAATCTGCTGAACATCATTACAACATTATTACATTATTAATCAACCATTTCTCGAAGATGCATTTACAGATGTTGTTCAAACTTGGCACGAAGACAATACATGACAGTACACATATGCAGAATATTTCGTTTTGTAATCCGACGAAATATGGCCGACTGACGAGTCTTTAACTCCGTTCAGCAAAATTACTAAAACCAAGATGCCTATGACATCTTATGTATTTTTATTCTTGTTCGATGAAGTACCTGTGGGGTGAAGAAGAGCCCCAGCAGTCGTGCAATTGCCACTGCATGTGAGGAGCCTGAAGCAGTGACAACAACTTGGTAGAAACACGGATCCTCATCCTCTGATATTGGCTCAATATAATTTAACGACTTTTCAATTGATTTTGGCATTCGGAAACAATTGTCATGCATGATATAACCAAGTGTGAGGTTCGACAATAAGTTATTATTACTATTTATCTCATTTATGGCAAAAATCATGGCCATGACGTTTTGCAATCCACGCTGATCAAACCTAAAAGACAAGCTAAATATATTGATACCCTTCAGTGTCCTCTTAAAGCTGTTAGAGCTTTAACTGTAACTCAGCTGTAAAAAGTGCATGAAAAGCCACTGGTGGTTGTGTGGTGAGACTCTTCCCCAAGCTCAGTGGCTGTGTTCAGTGTTTGTCTTGTCAGTATGTCCGTGTGTGTGTGTGTGTGTGTGTGTGTGTGTGTGTGTGTGTGTGTGTGTGTGTGTCACCTCTATTACAGGCCCTAGCCCAAGTATAAAAAAAAGTCCAAGGAACTGTCCGTAGAACTCAGAGATAGAATTGTGAAGAGGCACAGATCTGAGGACAGGTATAAAACAATTTCTTGAGTGTTGAAAGTTCTCAAGAGCACAGTGAGCTCTATCATTAGGAAATGGAAAGAATATGGAACTACCCAAACTCTTCCTGGAGCTGGCCATCTGACCAAACTGAGCAACCATTCAAGAAGGAGCTTTGTTGGGGAGGTGACCAAGAACCTAATGACCACTCTGATATAACTACAGAGCAAAAATGCCGGCAGGACAACAGTCTCTGCAGCACTTCACAAATCAAGGCTTTGTGGGATGGAAGCCACTCCTGAGAAAAAGGCACATGACAGCACACCTGGAGTTTGCAAAACGGCACATGAAAGACTCTCACAGCATGAGGCAAAATATTATGTGATCTGATGATTCGAAAATTGAACTCTTTGGCCTGAATTCAAAGTGCTTCATCTGGCATAAACTGAGCACAGCTCACCAACCATCTAACACTATCCTTACTGTGAAGCATGATGATGGCAGCATCATTCTATGGGGATGCTTTTCATTGGCAGGGACTGGGAGACTTGTACCGCTAGAGGAAACAGGGAATGGAGCCAAACACAGACAGATCCTTGAGGAGAACCTGCTTCCGACTGCAAAAGTCCTGAGACTGCCTCGAAGATTTATGTTCCAACAGGACTTTCAATGATCCCAAGCATACAGCTAAAGTAACAAGGGAATGGCTTCAAAAGAAGAACATTAAAGTCGTTCAGTGGCCCAGCCAAAGCCCAGACTTGAATCCCATTGAAAATCTGTGTCAAGACATGAAGATTGCTCCATATGCAACTTGGCAGAGCTTGAGCAAATCTGAGGACTCTGACTATTTAATTTTCAATATATTTGTAAAGATTTCTAAAAACACGTTTTCACTTGTGGGGTATTATGTGTAGATCGGTGACAAGAAATATCAATTTAATACATTTTAAATTCAGGCTGTAACACAACAAACTGTGAAAAGTCAATGTGTGTGAATACTTTCTGAAGGTCCTGTAATCACAAAAAATAGAAAAATCATGAACAAGTCGGAAATGTTAATCAAGCAGTGGAATGATATTAAATGGCTGGCCAAGTCAACTACAGAATTGCAAAACCTTTCAATTCTGAACATTATAATGCAAGTCTGTAAAGTCCTCCACGTTGCGCCTTCCATTTTATGTCGTACATCGTTTCAGAATGTAACAATGTTCCCTGTTATATTTTCATTTGACTGGATTATTCGTAAAACGAACCAGAATGTTTGAAATAAACAAAAAGAACAACTTACTGTAAACACTGAACGTCTCCTGGAGGTTCTCTGTAGGAATGTTCAGGTGTTGCCATCGTTCCATGAATTGCAAAAAGTGCACCAATCATGATATCTCCATGTTGTGCGATTCCATGTCGTTCAACTTGAGTCCGAGGCATACATGTCCTTCCGCTCACAGACGGCAAGAACAGAAACAGCACGAATATTAAACTATTTACAACGTATATCGTGCGTACCGGTATGTACATTCTGGGTACAGGTATGTACATTCTGGGTACAGGTATATACATCCTGTGTACAGGTATATACATCCTGGGTAAATGCACACAGGTGCTCTTTGTAGAAAGCAAATCGTACAATTATTTATGGATCAAGTTTATGAAACACCCAAATGTAATCCACCGCTTCACCTTCCATGTCCTTTTAAAGGTAAATTTAATTCCCAATTCAATCAAATGTGTATTTCAAAATTGTAAATTGTCAACAGAAATAACAAATCCCACAAGTACCAAATCATTTAATAAATTTACATTTACTTGTTTGTTAATTACAATAATCATGTTTAATATTATTACAGTTTTGCCTTTTTGATCTTTCATTAACTGCTATTTATATTTTAATGGAGCAAGATGTGAAAATAAACATCATTCTCAGTGGAATTACAGATATTCAGGAGGATTTGATGTGTTAAACTATTTGCCACATGTACTTGTTGGTCTTGTAATACCATATGTTCGTCACTGCAGGGTGTTACATTGTGTGTTCAATATACTGCAGTGTGTTCAATATATAACCATAAATCAGTGTACCATACCATAAAAACCACACAACCTCGGTGCCTCGGGCGGATTGCTCCTTTGCAGATTGCTGCTTCTAAAAAACAATATGTTCCAATTTGAAGGAACAAATTAAGTGAAATTCTTCAAAAAGCTATTCATGAATTTGACAACATTTGGTGGACAGGTTGGATGTGACAATGACTAATTGTTTCGATTTTGTGAAGGTCCGAATTCGTATCCGGATACAATACTTTTGATGAAATTTTAAAAGTAATTCTTCACCATTGAGTGATCGGGCCAAAAACATTATATGATATGATATTTCAAAAAGAGGCGGACGACTTATACCTGAACTTGGTGGATGAGCTTGAGGTGACAAGAACAAGCTGATTCGATTTGGGTTCAGGTCAGAATCCAGATCCGGCCCATCAGTGGATACAAAACGTAAACTGTTCAGCCTGATTTGTTACTTGTGAAATTGAAGATTCGCAAGGAAACTCAACATCAAAATAATCTTATCAAATCTTTAGCAGGACTCTCATTGAAATCCTCCACACAAAAATGAAAATATTTGAACACAGGTGAAGTTCAGCCATCTTAACTAAACACATGTCAATAAACAAGAGGATCACAAGGTGTGGTGCAACAAATGTCACAGCACTGCAACACAACGGCACGCACCTGAATACAGTCAAAACTAGAACGCCACTCAGTAGAGCGCATACTCCCGCCGTGGGTCAAGTTGGAATAGTACGATTTCACAAACGTTTGAGGGAGTAGTTCAGTGACAACACAACACAAGACAACACAAGACAGACACTGCACAGATATATATTTAGAATATATAGAAGATAATGTAAAAAAAAAACAAGGCAATTTCACTTACATTTTCGGATTCAGCGTTCAATTCTATATAAGTGAGTGTATTTTGAGGCATGTGTGACTTCAAATAAAATTGTAAGCCAGAAAAACGTTCGTTTCATTCCTTAGGGATACAACATGTAAAACTGGCCCAAACGTGAAAACAAAACTCGCTCATTTTCAGTCGTACAAGCTAATGCGACCACTCATTCTTCTGGGAAGAATCCCGTGCACATGCTCGTCACACTTATAACTCACCTAAGTCTTTATAAGTTCATCAAATACTGACACCGCGATTGACATTCACTGAGGTAAATGTTGATATCTCTTCTGAGGTTTAAAAAAAAAAAAAAAAAAACAGTTTTAAAGCATTATACGTATCAAACGATACATTTTATGAAACGGAGAAACCGAATACACACTTTGTTGGTTTTAAAATGACAGAATATGTCTTTATTAGAAAAAAAAGAACCTTGAAGACGACGCTGCTAACAAAATACACCGCTGCTAACAAAATACACCGCTCTAACGCATAACCACGAGTTAACCTACATTTACAACAAATATGAAAATTATTTTCATATCACAATGTTAATAAATATAGAATATATAGAAGATAATGTTTAAAAAAAATGAGCCCCTTCTTCCAATGGTAAACAATCCTTCAAAAAATTCCTGGATCCGGAATAATATCCTGAGCTTCACCAAAAACTAATCAATTCTTCCTTATCCCAAGGGCAATCATCCCACCAACTTTCATCCAAATCCGTTCAGAACTTTTCCAGATATCTTGTTCACAAACACACGAACACACGAACACACACACACACACACACACACACACACACACACACACACACACACACACACACACACACATGGACACGATCGAATGCATTACTTCCTGGCGGGAGTACCAAAATGACACAGGAATGGACATGGCACTCCTAACAGTCAAGGACAGAATGACAGCAGTCCTCAATATCGTGTGTGTCCTCCATGGGCTGTGATGCAGGCAGTACACCTCCGACGCATGCTCTGTACCAGGTGTCAGATATGGTCCTGGGGAAGTCTGTCCCACTCCTCCTGCAAGCTTTGATTGAGCATTTGCCGATTGACAGCCGTTGATCTCCTCGATGCAAGACGTCGACCAAGCTCACCCCATAAATCCTCAATGGGATTGAGGTCAGGGGAATAAGGCATCCAAGCCATCACTTCAACACGCTGTTCCTGGAGGAAGTTGGTGGTCAGGCGAGCAGCATGGGGTCGAGCATTGTCCTGCTGGAAAACTGCGATGTCAGGATGAGCCTGGAGAAATGGCAGCATATGAGGTCTAAAAACTTCATTGACAACGCTGACTCATGAGATTGCCTTCGATGACGACCAGATGTCCTGAAATGGGTGGAAATGCCAGCCCATACCATGACACTGGGTCCTCCCCAACAATTTATCTGGCGAATACAGCATGATGCATACCTTTCCCTACCTCTGCGCCAAACCCCTTGACACCCATCAGAAACAAGGAGGCAAAATATGGACTCTTCGCTGAACAAGACTGCACTCCACTGTTGCTGTGTCCAGCGGCGATGCTGCAGACACCATCTTAGTCTGTTCCGCCGATGCACTGTGTTCAACACTGGACCTCTGCAAGGACGTCTTGCTACCAGGCCCCAACTTCTCAAGTGCCACCGCACAGTAGAGACAATGATGCGGTTGTTGTGGCGACCTTTCGTCACTGCAGCTGTTTGCGTCGCAGGGCGGAAAGGATCACGAAGATGCTGCAGCACAATCCAGTGGTCTTGGTTTGGGGTGGTTACCTGTGGTCTTCCTTTTCGTGGACCATCATTCACAATTCCAGTTTTTCCGTAATGCCTGGCCAGGTTGGAAATTGCAGGCTGTGAGCAACCAAGACGTTGGGCAATTGTTTGCTGGCTTACACCAGCCTCAAGCATCCCAATTGCCCTTAAACGTTGTTCAGATGTCAGGCATGGCATCTGAATTTTATTGTTGTTTTCCCTGTCAGAAGCCTCTAGAGTCTAGAGTGACTATAGACCGCAGTAAATGAATGTCTAACCACGAGAACTGAAGGATTTCATTATGAGGGTCATTATTTAAAGAGAAAGATCCCGATTCAGAACCACTCAATCATGCCATTGTTGATCAACCAGGTGATTGAAGTGAAGTTCCCGTTACATAATCAGACATTACAATTGAAGAAACGTGTTTGTAAAGCTGCACATTTAAGAAAAAAAGGGATGTTTATTTTGATGTTCAGTTTATATTCATTATTCTGGTCTATTCTTCCATCTGTTTGTTCTTCTGTCTGTTTGTTCTTCTGTCTGTTTGTCTGTTTGTTCTTCCATCTGTTTGTCTGTTCTTCTGTCTGTTTGTTCTTCTGTCTGTTTGTGGTAAAAGCTTTGTATGTGGTGAGAAGCTCAGTAGTGCCCAGAAAGGACTTTGCACGGCGGAGGTTGCCAAGTCGGCGACTGGCTTTGGAGGCCAGCTTAGAAATGTGGTTTTCCCAGGAAAGATCATGGCAGATAGTGAGACCCAAAAGCTTGAGTGACAGAACTTATTTGAGGGGATTGTTCAGAAAGTAGATGGGAGGGTTTTCCAGATTGTCTTTACGGAGAGACAAAGTGAGGGTGTGAGGCTTGTCAGGATTGAAGGGCATGTTAGTAGAAGGACAATGGGGGTTCTATGACACATTCAATTTAACATTTAAGTCAATGGGAAAAAATTGTGAAAACTTATTGACTCACACCCCCTATCTTGAAAAATTACACCCTTTTTCTCCCTCTTTTAACTTATTAACTCTCCCCATTTTTCATTATACTCGTACAGAGACCCAACGAATATCTGATCATGTTTTATATCTCTGATCAGATCCATCCTTTTTGCACAGAAATCACCATCTAGAATATTTAAAAATATTGTATTAGAATTTGACTCTAGATGTCGCTGTTGAGCTAATATGAAATGATAAACTTTTCTTAATGATCTCATCTGACCTCCTCCGAAGCCCCACCCACTTTTTACGAAGCTCCGACCACTTATTTACTAAGCCCCGCCCACTTTTACCCCCATTCCACTTTTGCAAGTCCCGCCCACTTTCCCTAAACCCCACCCACTATTACATCATTTCCTGTTATGTTCTGTCCCACAAGGCTGGGAATTTCCCAGGGAATTTCCAAAGGAAACCACACCCACCATGCTTATATAAAGGATGGAAACACAGGCTAAATTTAAGCAACTTCCTGCTTCTCTTTAGAATGGACTACTGTGCTTTGCTGGAGTGGGATAACTTTGGCCTCCCTTGGGGTCCTACAACCTGTATGAAACTCAACCTTCAAATTGATGAACTGGATTCAAACCTCTTATCAATGGAGGTAAGAATTTATTTATTTATTTATTATTGTTTTTTTTTTTTTTGCAAAGTTTGATTTACACATGTACTAATATTTTATTAAATTAATACATTGTTATTTTCTCTCACCAGAAATTGTATCTGAGATGCTATATGAAATACTGCTTTTACCACATGTTGGGGTGAAATGATTGATTGTTTGAAGACCTTTTGAGCAACTAATACCCACAGAATGAGTTCTACCTTGATGATCCAGCCAAAGAGTTATACCTTGGAGACTCACTAAATTTGGGAAAAACATTATGAGTTCTGCCTAGATGGTTCTAACTGTGGAGCCTGCCTTGGAGACTCACTAAATTTGGGAAAAAACATATTAGGCCAAGTAAAAAAAAAAAAAGTTTCTCGTCCGGACTTTTTTGAAAAAAGGAGGGAGGCCCTTAATATTTACTATTTTCATTTTTTATGCTATTTTTTTCCAAGATGGCTGCCATGAATTGAATGACCACTGTGGCTGACTTAAAGACTCTATAGTTTGTCCAATGTAATGTGAAACATGCCAGTGTTGATTGTTACCGAAAGGCCTGCAATTTCATTTCCAAATTAGCAAATAAATATATGTTTTCACTGAAATGGCATATGAATAGAATCAATCAATGGAACATGTCATGTGTTACACCGGACAAACTATATTTGAATAAAACAAAAAAGAAACAATGACAATGTTTAAATTTGGTATGTGTCCTTGTTTAATATAAATACACAATAATACACTAATAGTACAAGAATTGTTCATATTGGGGACTACTCAGAGAACAGACCAAAAGATTGATGAAATCCTAAAAAACAACTACTGTAGTTTCATTGGAAGGCTGATCCTTCCCTCTTACAAAACCAGAAGTGGGACTAAATAATATATGTTTAATCAACAGTTTGCCTTCCCCCCACATAGTGAAACTAATGACTATAGGACTTGGTCTATCTTATGGTCTGTTCCATAAATATTAAAGTAAGAAATCCCAGTGAGACATGTCAATCTTGTACATGTCATCCATAAAGTGAGAACTATTTTAAACTTTCTAACCATGCACTGCTTTACTTATGCAAAAAATGAAATTGTGATTTTCTTTCCTTCTCAGTTCTCTCTTCTTCAAACTTACAAGAGCCACTGTTATAAATATGTATGTCAAAGTATGAATACCAAACTTTCAGAACAAGGCATAATATTTGTACAAGCATGTAACTACAACTAGTACTAGGCCATCCAAATATAGCGTTACAGCTACATATGGATTTTTTAATGCACCAAGTATTTAAAAACAAGTACACTAGAAAATGTATGTCTTGATATGGCTTAAATATTTACGCTATATCACGACGCCAACTTACTTTCGTTGTTTGGTATCCATCACCAATGTCATCTCCATCGTCAAATTCTCCACTGGCAAATTTAGCGAAGAGATCGTTCAACGTTCGCTTCTCATCTACAACTGATCTCGCGAACCAAGACTTCAAAACTTTTGTCGACGAACGTATGCTTACACACACGAATATCGTCATATTCCCTACTCAAATTTGTACCATTAAAAGTATGAAATGCAAGATTTTTACACGTAAATTGCACTTGCCCAGTGCACAACCGCTGCGAGAATTGACCGTCTTTAGCACAAAGTGTCTGCGTTAAGCCTAGCATATATTAACCAGGAAGTTCCATTAGAGGGCGGGATCCATAGTTCAGATCATCAATGCACAAGATACGATCAGCAAACGCCCGGAAACGGCAAGTTTTAGACCGAGTTTCTTCGCAAAACGATTTTTTTTTAAACAAGTATGTATTAAAAAAAAATAGTATTAAATAGTAAATAAAAGTAGGCAGCGACCAAAATGGAAGCGGGCGGGGACGAGAAACATTTTTTTTTTTTTACTTGGCCTTATGAGTTCTGCCTAGATGGTTCTAAATGTAGAGTCTATCTTCGAGACTCAATAAATTTAATAAAATCAGGAAAATAGTTTTGCCTTGGAGACTTTTGAAACTGCTTTTATTTTGGAGACTCTGCCTGTGGGGTCTATCTTGGAGACTCTGCTTATGGATTATGCAAAGAACACTCTTTGGATGCTAAACCAATGAACATTGTTATTTGCTTGACGGTGCTTGATGAAAGGTAAGTTCAGTTGATTGGAAATAAATTAAATTATATAAATGTTATTTAATTCAACATTAGATAAGTAATATATTTATTTTACATATATTTCAGCAATATCAAGAAAGTTTGAGGAAGAAAATGCTGGAAAATTCTTCCTTCTCATTTCTACTTCTTCAAACTTGAAAGCCTTGATTGACAGAATTGGAAGAAGAGGAAACAACAAAAGGAAAAAGATGAACAGAATTGGAAGGTTATACAAAGTGATGGAGTTAAGAACTTTTTTAAATCGTTGATGTGATGGATACAGTTGTTTAGACTTACAAATTTGGTGTTTTAATGTGGGGGTAAGGGTTGAGTTTTCTTCACCCTAAACTAAAACCAAAGCATACACCACATTCTATACACCACGTACTTGGCCCTCGAGTGTCCATAGCGCTGTATCATAGAGGATTGTGAAGCGCCAACCTATTGCTTTCAAGGGTATAATTTGCTTTGGTACAGGGTGAGGAAAAGTAGATGCCCCCGACTATACACCCCAGACTTGGCCCTCGGGTGTCCATGGCGGTGTATCATAGAGGATTGTAAAGCGCCAACCCATTGCTTTCAAGGGCATTATCTGCTTATTTGTGTCTTTTGTAATTCCTGTGAATAAAATGAACCCAAGATGTCTTCCCCATTCAAATCATGTAAATTATAGGTCCAGGCGACGGTATTCATCACATCAACGATTTTAAAAAGTTCATTAGTCCATCTCTTTGTATAACCTTTGTCAAAATGACTTTTCCATCTGTAGATTCTTACAAAATCACCAACTCTGAACTTAGGCTTTCTCAAACTAATCTCCCTTTCATAATCTAATTTTGTAAATGTTTCTGATGGTTTTGATTTTATTGATGAATGTGCTGTATTATTGTAATTATCAACAATATCCTGAATTAAAGATATCCATTGTTGAGAACCGAGTTGTGTGAATTTTTTATATCGTCTCTTTCAAAGTACGATTAAAACACTCAATAACAACTGCCTTCCCTTCACTGAAGGTGGTGTATGATGTAATACAATTATCTTTAAGAAATTTCATCAATATTTTGTTATAGAACTCTGTTCCCTCATCAGTCCATAACTTCTTCGGTTTTCTTTTGCTTTTATGAAATATTTAACTGAAAGCTAACATAAGAGTATTACCCTTTTTGTTTTTTAAAGGAACAACCCATGTAAATCTACTCCTCAAATCAATAACGGTTAAAGCAAGCTTGTATCCATTATCATTATTCAGTTCAATGAAATCAGCAGACCAGATATAATCTACACTTTTGGAATAAACTTTCCTTCTTTTAAGGTCAGTCTCAGTCAGTCTCAGTCAGTCTGTCAGTCAGTGTCTGTCTGTCTGTCTGTCTGTCTCTCTCTCTCTCTCTCTCTCTCTCTCTCTCTCTCTCTGTGTCTCTCAGTCTCTCTCTCTCTCTCTCACTCTCTCTCTCCTGTGTGTCTCTCTCTCTCCTGTGTCTCTCTCTCTCTCTCCTGGGTCTCTCTCTCTCTCTCCTGTCTCTCTCTCTCTCTCTCTCTCTCTCTCTCTCTCTCACTCTCTCTCTCTCTCCTGTGTCTCTCTCTCTCTCTCTCTCTCTCTCTGGCGCCACCTATTGGCCGTCGGTGCATTGGGTGTAGCGTCATGGCGGCTGTGAGCAACTGCTCTGTGTTTTGGTGAGTCCGTCGTGAGGTTTCCCCCCTCTCCTGCCCTCCCCTGCCCCCCTCCCTCTCCTTTTCCATCCTGTGTGCCTTGGCATTTGTTTTCATCTGTTCTACACCTTTGCCTTCGAGAGAGAGAGGATTGAGAGCGGGCCCATTTTGGGTGTGGCCTACTGGCGTTGACGGCGCGTTGTAAGCCATTTCTGTGCTTATAATGCACGTTTATTTTTTACTTTAGTTCGTTTATTTAGGTTTGATACCCTCTTGTCCGGCTCGGACAAGCGGGGGGAGGGGGGGGGTATTTTCGCCGGAATGGCGAATGCACGCTCTCGTCGCGATGACTTTGAAGGCTTAACCAGGAAGCACGCGTTTGTGTGCGTGCCTCCGGATGGAGTCCCTGTCGAGGACATCATCCTCGCTGTGGGCAGCATTGTTGGGGATGAAAATATACGTGCAGCTTCGCGTATGAACCAGAAAGTGGTGGTGTTCGTTTCGGACGAGGAACTCGTCCATGACGTGGTAAGTGCGGGAATAACCACGGAAAGCGGTCACTTTATGATGGCATCGCCGCTATTAACTCCCGCGACGAGAGTGGTTATTTCTAACGTACCACCATTTATCCCAAATGACAAGTTAATGACCGTGCTATCACGGTACGGTAAAATGGTATCGAGGATTTCAACAATCCCTCTTGGGTGTTGGAATGAACGTGTTAAGCACGTAATGAGCTTCCGCAGACAGGTGTATATGGTCCTTCCAGACCGTGGGGACGACACAGGCCTCAACATCACTTTCAAAATTAATTTTGAAGAGGCAAATTTCCAGCTATACGCATCGTCCACCACCTTAACATGCTTTCAGTGTGGAGCGTATGGACATTTAAAACGTTCTTGTCCCAAAGCCTCGTGTGTCAGGTGTGGCAAGACAGGTCACACTGCCATAGTTTGTAAGGAGGAGGATGCTCTGCTAATGAATACGCCCAGTGGGAGGGAGGTAAACGCTGCTCCACTAATGAATACTCCCAGTGGGAGGGAGGTTAACGTTGCTCCACTAATTGAGATTCCCAGTGGGGGGGAGGTTATCGCATTGCCACCGCCTAAAATTCCTAATGAGGGTGAATCCAGTGTTCCAAGCGTGAACGTATTTATTCCTCCTCAGCAAAATGTTGAAATGGACACTGATAGCAAAGTGGGGACGAGTAAACGAAGGGCTCCGCATGATAGTGACTCATCTGGAGCAGGTAAAAAGGTTGTGCTCGATTTGCAGGCTGTTAGTGAAAAAACTCTTCAGGATGCACCTGGAATCTCTCTGCAAAGCGCGGGCCAAATAAATAAAGAGGAAAACCCAGAAAAGAGCACCAGGGTTCAGCCGCTAAAACAACGCGCTTCCATTACTCACACAGACGACGTTAATGATGTAAAAAATTCAGGCCACGATACCGTGAATGGCGCATCATTGATCCAAGCGAATGTCGCCGAACAGGCTGACATCCATAATAAATCTGCCAATATAGCAGAAAAGGGCGGAAACATAAATCCACAGGAATGTGGGAATAATGATTTCATGCCAATTGAGGAAATCAGTAATCAATGTGCTGATGTTTCCCAAACACAGCACTGCGTGGACCCCCCAGACAAGGGAAGGCTAGGTTGCATAGCAGGAGAAGAAAACGGTATTGACCCAGACCCCATTGGACCACTTTCTGATTTATCAGAATCGGAAGAGGAGGTGGAGGTAACAGCATTATCACAATTAATGCCAGATCAACCCCCAACCCCTCCCCATATTGTTCTCTCATTCCTCAATGAAATGTATAGACAGCGAAATGTCATCATTGGGGATCATTTCCCTGATTTGGCTCCCTTTATTCAGGCTGCAAAACTAGTCATAAAAAAATCTGAGGAACTAAACCTAACAAAATCGCAGTTTCATCGACTAAAGAAAATCATAACAAAGGCAAAGAGTGAGTACTCACAGTGTCAGACAAAATTTACTAATGAGTGATGAAGACGCTTAATCTTGCAACACTCAATATAAATGGTGGTGGGGCCAGTCACGTCCGCCAGATCCAAGTGAATAGTTTATTCAAAAGGAAACAAGTCGATGTAATATTACTGCAAGAAACTCATATTATTGAGAAGGTTGAACATGACTGGAGCAGCATGTTCAAAGGTAAATGTTTCTTCAGTAATATGTCATATGTATCTGCTGGAGTGGGGTTTTTGCTAAAACCAGGACTTGTACCTGAATCTCGCCTCTTTCAGGAGGTGATTCGGGGACGTTTTGCCTCCCTAGAATTGGTGATCAATAGCCTGAAGCTTATTATTTTTTAATGTATATGCACCAAGTGAGAGTACTGACCGTAAAGCCTTCTTTACTGAAGTGATAAACCATTTAAATTTGTTTGACCCAAATCAGTTCATATGCATGGGGGGAGATTTCAATTGTACGATAGAGCCCAAAATAGACAGAAATTCACCGGAACCACATCCCGAGTCCCATGGTGACCTCTCCCAGTTCCTTTCAGGTGGGGCTTTTTTGGATGTATGGTGATTGATGCACCCAAATGACCGGCAGTTTACATGGTGTCGATGCTCCAATGGCCAAGTATCCTTAGCGAGGCTTGACCGCTGGTACATCACCCCACGATTAAGGAATATTGTAACCTCCTCAACTATTACCCCTTCCATCTTCTCTGACCACCACATGGTCACGATGGGCCTATCTTTCCCACAATTCAAACGGAGGAGCGCCTATTGGGAATTCAATACAAGCCTTTTGGATGATACCCTGTTTAAGGAAGCCTTTCGCATCCTATGGATAGCAATAGTTGGAAAAAAGCCCCTCTTTGCTTCCACTAACCTTTGGTGGGATAATATGAAAACTCATATACGACTGTTTTGTCAACAGTTTAATTCCCACATCACTCATGAGAATCAAATCACATTGGCACAGTTGGAAACCGAAATTCTAAAACTGCAAAACAAAATGGCAGAGCAGGAAAATGAGACAAATTATAAATTGCTCCTTGAAAAAAGGACCCAACTCCGGGAACTATTACAGGAGAAGGCTGCAGGACTACTAGTTAGACTGAGAGTAAAAAGCATTAAAGTATCAGATAGTCCTAGCAAAGCCTTCTTTCACTTAGAAGCTGAAACGAAGCCTCCCCAGCTTATTTTATCAGTTAAGGACCCCAGTGGGAATGAAATTACAAGTTCTGATGGGGTAAAAATCACTATTAGAAAGTATTATTCTGAACTATTTGCTAAAAAAGATATATATGAGGATAAAATAAAATGTTTTACCTCCCATCTCCCAACCCTAACTGAGACTCAACGCCTGGAGCTGGATGTGCCTTTAAGCCTTGATGAATTACAGCGTGCCCTGGTTGGAATGGAATCTGGAAAGGCTCCGGGAATTGATGGCCTGCCAGCTGAGTTTTACATGGAATTTTGGGACATTTTGGGCCCAGAACTATTGATTGTAATCCAAGAATCCTTGCGAAAAGGTGTAATGCCACTAAGCCTAAGGAGAGCAGTGGTGAGTCTTCTCCCAAAGTCAGGAGACCTCCGGCGGATGGAGGATTGGAGACCGGTTTCAATAATGTGTACTGACTATAAATTGTTTTCGAAAGCAATGGCAAATCGTTTTAAAAAAGTCATTGGTGATCTGGTTTTACCTCATCAGACATTCTGCATCCCCAGTCGTTCGATTTACGACAACATTTTTTTCGTGCGGGATTTAATGTATGCTCGTCATGACCAAAATGATTTTGGAATATGTTTTCTAGACTTTGAAAAAGCCTTTGACAGCATTGACCATGTTTTCTTGTGCCATGTTCTTGAAGCATGTGGGTTTGGGGTAATTTTCAGGGCCTTTATAACTCTATTGTACACTGACATCTCCAGTGTAATTAAGGTGAACAATGAACTGGTTCCCCCCATAAAGGTTCAGAGGGGGGTATGGCAGGGTTGCCCAGTCTCAGGTTTGCTTTTTGCGTTAGCAATGGAGCCATTTCTTTGCACACTGAGAAAGAATATCTCTGGCCTGACCTGTTTTCCTGGAAGCCCACCAATGACTATATCGGCCTATGCAGATGATGTTTGCGTCATTATAAAAAACCACCAAGACATTATTGCTCTTGTAAAGTCCTTAAGAACCTTTTTCATGGCTTCATCTCTGAAGGTTAATTGGACGAAAAGCAAAGCTCTTTGGGTGCCATACCTTAATAGCTGCCTACCTGTCTCAACACATCTGCCTGCTCTTCCAGAAAACTTGGAGTGGAAAACAGATGGTGTTGATTACCTTGGTGTGTCCCTGGGCTCTACACAATTTGAGAAAAGGAATTGGGAAGGTGTGACTGGAGAAATAGACAGGAGGCTGAACCTGTGGAAAAGAGCCCTACCGCACCTCTCATTTAAGGGCCGAGTCTTAGTGGCAAAAAACTTGGTTGCTACAACGTTGTGGCATCGCTTTATTTGCCTGCAACCACCAGAAGTGCTGCTGGACAGGATACAGGCCAAACTTGTGGACTTTTTTTGGGGAGGCCATCATTGGCTGCGGCCAAGTGTAATATGCCTTACTTCATCTGAAGGTGGTCAGAGCCTTGTTCACGTGAGATCCCGTCTCATGGCTTTTCGCCTGTGCTCCATTCAACGCCTCCTATTTGGTGAAAACCTGCCAAACCATGCCTTGGCTTGCCATATTTTACAGCAGGCGGGTAGACTCGGCTATGGTCTCGAAGTATTCCTGACTCACCTCAAGTACGTGAATACATCAACGCTCCCCATATTTTACCAGAGCCTTTTCAGTGCCTGGGAAAGACTTTCCGTGAGCCGTAAAGCGGACACTTACTCCCCAGGGATGTTCGAGGTTGAACCCCTGTTCTTCAATCCTCTCTTCCCTGATGTTCTCAAGAGTCGTCATTTGTGCCAACGCTTTATTGAGGCAGGCATAAACAAAGTATGGCACCTTCGGCCAAACTCCGGTGTCGGGTGGAGGAATGTGGAGGAAATTTCAACCTTGACGGCGATTCGGTCCAAGAGGACAATTGGAACGATTTTAAGGAAAGTTGTTCAAAAACGCCATCAGCTACAGAAACTTTGGACTCGGAATACTTTTGGACACCCCAACGAGTCCCCGTTTCCGAAACTGATTTTTGACTGCTTTCCCAAGGAACTTCCACCTGTTAGCACAGGGACAAGTGTATTGCATGCTGAGAGCAGCAAGAGCCTGTATAGGTGGTGGTTATCTCAAGTTCTTGGTATTCCTCCGCTAAATGGAGTAGCACGATGGAAGAGGCTACTCCCTGCCGGGCCCCCCAATGAACCGGTATGGGAATCAATGTATAGTAAGCTGATCAACAAAAGAACAGGTGATCTTCAGTGGCGCCTTGCCCACTGGATCATCCCATGTAATACATATGTATGGAATTTTGCCCCAATATCTGCATGTTGCCCCTTTTGTTCTGTAAATGAGGATGTTTTTCATTTTTTTATTGGTTGTGAAAGACTTTTTCCTTTATTTGAATGGTTAGACTTTGTGTCGTTCAAAATGAATTTCAGATTTACTTTTCGATCCTTTATTTTTGGGCTCAAAAAGAGTTGGCAACACAACAAGGAATATGAACTGTTGTGCTTTTTTGTAGCTACAGCAAAGCTTGCTACTTACCTGTCCAGAAAGGAGAGGCGGAATGGTAAGCCCATTCATCAATGCAAGGTCATGACGTTTTTTCAATGCACTGTGTGCTGCAAGGCTAAAACATGAGTTTGAGTTTTCCAAGAGCATGGGCGAAATTGATGGATTTGTGGAAAAATGGTGTTTGAAAAGTGTCTGTGAAGTCCGCCAAAACGAGTTGGTATTATTTTTCTCTTGATTGTTCATAATTTCTACAATTCATAGTATTGCTGCAGAAGATTGCATTTGTTTTCGGTAAAAGTTGATCTGATCAACGCATATATCTGTATTGTTTCCTCGCTTCATCGTTTTCTCTTGTTTTTGGCTTTGTTGATTTTATACACTGTACATCCATGCACTTTATAATTTTTGGAATAAAAGGACGTCAAAAGTCAAAGTCTCCTGTGTGTCTCTCTCTCTCTCTCTCTCTCTCTCTCTCCTGTGTCTCTCTCTCTCTCTCTCTCTCATGTGTCTCTCTCTCTCTCCTGTCTCTCTCTCTCTCTCTCTCTCTCTCTCTCTCTCTCTCTCTCTCTCTCTCTCTCTCTCTCTCTCCCTCCCTCCTGTGTGTCTCTCTCTCTCCCTCTCTCCTGTGTCTCTCTCTCTCTCTCTCTCCTGTGTCTCTCTCTCTCTCTCTCTCTCTCTCTCTCTCTCTCTCTCTCTCCTGTGTCTCCTGTGTCTCTCTCTCTCTCTCTCTCTCTGTCTCTCTCTCTCTCTCTCTCTCTCTCTCTCTCTCTCTCCTGTCTCTCTCTCTCTCTCTCTCTCTCTCTCTCTCTCTCCTGTCTCTCTCTCTCTCTCTCTCTCCTGTGTGTGTCTCTCTCTCTCTCCTGTGTCTCTGTGTCTCTCTCTCTCTCTCTCTCTCCTCTCTCCTCTCTCCTCTCTCCTCTCTCCTCTCTCTCCTCTCTCTCCCCCTGCAGGCCGTTTTTGGTGGGCGTGGCGTCATGGCGGCTGTGAGCAACTGCTCTGTGTTGTAGTGAGTTCTTTGTGAGCTTTCCTCCTCTCCTGCCCCCCCCCCTCTCCTTTCCATCCTGTGTACTTTGGCATTTTGTTTACATCCTTTCTATACCTTTGTCTTCAAGAGAGAGAGGTTTGAGAGCGGACCCATTTTGGGTGCGGCCTACCGGCTTCGACGACGCTTTGTAAGTCTTTTTGTGCTTATAATGCACGTTTATTATTTATTCTAGTTTGATTTATTTCGTTTTGGTACCTACTTGTCCGGTTCGGACAATTGGGGGGGTGTTAATTCGCTGGGATGGCGAATACACGCTCTCGGTTAGAGGCGTTCGACAACTTAACAAGGAAGCATGCATTTGTGTGTGTTCCACCCGAAGGAACTTCCACTGAGGACATTGTTTTGTCGGTGGGGAAAATAATCGGTTGTGAAAATGTACGAGCAGCGTCGAGAATGAATCAAAAAGTTGTTGTATTTGTGTCCGATGAAAAATTCGTTCACGATGTTGTAAGTGCGGGTTTAACCACAGAGACAGGTCTCTTTGTCTTGGCGTCGCCTATGGACACTCCGTCGATGAGGGTCATCATATCTAACGTACCCCCATTTATAACCTGCAACCAGCTGATGTCCGTTTTGTCCCGATACGGAACAGCTGTGTCAAAAATCACAATGATTCCGCTCCGGTCTCAGGATGAACGTGTTAAACACGTGATGAGCTTCAGACGGCAGGTGTATATGGTGCTTCCGGATCGAGGCGATGACACGGGGTTAAACATCACGTTCAAGGTAAAGGTGAACAACCATGAGTACCAGATGTATGCGTCATCAGCCTCATTAACATGTTTTCAGTGCGGAGCTTTTGGCCATGTGAAAAGGTTTTGTCCGAAGGTATCGTGTGTAAGGTGTGGTGAAGCAGGTCATAGTGACGCTGATTGTAAAAGAGATAACACCCCGGTCTCTAACGTACGAAACAACGTAAACCGAAATACCCGAACGGTTCCTACCGACGCTCCCTCGCACTCGAGGAGTAGGGATAATACTCCTGTTCGTCTTAGTGAAAACGGCAACACCGCTGATTCAGTAAATAATGAAATAACCCCAGATATCCCACCTGTGGTGGCAGATGCTACGTGCAGTGAGGAGATGGAAGAAAATCCCATTGTGGTGACAAAGAAACGAAGAGCACCTGGTGCTTGTAACTCCAACATTACTTTGAAAAAGGTAGTGTTGGATAAAGAGAGTGTGGGTGCAGACGCCCTGGAACGTCTTTCTCAGGTGTCCACAAGCTGTGTTGACACCAGGGAGAAGGAACATGTATTAATTAATTCTGAAACATTATCCGGCAGCACCGAAAGCCTGGGAGAAAAAGTAGATGGTGAGACTAAAGATGATGGTGAGCCCATTAGTGAGCCGCCACCTTCACTACCTGCTGAGACTGAGCGGATTGGGAATGTCTCAGCCCCAAGCTCCTCTTTACCCCTGCAAGATCTAAATCATGACACTGGTTCGTCAACTGAGCCAGTGAACATCTCCCTGCAGGAGGGTGAAGCCGAGATTTCAGCTCCTGCTGAATGTCCCGGGTACCAGAGTGAGGATGACTCTACCATAGAACATTCCAGCAAATCTTCGGACTTGGCTGGAATCAAAATGGGGACTGGGCAGACTGATATATGTGACCCGGGCGGCGCTGTTTCTGATTTGTCAGATTCAGAGGATGAAGTTGAGATGACTGAGTTGTCTCAATCTTCATCAGATCAGTCATCCATAGCCCCTCAACTCGTTATTTCTTTTCTGAATGACACCTACCGACACCGAAATGTGATTGTAAAAGATCATTTTCCTGATTTAATTTCATTCATCCAGGCTGCAAAGGACATAATTAGGAGGCCGGATGAATTTCATTTAACAAGGTCGCTGTTTCATCGGCTTAGAAAGGCTGTTACAAAAGCAGGGAGCGAGATTTCCCAACAACTGCTCACGCCTTTTGATAATCCATGAAAAAAATCACCTTTGGAACCTTAAATATGAATGGCGGAGGTGCAAGCCAAACCCGCCAGGTTCAGGTGAAAAGTTTATTTGAGCGCAAGAAAATTGATGTACTCTTACTCCAGGAAACCCATATAATTCAAAATGGGGAGTACGACTGGTGTCGCCTCTTTAAAGGACAATGTTTTTTTAGTAACATGTCTTCTTCTTCTGCTGGTGTAGCCTTTTTACTCAGACCAGGCCTAGTACCTGAGTCATGCCTCTTCCAGGAGGTGATTAAAGGCCGGTTTATTTCATTGGAACTGGTCATTAATAATTTTCGGTTTACACTATTCAACGTTTATGCACCAAGTGAGAGTGTGGAACGAAGAGCTTTCTTTTCATCTTTAATTCGACACAGGCAGTCGATAGATCTCAATAATTGTATTTGCATGGGGGGTGACTTTAATTGCACCTTTAAACCCAGTATAGACCGAAATACAGCAGAACCTCATCCCGAAGGTAGTACTGATTTGTTAAATTATTTTTCGGCAGTGGGTGTGCTAGATGCATGGAGACTGCATTACCCAACAAATCTGAGTATACTTGGGGACGATGTGCCAATGGGAGAATGACTTTCGCTAGATTTGACCGTTGGTACATAAACTCACAGTTCAGGAATGCGGTTATCTCTCCAAATCATTTTCCATCTTTGTTTTCTGATCATCATTTAGTTACCATGGGCCTCTTTTTCCCTCAACCCTTACGCAAAAGTGCATACTGGAAATTCAATACCAGTCTTCTCGAAGATGCTTTGTTTAAAGACGCCTCCGTGCTTTTTGGGTCATCCAACTTTCAAGAAAGCCCTCTTTCTCTTCTTTAGCATTATGGTGGGATAACACAAAAGCTCAGATTAGAGTGTTTTGTCAGCAGTTTCTTTCAAATGATACTGATGTAAAAAATATAACAATGGCTTGTTTAGAAGCTGATATTATACGGTTAGAGTGTAAACTGGCTAAAGATAATATCAGAAGAGACCACAGGTTATTGGTTGAAAAGAAGGCTCAACTGAGAGAGCTGATTCAGGAGAAAGCAGCAGGCCTGTTAATCAGATTAAGAATAAACAATTTAAAGGTATCAGACACCCCGAGTAAATCTTTTTTCCAAATGGATTTTGTAAATAAGTCACCCAAAACCCTTTTCTCTGTACAAGACTTTAGGGGAAACATGGTTGCCAACCCTGGAGATGTAAGGTTGTGCATTAGAGAGTTTTTTTCAAAAGTTTATGCAAAACAAAATGTTTGTGAGCAAACCATGGAATTTTTAAGTTCTCACCTTTCATCCCTAACTGAGCCTCAGTGCCTGGGCCTGGATTCAACAATTACTTTGCCTGAGCTAACGCAGGCCCTAAGTGAAATGGACTCGGGGAAAGCTCCTGGGATTGACGGCCTACCGGCAGAATTTTTCTTGGCTTTTTGGGACCTTTTGGGCCCTGAATTATTGAATGTCCTGGAATCATCCTTGGTGCTTGGAGAACTCCCACTAAGCTTCAGAAGAGCAGTGGTGTCGCTGATTCCAAAGACTGGGGATCTACGACAGATAAAGAATTGGCGGCCGGTCTCGTTATTATGTACGGACTACAAAATATTGTCGAAAGTGTTGGCCAGTCGGTTGAAGATGGTAATCGGTGACCTAGTCCACCATGATCAGAATTACTGCATCCCAAACAGATCTATTTATGATAATATTTTTTTGATTAGAGATTTAATGGAATGTGATTGCTGGGAAAAAGATTTTGGGATAATATTCCTTGATTTGGAAAGGGCTTTTGACAGTGTGGATCATGTTTTTTTGTATCGTGTGCTAGAAGCATGTGGCTTTGGTGTCAATTTTAGGGCCTACGTGACTTTGTTGTACAACAATATATTTAGTTTATTTAAAATAAATAACGAACTCAGCTCTCCGGTACAGGTTCAAAGAGGGGTGAGACAAGGATGCCCGGTTTCTGGGTTGTTATTTTCCTTGGTAATGGAATCACTCCTAATTTTATTTAGGAAAAATATTTCAGGAGTGACAGTATCCCCTGGGAGTCCTTCAGTAGTTGTATCGGCTTATGCCGATGATGTCTGTGTGGTTGTTAAGAAGGAGAGTGATATCCCAGCACTTGTTGAATGTTTAAATCTTTTTTGCCTCGCTTCTTCTTTGAAGTGTAACTGGGACAAGAGTAAGGCCTTATGGATTCCCTGTCTCAAGAACATTCCACCTGGAAGAGTGCTGGTACCACCTGTGCATCTACCAACAAAGTTAAAATGGGTGGAAGACGGAGTCAAATACCTTGGGGTTTTCCTGGGATCTCCACATTACGTCCTCAAAAATTGGGACGGGATTGTTGAGCATGTCAAAAAAAAACTGGGACTGTGGAAACGAGCTCTGCCCCACCTTTCCTACAAAGGCAGGGTTCTAGTGGTTAATAATTTGGTGGCTTCTTCCCTGTGGCATAGGTTTATCTGCCTTCAGCCGCCAGAGGCACTACTAAAGGCAGTGCAGAGGCTACTCGTGGATTTTTTTTGGAGTGGTCACCATTGGTTGCTACAAATGTCATATGTAGCCTCTTGTTTGAAGGTGGCCAGGGACTGATCGACATAAAAAGTCGTATCATGGCTTTTCGGCTGTGTACCATACAGCAGTTGCTGTACAAGGAACGACTGCCAAGCCGACTTCTGGCCTATTACGTGCTGCGAAAAGCAAGCGGGCTCGGATATGGCCCTGAACTTTTCTTAGTCCAACTCCAACATGTCGACACATCTCATCTACCATCATTCTATCAGAGCCTTCTGAATGCCTGGCAAAGCCTTTCGACTAGTCGCCAGCAAGAAACCTATGCTACAAGCATGTTTGTGGAAGAACCCCTTTTTTACAACCCACTGTTTCCTGCAATTCCAAGAAGCCGAGACTTTTATCAACACTTTATTACAGCGGGCATAATCAAAGTGTTGGACCTCCGCCATGATTCTGGTTGGGGGTGGAAGACGGTGCAAGAGATAGCTGATATGACTGGAATATGGTCAAACAGAATAATCGGAAGAGTACTAAAGGAAATAGTAAAGAAAAGCTTCCAACTTGGACTAAGATGGACCCAGGAAGTTTTGGTGACATCCAATGACTGGCATTTTCCTGGTTTATTGGTACAGCCTAGTCACGGAGACTTGCCCCCAATTAGTGAGGGACAAAACATTTTTCAGAAATGCAGTAGTAAAGACCTGTATCGGTTATGCACTGCAGTTCTGCTTGGGAACTCACCGTTAAATGGAGTGGCCAGGTGGAAAGGGCTAATGCCGGAAGGACTCCCATCTGAGCCTGTATGGGAATCAATATACAGTAAGCTGGTAAGCAAAAGGACAGGTGACCTCCAGTGGCGAATGATACACTGCATCATTCCGTCTAATAAATTAGTGAGTCATTTCGCGCCCACATCTACGTGTTGCCCGTTCTGTGTTTACACAGAGGATGTGTTCCATGCGTACGTTGATTGTGCAAGGCTTGTGCCTTTATTTCAATGGCTGAACTACATGGCTGGAAAAATGAAGATCACTTTTTCTCTGCGATCATTTATTTTTGGTTTCAATGATATGAAAGAACATATACATATGTTGTTTTTGTTTTTAGTGGCCACGGCGAAAATGGCAATTTATTTATCGAGGAGGGAAAAACTGAAAGGAAAGCCGATTGGGCAATGTGATGTCTTGTTCTTTTTTAATGCCTTGACATCTGCAAGACTCAAACTTGAATTTTGTGATTCTGAAAGGAAGAAATGTATTGATGAGTTTATGAACATCTGGTGTTTTGATGGGATCTGCATGGTGCAGGGGAATGAATTAATGGTATATTTGTAGGTTTGTTTGGATTGATTCAGTGTGTGGTCGGTTTTTCTGTTGTTGTTTTTCTTTTCTAGTTCATTGTACTGTTTTGATTTCCTGTCATTATCTCTTTTTCTTTTCTGTATTTTTGATTATTGTGCCTGTATTGAATAGTATTCTTCACCGACTGGCTTGTATTTTTATATTTTTGTAATAAAAAGTCTAAAAAAATCTCTCTCTCTCTCTCTCTCTCTCTCTCTCTCTCTCTCTCTCTCTCTCTCTCTCGCCCCCTTCTGGATGGTTGTGAGTCGTGCGTGGGTGTGGTAATCATGGCGGCTGTGGGTGTTGAGCTGTGAGTCCGGTGCTGTGTTGGTGGTCTTTCCTATCCTCCTTTCACTCCATTTGTGTCCTTTGTACGAGTTTGTGAAGTTTCTCCATGTTTCCCTTCTGCTCTTGAGACAAGAGAGGGAGAGAGAGACAGCACGGTAACGGTTAGCCACCTGTATTAATTTATAACGTGGGTTGGTTATATCGTGCCGATTATTTATTTATTTACTTATTTAACTAATTTTGATTTGTTTGGTTAGTTTATTGCATTGTTACTGTTTAGTTTGTTTAGTTTATTGCCGATAAATGGCTAATAGGAATAGTCAAAGGACTGCTGATCGTGTTAGTGATGAGGTGTTATCGCGTAAGCACGGGCTGTGCCTTGTTCCGCCGGAAGACGTGCAAATGGACGATGTTCTACTTGCAATCGGGGATTTGATTCTGGGTAAATAACATTCGTGCTGCATCTCGAATGAATCACAAAGTGGTGGTTTTCGTGTCACAAGTTAGCCTTGCAGACATCGTGGTGCAAAATGGGTTAACGTTGGGGAATGACCAATTTGTCCCGGTATCGTCCATGGACACGCCGGCGGTTAAAGTTATTTTAAGTAACGTTCCGCCCTTTCTGAGGAATGAATAAATCCTACGTAAATTAGGGGAGCATGGGACTGTCGTCTCACGAATTATCACGGTCCCCCTGCGAACCAGGAACGGAAGGCTGAAGCATGTAGAGTCATTTAGACGTTTCTGTTTCATCGTACTAAAGGATGAGGCAAAACAGCTGAACATATCTATAAATTTTAAAATAGGAGATCATGATTACCGGATCTTTGCAGCTACTGAGACCTTGATTTGCTATACATGTGGGGCATACGGACACACTCGGCAGTATTGTCCTGATGTGAGGAAGAGTTATGCCACAGCAGCTGGGGCAGGCCCCCCTCCCCCTGTAAATGACTTGAACGACCCTGTAGATGAGCCAGGTGTCGAAAAAAGGTCAACACCGGAATACGAGGGTGCGGGTGACAGTGGTGCTAGTGGAGACTGGAGAAGCCCATACGGTAGTGGAGCAACCATATGTGGAGGAGAGGCTGCAACCTCAAGAACAAAGGGACTTCGAGGAGGTGAAGCTGATGGAGACCGAGTCGAGGAGAAACTTGAAACGCTCTCTTGCGAGCAATGAGAATGGAGGAAAAGGAAACAAAATGGTTCTCGTGCAGGCAGATGGTAATACAGACCAATCTGATGACCATGAGCAAAATGGTAATGCAATAGGTAGAGATGGGAATCTGCCCATTTCACAGGATGAAGATAATCGAAGCATTAACGAGCGTGTCACCGTGTGTGATGGTGGACACCCTGCACCATGCGACGAGCAGTTAAGGACCCTCATCTCAACGGAAGATGATGAGAAAGAGATTGATAAGTCGGTGGCAGACAACAACGATGGGGTAGTTGGTGCCATGCAGACGCAACAAAAATACCATGGTGACAATGACACAGATGAGGTGCCAGTGCCTGACACACCACTGGGTGAGAGTGGGGTCGAGGCTGATGAGGAAGGATGCAGTCTTGCTGCCCTGAGTGAGTCTCAGAAGGAGCAGGTGAGGCAAGCAGAGGTGACAAAAGGGAAGGTCATTGATTTCTTAAACGAAACGTTTAGACAAGGTCATGTTGTAATTAGAGATCATTTCCCTGATGTTCAAGCTTTCATTAAGGTTTCAAAACCTCTTTTACAGAAAAATGACCCCATGCTCTCGGAGCCTCAATTTCAACGTCTTCGTAAAGCAGTAACAAAGGCGAATAAGGAATTGCAGGCGGACGGTGAGCTACCACCTTAGAATGACAACGCGAGAAATACATATTGCCTCCCTGAACATCAATGGGGGATGTGCCCCCTTACGAAAAATTCAAGCAATCCAGGCAATGGAGAGGGTAAAAGCAGATGTCATTCTATTGCAAGAGACCCATGCCACAAACAATTTGGCAGCTTAATGGTGTAAACTCTTTAAAGGGCAATGGTGGCTGAGTGGGGTTTCCACACCCAAGGCGGGTTTTGCCATCGCCTTAAGTCCCAGGCTTCCCACTCAGAGTGTTATTTATAGGGAGGTCCATAAGGCACATTTGATAGCGGTGGAGTTCTACTGCAATACACAAAAGCTTATTATAGTAAATGTGTATGCACCAAGTGAACCTATAGAAAGAAGAACATTCTTTTCCACATTGCGGGACTTTGTAGAGGGCAGCTGCTCTCACCTGTATCGCAGGGGACTTTAACTGTACAATTGATCCTTCAGTTGACAGGAATGGACATGAACCCCACGGCACTTCTGCAAAGGTGTTAGCGAGCCTCATCAATAACTATTGTTTTGAGGATGTGTGGAGGTTGCAGCATCCAACTTCACGGGCCTACACATGGTGCAGATGTCATGATGGCGTCATATCAAGGGCAAGGCTGGACAGGATCTATATCAATAAGCCAATGCTGAATGTGGTGTCCACTACCCAAATACTCCCAACAGGGTTTTCAGATCATAATTTAGTGGCAATGTCCTTTAAATTAACCCTGACATCAGGAGGTAGCGCGTACTGGTCACTAAATACTCGGTTGTTAAGTGATAAGAAATTTGAAGATGCCTTCAAAACAGTGTGGGGGAAAATCCGGTCCTCTAAGCTTGAGCATGCCAACCTTCGCATATGGTGGGACCTTGCAAAGTGTCAAGTTAAAACGTTTTGTCAACAGTATAGTCTGTTTACTACTAAAATGCAAAGTCTCTCAGTTGACTCATTAAAGGCCGAAATTGCAGAATTGGAACAGAATCGTAATGGGGCTGGGAAAGATTTGGGATATGATCAGTTACTATGGACAAAAAGGTCGTTACTGACCGAAATGGTGAGGCAGCGGGCAATGGGTACCTTGGTGCGTATGAGGATGAGTTACTTGACTTTGGATATGCCAAATAAGGACTTCTTTAGTTTGGAGAACTCTGTCAAAAAAGCACAACAGATTCACGGGCTACGTGCTGCTAATGGGTCAATAGTGACCTCCCAACAGGAGATTAAGTCTGTTTTGAAGGGTTTTTATACAAACTTGTACTCCCCCCAGAGCATAAGTAATGAGATCTTGCAGGAGCTGACTACTGGGCTTCCAAGACTTGAGGAGGACCAGCAACGCACATTGAACATGTCAGTTTCGGCTGCTGAACTTGAAACTGCTATGCGGAGCTTGAAGGATGGTAAAGCCTCTGGGATTGATGGTTTGCCTGGAGAGTTCTGTAAGACTTTTTGGAAACTTGTGGGACCTGACCTGCTTGAGGTATTTGATGAATGCCTTCATGTTGGAGAGCTTCCCCTGTCCTGCAGAAGAGCAGTCATGTGCCTGGTGCCAAAGGCTGGGGACACTCAACTAGTCAAGAACTGGTGGCCTGTCTCATTGCTGTGTGCGGATTACAAGCTTTTGTCAAAGGCTTTAGCAAACCGTTTGGGAACTGTGATCAGCTCTATTGTGCAACCTGACCAGACCTACTGTGTACCAGGAAGGTCAATTTATGACAATATTTTTTTGATAAGGGATATTATTTCTTGTAATAAGTACTTGCGTGCCAGTTTGGGGTTGTTGTTTCTTGACCAAACAAAGGCTTTTGATCGTGTTTATCATACATATTTGTTTTCTGTTCTGGAGCGGATGGGTTTTGGCGAAACTTTCATTTCCTATGTTAAGCTGTTATACACTAACACCTTCTGCATGATGAAAGTAAACAATAGTTTATGTCCCCCTTTTCCTTTCCGACGGGGTATCCGTCAAGGTTGTCCCCTTTCTGGACTTCTGTATATAATTGCCCTTGAACCACTCTTAGCATCCATCAGGCAGCGAATAACTCAGGATGTGGGAGCCGTTTTTAGTTCAAGATTTGTGGTCACAGCTTATGCTGATGATGTATGTGTTCTGATTAAAGGCCCAAGTAGTGTTGCTGCGGTGCAGCGTTGCCTTAAAGACTACTCTGCGGCCTCTTCTGCCAAAGTAAATTGGGGCAATAGTGTAGCCTTATGGTGCGGTTCAGATAACCTTTCTTTAACACTGCCACCGTCACTTCCACATAATTTAGAGTGGAAAACAGATGGGGTCAAATATCTTGGTGTCTATCTCGGCAACCAGGAAGTAGAAATGAAGAACTGGGAAGGAATGATTGAACAAATTACACACCGGTTGAAACGATGGGAAGGACTGCTGCGATCTCTTTCTTACAAAGGCCGCACTCTTGTTATAAATAACTTGATAGCAGCAAGATTATGGCATAAAGTAATTGCCTTGCAGCCACCCAAGGAGTTGATACCAGCCATCCAGCGGGTCTTGGTCAATTTCTTTTGGAATGGATACCACTGGCTTTGGCCGCAAATACTGTACCATCCTCGGAAGGAGGGTGGACATGGAATTGTGGATGTGTCCACCCGGCTTATGGCTTTTCGCCTACAGTCTGTGCAACGTCTGTTGTATGCTGAAGAGCTGTCCTGGTGCTCATTTGCGTTTTGCTTGTTGCAACAAGCGGGAGGCCTGTGTTATGATAGGCACTTGTTCCTGGTGAACCTTGACCGTGTCAGCTTAGTTTCAATCCCAATTTTTTATCAGGGTTTGCTGAGAGTTTGGAAAGGTTTTGGGGTTCATCGTTGCCTTGAGGCTTATAATTGCCGGATGTTTATCCAAGAGCCTATTTTCTATAACGGTTTTTTTCCATGCATTCCTCATAGTCCGACTTTGATTAGGAAATTTACTCAAGGAGGAATTGGCAAAGTTTGTGACCTGAGGGATACATCTGGGACAAAATGGATGTCTGCTGGCAGGGTGGCGGCCATTCTTGGTTTAAGATCCGTGCGTATTGTCAGCCAAATTATACGCATCGTCAAGAGGAAGTTTAAGGAGTTAAATATTGGCTGGGAAGGTATAAACAATGTCGAGGATTTTCGGCTGTCTTTCCCTGAAATTAAGGTGCTCCCAGCTCTCCAGTCAAATGGTGAACTTGTATCTCCTTTTCATTTGGTAAAAAAAGGCGGGTATTCACAAGCTCCTTCGAGAAAACCAAGCATCACCCTTCTCCGGAGTGGCGCGAGTGGCCTTGTGGTCAGAAAGGTTAGGGCCAGGGTCTCCTGCCACGCCACTGTGGCCTAATATGTACAAACTACCTATTTACGGGTTCCTCGCAGATATCCAGTGGAGACCAGCACATTGGGCTCTCCCTACGAACACCTTTGTTCATCACCTTGACAGCTCAGTGCCAGTAGCATGCCCCTTCTGTGTCCAGAAGGAGGATCTCTTTCATGCCTATGTGAAATGCGAAAGACTAATACCTCTTTTCTTTATTCTCACACACCTTTTTGAGCAGTTGCCTTTTCCTTTTACTTCACACTCTTTTATTTTTGGTGTATCTTTCAGACCCTCCTGCAAGGACTCTGGTGTTCTCCTAAACTTCTTAGTTGCTGTAGCAAAATATTCAATATATAAATCAAGGAAAATTAAAATTGATAATGGGCATGGGTTTGATGTTGTTCCTATGTTTAAAGGGCTGGTGTCTGCAAGAATAAGGTTAGAGTTTGATTATTATGTGGCGAATGAAAATGTCAAACTCTTTGAGTGCAAATGGTGTATTAATGAAGCATTATGTGTTGTAAATGAATCGAATTTGTACTTTTCTTTTTAACATTAAGAACTGTTGTTTTTATTTTTCTCTCCTGTAAAAATGTAACTTGACCTGGTGTATTTTTTGTGAAATAAATGGTGTTGCAAATTCAATTCTCTTTTTTTTTTCTTTTCTTTCTCTTTCTTTCTTTCTTTCTTTCTTTCTTTCTCTCTCTCTCTCTCTCTCTCTCTCTCTCTCTCTGTCGTTGGTGAGTCGTGCGTGGGTGTGGCAATCATGGCTGCTGTGTGTGAGGAGCTGTGAGTACTGTGTTGTGTTGTTGCCTTTCCCATCCCCCTTTTCACTCCCTCTGTGTCCTTGTACGTGTTTGTGAAGTTTTTCCCCGTGTTTTTCCTTCTTTGTTGAGACAAGAGAGAGAAAGAGAGCGCGCATGGTGAGTTTGGTGCGAGTCCTAAAGAACCTTGTGTTCTTCGGGCCTGTGCTCTGCTTGCCGTGTTCTTCATTATCGTCGTTTATCGGCTCCCTTATTCTATTTCTTTTCATTTTACCTTCGCCTGCAGGCTTTGCTTGCGATAGGTTGTATTTTGTTTTGTTTTTTCAAATATTTCCTTAGTTTGGTTCATTTATCGCTATGGCAAGCGGTCGTTTGCAGAATAGTATTTATGAGTCGCTGACTCGAAAGAATGGAGTCATCGTGAGTCCGCCCGACGGAGTTTGGGTCGAGGACATTGTGTTGGGCTTGGGAGAGCTCGTTGGGATCGAGAACGTTTTAGCGGCTTCGAAGATGAACCAACGAGTTGTGGTTTTTCTTTCAGAGGAGCGCTACGTAGCCCAGGCGGTCGAAACGGGTTTGTCGGTACCGCCGGACATTTTTGTTAATGTGAGTCCGATGGACACGCCGGCGGTGAAAGTGATTTTGTCGAATATTCCGCCGTGCGTGAAAAGCGGAGATATTGTGTCCGTTTTAAAACAGTTTGGGACCGTGGTATCACGAGTCTCCATGATTCCTCTTCGTTTGCGATCCGATTCAACGGTTCGTCACATAATGTCGTTCCGACGGCATTGCTACATCGTGCTAAAGAACAACGCCCAGTCGCTCAATGCGTCAGCAACGCTGGTTGCTGATAAGCGAAACTACATGATGTACATCGCAACGGAGACGATGACGTGTTTCACCTGCGGGGAGCACGGACATTTGAAAGGTGCTTGTCCGACGTCCATGTCCGGTGGCACATCGACACGGACGGAGCCAAACGCTGCCTCAAGTGGCACATCGACACGGACCGAGCCAAACGCTGCCTCATGTGGCACATCCAGGACGCTGGATCAGCCTTCACTTCCGAGGCTTGAAACTGAGGAACCCCCGACGGAAGACGGGGTTTTCATCACTGTGACCTCCAAGAAGAGGCAAAAACGTGGCGGGGTTGGTGAGGACGTGCAATCGAGCCGTCCGAAAAAAATGGCGTCGGCAAAGGAGCTTAACGTTCCTGTTTCAGAAACGGATTCGTCCACGGCTGGTTTTGCTTTGCAAAACAGATTCAGTGTTTTAGGCGAAGAAGAAGAAGAAGAAGACGTTTCCGCACCTGATTGTTGCGAGCCGTGCACAACGGCCCCAGAACCGATCGTAAACACCTCCATGACTACTGGCAAGGTGACCTCTAATGAGGTGCCTGATGCACCCCCACTCCCTGTTGAGTGTGAAATGTCGGAAACCATGGAGGTGGAAAATGTAACGACCTCTTCTCCGGTAGAGTGCGAAGCCTCCGTTGCAGAAACCTCAGTTTCTCACCTGGATTTTAAAACCCCCATTACGGAAACACCGGTCCTGCCTCTGGAAAAGGGCGTTTTTTCCGCTGTGGAAACACTCACATCAGAGTGTGTTAATGTTAATAGAAACTACTCTGATGATGACTCAGACGGTGCCTCGTCGCTTGCCTCCGGTGCTAGTATTGAAGCCTGGAATGATCCAGGTTTGGCTCAAGGTTCCGAGGGAGGCGCTGAAGTGTCACCCACCAAGATCTTAAAGTTTCTTCAAGACACGTTTCGAAAGAAACAAATCAAAATCAATAATTTTTTCCCAGATTTGTCTGCTTTCATAACTTCCTCCAAACATCTCCTCCTCAAGGCAGAACAGCTTGGTGTGACAGAGTCACAAGTGTTTCGCCTTAGGAAATGTGTGCTCAAAGCCAGGAAGGAGTTGCAGGCACAGTCTGACTTCTTCCCCACTTAATTATTCATCTTTAAATTTACAAGATGACCTTTTCTATTGTAACCTTAAATATTAATGGGGGGTGCTCCCCCCTGCGTAAGGCCCAGGTAAAGTCGCTTGTCCAGCATAAACGCTTTGATATTGTTCTTTTGCAAGAGACGAGGTGTAGCCCTTCTTGCGTTAGTGAATGGAACAGAATGATGAAAGGACAGTGGTTCTTTAGCAGCTTGGCCTGCTCTCGTGCTGGAGTTGCTGTCTATTTGCATCATTCTTTCTGTGCACAGGGTGTCGCTTTTAAAGAAATTATTAAAGGGCATTTAGTCTCAGTGAATTTCTTTTTTAATGGTTATAAGCACACGATCCTAAATGTATATTCACCGAGTAATAGCACAGAAAGATTTAATTTTTTTACACAGTTGGATTTTACTCTCACGCACCTTGACTTTGATGGTATTGTTTGTCTGAGTGGGGATTTCAACTGCACAATGGACCCCACTCTTGATCGCAATGGAGCAGAGCCCCATCCAGCAAGCTTGGTGCCTCTAAGGGGAGCATTGTCCAAGTTTTCCTTTGTGGATGTGTGGAGGCTCCAGAATCCATCCGCACGTCAATATACATGGTGCCGCTGTGCAAATGGCCGGCTGTCTCTTGCGAGGCTGGACAGAATATGTCAACAGTGACTCCTTAAATGTTGTGGGCCACGCTGTTGTAGCCCCGAGCGGTTTTTCGGACCACCATATGGCCATTCTTCATGTCCTTTCTCCGGCCCGGAATCGCGGTGCTGCTTACTGGACTTTCAACGTCAGCCTCTTGCAAAATGAAGCGTTTCTTGATGCTTTCCGGGCCTTTTGGGAAGTTATAAAGTTGCGAAAGCCTTCCTTCTCTTGCCTTGGGCAATGGTGGGATAACGCAAAGGCCCAGATTAGGTCATTTTGCCAACAATATAACTCCTTTTGTACGAAGAATGAAACAGCGATGCAAACTCTCATCGCCAAAGAGATCTTGTGTCTGCAATCAAACCTTCCGGCCCAGAGCGCTGAAAGGACTTGTTCTTTAATTGTGAAGAAGAAAGCCCTCCTTGCTAAGCTCTGCGCAAAGCAGGCTCGAGGGGCTCTAATACGATTACGAATGGAGAACCTGCGTTTCATTGATACCTCTTCGAAATTCTTCTTTGGTTTGGAACTGCGAGCGAAGAGAAACCAGCAAATAACTTCACTGTGCATGCAAGGAGGTCGAACGACTCAGGACCAAAACGAGATCAGAAATTTGGCCAAAGAATATTTTTCAGATTTGTATTGTGCTAGGAACACAAAGAAGAATGTGATTCTTTCAATGACTGCTTCTCTGCCAACCCTGTCTGAGTCTGCACGGCAGCAACTGGACGAAGAAGTTACCCTAGGGGAACTCTTTGCCGCTTTGCAAACTTTGCCCACCGGCAAGGCTTCGGGGCTGGATGGAATCCCTGCGGAGCTCTATAAGGCCTTCTGGGACCAACTGGGACCCGAACTGCTCGGCCTCTTAATTGAGGGCCTGCATTCAGGCTTATTACCACTCAGTTGCCGTAGGGCTGTACTTGCCCTTATACCCAAGAAGGGAGACCTACAACAACTTCGGAATTGGCGTCCAATTTCCCTCCTCTGCACTGACTATAAAATTATTTCAAAAACTCTCGCAAACCGCCTCAAGCCTGTCATCGGGGATATTGTACACCCCGATCAATCATATTGTATCCCAAAAAGAACAATACATGATTGTATTTTTATTGTGCGTGACGCGATTGATATTTGTACCGTGGAACAAAGAAATGTTGGTCTAGTGTTTTTAGATCAAGAAAAGGCTTTTGATGCCATCGATCATTTTTATCTCTTTGCTGTTTTACGGGGGTTTGGTTTTGGTGAAACTTTCATCGGTCACGTCAAATTATTGTATAATAATATTTTTAGCCTGCTTAAGGTGAATAATATTTTAAGTCAGCCTTTTTCTGTGACTCGGGGTATTCGCCAAGGGTGCCCTTTGTCCGGCCTTCTTTATTCCCTCTCCGTTGAGCCTCTTCTGAATCGGTTGCGCACACGGCTTCGTGGTTTCTGTCCTCTGCCATTGGCCAACCCGGTAAAGACCGTCGCTTATGCGGATGACCTATGCGCGTTTGTTAATTCGGATGAAGATATTTGTGCCCTGGTCGAGTCCACCAATGAGTTTACCTTGGCTAGCTCCGTAAAGGTCAACTGGCAGAAGTCCAAAGCTCTTTACTTAGGTCCCCAGAATGGTATCCCCCCTCCGACCCTGCCAATGCAGCTTGAGTGGGCACATGATGGGATATGCTACCTCGGGGTCTTTCTCGGCACTCAGGATTTCTTTTCTAAAAACTGGGAATCGCTGATTACCAAGACTGAGCAGCAGCTGCAAAAATGGAGGGGACTATTGAGACAGCTTTCCTATCGGGGTCGTACTCTGGTCATCAATAATCTTGCGGCATCGATGCTGTGGCATAGGTTTATGGCACTACAGGCCCCAGGTTCTATTCTTAAAAAGCTCCAAAGTATTTTTATCAATTTCTTTTGGGATGGGAAGCACTGGCTCCGGCCCGGCGTAATAAGTCTGCCCATTGCTGAAGGTGGACAGGGATTGATAGACGTAACAAGTAAAGTGATGGCTTTTCGCCTCCTTGCATTACGAAGGCTGCTGTATTCCGATGTACCATGGAAAGCCTTTGCTCACTGCTTGCTCAGGCAAGCAGGGAGACTTGGCTTCGGTGACGAAATCTTTCTTCTTGACGCAGCGAGGGTGGACATAACATCGATCCCCTTGTTTTACAGAAGTATGCTGGAAGCATGGCGGACAGTCGCCTTTTGCCGCGACACCAGTGCCTATACTCTCCAAATGTTTTTAAATGAACCAATTTTCTTTAATCCCTTTTTTAAAGGGGTCTGTAGTGACCGTTCCTTTGTGCAAAAGTTCATTGATGTCAACTTTACCAGGGTCAAGCACCTTAGGAATCCCTTTACATATAGATGGAAGCCAGCTGCTAATGTTGCCGTGGCAACTGGTGTGAGATCCATCAGAGTTATTGGAAGGATTTTCTCTGTGATTTCACGAGCTTTTAAACTAACCGGGCTAAAGTGGGATCCAGAGATTGAGGCTGCCCTCCCTCTGTCCCAATGTCCCTTTCCTCGTCTTTTAATTTCATTTTGGGGTTTTATCTCCTTTAACTCGATGGAGAAATCCTCGGTGTATAGTCTAAGTGTTAACACTCTCATTCCTGACAGACCTGCAGAGCCACGAGCTCATTGGAAAGCGTTGCTTCAAGCTGGCCATTCCGCAACAATCAAATGGCACGTGATGTATAAGGAGCCAATCGTCAAGCGCTCTGGGGATTTACAATGGCGGCTGGCGCACTACATCTTGCCTTGCAATGTTCTGTCCCATCGCATATGTTCTGAAAATTCAGAATTGTGCCCCTTCTGCGATGCCCCTGAAACCATTTTTCATACCTTCATTGAGTGTTCGAGACTGTCCTCCCTTTTTAATATTTTATTACGTGTGACTCAGGGGCTCGGTCTGATTTTCACACATTGTGTTTTTATATATGGTTTTAATATTTCTCATTTAAGTAAAAATGAATGTTTTTTAGGGAACTTCTTGTGCTCTGAAGCAAAGCTTGCCATTTATCTTTCAAGAAAACGGAAATTGCAGAACATTGATATTTTAGCTAATGACCTTTTAAGGATTTTTAAAGCGTCGGTTACATCTCGTGTCCATTTTGAGTTTGAAACCCATGATTTTGCTGTTTTGAAAAACGATGGTGTGCCAAACAATCTTTATGTAGCTTGGTCAATGGTGTTTTATTTAATTTATAATCTGGAATCTTTGCTTCTATGTTAACCCATCCACCATGCTCTTCCTCTGCATGTGTTGCATGTATTTTTCTTTGAAGTAAGCCATAACCCTTTTGTTTGGAAATAATTGTCTGGAATCACATTGAATGATACCTTTCAATAAAGAGGAACAAAAATCAAAAAAATCTCTCTCTCTCTCTCTCTCTCTCTCTCTCTCTCTCTTCTCTCTCTCTCTTCTCTCTCTCTCTCTTCTCTCTCTCTCTTCTCTCTTCCCTCTCTCTCTCTTCTCTCTTCCCTCTCTCTCTCTTCTCTCTTCCCTCTCTCTCTTCCCTCTCTCTCTTCCCCCTCTCTCTTCCCTCTCTCTCTCTCTCTCTCTTCCCTCTCTCTCTCTCTTCCCTCTCTCTCTCTCTTCCCTCTCTCTCTCTCTTCTCTCTCTCTCTTCTCTCTCTCTCTTCTCTCTTCCCTCTCTTCTCTCTTCCCTCTCTCTCTCTTCTCTCTTCCCTCTCTCTCTTCCCTCTCTCTCTTCCCCCTCTCTCTTCCCTCTCTCTCTCTCTCTCTCTCTTCTTTTTCTTTTCTTTTCTTTTCTTTCTCTTTCTCTTTCTCTTTCTCTCTCTCTCTCTCTCTCTCTCTCTCTCTCTCTCTCTCTCTCTCTCGCGCCCCCTGCTGGCCGTTTGTGGTGGGTGTGGCGTCATGGCGGCTGTGAGCAACTGCTCTGTGGTGTAGTGAGTTCTTTGTGAGTTTTTCTCCTCTCCTGCCCTCCCCTGCCCCCCCTCCCTCTCCTCTTCCATCCGTTGTGCTTCGGCATCGTGTTTCCATCCGTTCTGTACCCTTGTCTTCAAGAGAGAGAGGATTGAGAGCGAGCCCATTTTGGGTGCGGCCTACTGGCTTTGACGACGCTTTGTAAGCCTTTTCTTGCGCTTATAATGCACGTTTATTATTTACTTTAGTTTGATTATTTAGGTTTGACACCTTCTTGTCCGGTTCGGACAAGGGGGGGGGGGGGGATTTCGCCGGTATGGCGAATACACGCTCTCGTTGCGAGGCGTTCGAGAAATTGACACGTAAGCATGCATTCGCATGTGTTCCGCCCGAAGGAGCTCCTACTGAGGACATTATCCTTGCCGTGGGATCCATCATAGGAGACGGTAATGTTCGTGCGGCGTCACGAATGAACCAAAAATTTGTTGTCTTCGTGTCAGAAGAAAAACTCGTCCATGACGTCGTTAGTACCGGTCTAACCATAAAAGGGGGCCATTACATTACGGTATCCCCTATGGATACGCCGGCGACCAAGATAACAATATCCAACGTCCCACCATTTGTGCCAGGCGAGAAACTCCTATCTGTTCTGTCTCGTTATGGAAAAATTGTTTCCCGAATCTCAATGATCCCGCTCGGGTGTCGCAGTGATCGTGTTAAACACGTGATGAGCTTTAGGAGGCAGGTGTACATGATCCTCCCGGATCGCGGAGCCGATACAGGTTTAAATATATCCTTTAAAGTATCGTTGGATGATCGAGAATACCACATGTATGCTTCCTCAGCCTCCTTAACTTGCTTTAATTGTGGAGAATTCGGACACGTTAAAAGATTCTGTCCTAGGGCCGCTTGTCCGAAGTGTGGTGAACCGGGACATAACGAAAGGGCTTGCAAAAAGGCCAATCCCTCCACCGCGCCTTGTGACACCCCGACCATGCTCGCTGACACCCGGACCGTATCTCCTGTTACCCCTACCGTACCTTCCGTCACCCGGACCGTATCTCCTGTCACCCCTACCGTACCTTCCGTCACCCGGACCGTACCCTCTGACACCCCGACCGCACCTTCGGATGCCCGGACCATACCTTCTGACACCCTGACCGTACCTTCTGACACCCCGACCGTACCTTCCGTCACCCGGACCGTACCCTCTGACACCCCGACCGCACCTTCGGACGCCCGGACCGTACCTTCTGACACCCTGACCGTACCTTCTGACACCCCGACCGTACCTTCTGACACCCCGACCGTACCTTCTGACACCCCGACCGTACCTTCTGACACCCCGACCGTACCTTCTGACACCCCGACTGAGTCGTCTGTCACACCGGTGCTTTTCGATTCCAATGTGATGACACCCACCGATGCGACTGACACAACTAGCATTGCCCCCTTTCCCGAACCCATGAACGAAGAATCCACAGTGTTTTCTAAAAAGCGAAGAGCACCAGCGCCAAGCAGTTTCGCTGGTGCTGCAAAGAAGGCGGTCATGGGCGGCACCATTTCCGGCGCACACGTGTCCGAGTGCCCCTCTGACATTCCCTCACTAACTGAGAACATGGATACCGTTGCCAATGACACCAGTGAGTCTCATTATGTAAATGAGCCAAAAAATAAAATTTGTACCTCTCACCTGGAAGTTTCCGAGTGCGAAACCTCCAGTGAAAGTATTACCATTTCCGAGCTGGGAAATGGTTTTCCGCCTGCCCCCCCTTTAAATACCGAGCAGACTAAGGATTCAATAAACGCTCCCACTGTACAAACGGGGCCAGCAAATCTGAGTTTGCCGGGATCTCAAACCCAAGCTCCGACCCCAGAAACAAATATCCACCAAAGTGTTAACGAGTGCCCTCGGGAACACCTTGAGAAACTTGTGAAGGTGCCCCCAGACAAGACCGCGGGGGCAGCGAGCAATACCCCAGATCCCGACGACATGTTATCTGACGTGTCTGAGTCCGAAGATGACATTGAGGCAACCGCGCTGTCACAAACAATGACAGGTCACTCGCAGGTATCCCCTCAACTCGTTCTTACCTTCCTTAACGAAACGTATCGTCACCGCAACATTGTCATTAAAGACAATTTCCCTGACTTGGCTGCATTCATGTGCACCGCAAAGTCAATAATCAAAGCGCGTGAGGATTTTGACCTGACGAAATCTCAACTCCACAGGTTAAGAAAGTTTGTTACCCGAGCAGGTGCAGAGTGTTCCCAAGCACAGGGCGATTTCATTACCACGGAATGAAAAACATTTCCTTTGCGACCTTAAACATGAATGGTGGGGGTGCAAGCCACCTCCGTCAGGCCCAAGTCAAAAACTTGTTTGACCGTAAAAAGGCAAATGTTCTTTTACTACAAGAGACCCACATCACACCTAACGTGGAACATGACTGGTGCCAAACTTTCAAAGGGCAATGCTATTTTAGCAATCTGTCAGCCTCATCTGCTGGGGTTGCGTTTTTTCTAAAGCCAGGCCTAGCTTTCGAGTCTTGTCATTTTCAGGAAGTCATAAAAGGCCGGCTTATTTCCCTCCAGCTTGCACATCAAAACTTCCGCTGTACCATTTTCAATGTGTACGCACCTAGTGAGAGCAGGGACCGAAAGGCCTTCTTCACTTCCATGGTAAACCACCTGAAATCAGTTGATCTCGATCAATGTGTGTGCATTGGTGGTGACTTTAATTGCACCTTTGACCCTCCGAAAGACAGAAACTCGGCAGAACCCCACCCCGAGTCCCATGCGGACCTATCCCGTTTCTTTAAGACGGCCGGTCTACTGGATGTTTGGCGATTGCACCACCCCAACACAGTCCAGTTTACCTGGTGTCGATGTGCCAATGGCCGGGTGTCTTCGGCAAGACTCGACCGCTGGTACATAAATGTACCCTTTAAGAACGTCGCGGCCTCGTCAGGTTGTTTTCCGTCATTGTTTTCAGACCACCATATGGTAACCTTAGATCTTTCTTTTCCTCGACCCACATGCAGAAATAGTTACTGGAAGTTTAACGTTAAACTTTTAGAGGACAGTTTATTTACAGACTCCTTTCGTGATTTCTGGGCTGAAATGAGTACTAAAAAATCTTCTTTCTCCTCAATTAGCCTCTGGTGGGATAACCTAAAGGCCCAAATTCGAGTATTTTGTCAACAATTTAATTCGCACTGTACCAATGTAAAACATATCACGATGGCTTGCTTGGAAGCAGACATCTTAAGGTTAGAGAGCAAGTTGGCCAATGAGAGCAACCCAGTGAACTATCGGTTGCTACTCGAGAAGAAGGCCCAATTAAGGGATTTGATCCATGAAAAAGCAGCGGGCACACTAGTTCGGCTAAGAATACAAAATATAAAGGTTTCAGATACCCCAACTAAGGCTTTCTTTCACCTAGAAACTATAGAGAAACCAGCACGACTCATATCTTCGGTTTTGGACCCAGGGGGGAACATCCTAACAAATCCGAGTGATATAAGATTAAATATAATTGATTTCTTTTCTGAACTTTTCAAGGCCAAAACAGTTTCTCACGAAATGATGAATGTTTTGACCTCTCACCTTCCTTCCGTGGCTGAGGCCCAACGTCTGGAACTGGATGCTCCAATTACCCTTCCAGAGCTATCCGGTGCACTCGCTGAGATGGAGTCGGGAAAAGCCCCTGGCATCGATGGCCTACCGGCCGAATTTCTTTCGGCATTCTGGGACATTTTGGGCCCAGAGCTGCTCAATGTTCTGGATGCATCTCTTTTATCCGGAGAATTACCGCTCAGTTTTAGAAGAGCAGTACTCTGCCTGCTACCCAAGACTGGCGATCTCCGACACCTGTCAAACTGGCGTCCGATCTCGTTGTTGTGCACGGATTACAAACTGTTTTCCAAGGTCCTTGCGAACCGGTTGAAGACAGTTATCGGGGACCTGGTGTCACCTGATCAAAGTTGCGGCATCCCTGGCAGATCCATCTATGACAACATATTCCTAGTCAGAGATTTGTTAACTGGTAAATGTGTTAAAGAGGATTTTGGATTGGTGTTTCTTGACCTGGCAAAAGCCTTTGATAGCATTGATCATGAGTTTTTGTGTCATGTGTTACAAGCTTGCGGGCTTGGCACAAATTTTAGAGCCTACATAGCTTTGTTATATGCAAACATCTCCAGCCTGATCAAAGTTAACAACGAATTTTGCCCACCCATAAAGGTTCAGAGAGGGGTAAGGCAAGGTTGTCCACTTTCAGGTCTATTATTTGCCCTCGCCTTGGAGCCCCTCTTAATCGCCCTCAGAAAGGATATCCCTGGACTTGCCCTTTCTCCAGGACACCCACCTTTGACCCTGTCAGCTTATGCCGACGACCTGTGTGTCATTATAAAAAGAAAATGCGACAGTGACGCCATGGCAAAGTGTTTGTCGGACTTCAACCTTGCCTCATCATTAAGGTGTAATTGGGGGAAAAGCAAGGCTCTGTGGATCCCCTTTCCAAAAAACGACTTATCTATGCCACCGTTATTACCACCACCTCCCCTTCCTGCAGAACTAGTGTGGGCAAACGATGGCATCAAGTATTTGGGCGTCTTCCTCGGACCTCCTCAGTATGCCCAGAACAATTGGGACAGGATCATTGACCAGGTAGACGGGCGTTTGAGCCGATGGAAAAGAGCTCTACCCCACCTGTCCTATAAGGGTCGCGTGCTAGTTGTCAACAACCTCGTCACTACCCTTTTGTGGCACCGGTTCATCTGCCTGCAACCACCGGAGGTTTTGCTCCAAGCTATCCAGAGGAAACTGGTGGATTTTTTTTGGGGAGGCTACCACTGGCTTCGACCCAGCGCCATATGTTGTCCCTTGGCCGAGGGTGGTCATGGCCTAGTCGATGTGAAATGCCGCCTGTTGGCCTTCCGGCTCCGCTCCATCCAACGCTTGCTGTATGCAGAACACCTACCAGGAAAGCCCTTAGCCTGCTCCATTCTTCAACGAGCTGGGAGGCTCGGATACGGACAGGAACTTTTCCTGACCAACCTTCAACACACCGATACATCTCTGCTCCCAGTTTTTTATCAGAGCCTCTTGAATGCCTGGCAGGGCGTTTCGATAAGTCGCCAAACAGACTCGTATGGCACTAACATGTATGCACATGAGCCTTTATTTTTCAACTCACTTTTCCCCGATATCCCGAGGAGTCGCGACTTCTGCCAGCATTTTATAGCGGCCAACATCCTGAAAGTGTGTCATCTCCGACACGACTCTGGACAGGGATGGAAGCCTGTGAACGAGCTGGCGGACCTAACAGGTGTTCGGTCCAGGAGGCAAATCGAGAATATACTAAGAGCGGTGATCCGAAAGGGCCACCAGCTAGGCCTACATTGGACGCAGGACATAGAGGTCGAGCCCACAGTCCCAAAATTAGGGGTCACTTTTACCCCAAACGAGCTGCCCCCCATGAGCGCAGGGTCACCCCCCTTCCATGGCATGAGCAGCAAGAGTATCTATAGGTCTTGTGTGAAACTTCTTCTTGGGGACCCACCTCTAGCTGGGGTTACCCGGTGGAAAGGACTCTTGCCTCCCGGTCCCCCCTCTGAGCCTTTATGGGATACAATGTATGCTGGACTTATTTCTAAAAGAACAGGTGACCTTCAGTGGCGTTTGGCCCACTGGATTGTTCCTTCCAATGCTGTCATCCGTTTTTTTTCCCCCATTTCCGGCTGTTGCCCCTTTTGTCCGGCGAGGGAAGATTTGCTTCATGCTTTCATTAATTGTGAAAGACTTTCTCCTTTGTTTCATTGGTTAAATTTTATTTCCCATAGATTGCAGGTTACCTTTTCTTTGAAAGCTTACATCTTTGGCTTTCCTCCCAAAAAGGGAACCACATCCATTGTATTCGGGTTCCTAACCGCTACTGCTAAACTGGCCGTATACCTGTCGCGGAAGGCGAAGCTGGGCGGCAGACCCATGCAGGAATGCAGTATCATGGTGTTCTTCAGTTCATTGGTGTCAGCAAGGCTCAAGCTTGAATTTGGCTGTGTCCAAACGGCAAACGACCTTGCTAATTTTGTTGCGACTTGGTGTGTTGGAGGGATTTGTGAGGTCCAGGAAAACAAATTGCTAATCTCCGTATAATACAGTGCGGGTGTTTCTTATCGTGTGCTGTTTTTTTCTGGCATTTGCACCTTTCTGTTGCTGGGTTTGCAGTGCACCGTTTGTTTTTTTTCCTTTCGGGATTGCTATGATTTTACTGATTGCCCTGATTGATTGCTTTTGGTGGTATTCTTGTTTTATACTTTTATAATAAAAAGAGCTTAAAAGTCAAAGTCTCTCTCTCTCTCTCTCTCTCTCTCTCTCTCTCTCTCTCTCTCTCTCTCTCTCTCTCTCTCTCTCTCTCTCTCTCCCACCTATCGGCTGTCGGTGCGCTGGGTGCAGTGTCATGGCATCTGCTCGCTACGTGTCGTGAGTGCTCTGTCTTGGCTGTTTGTTCCACCCCTCCTCCCCCCCATTTCGCTCCTTCGTGTGCTTGTTTCTATTTGTAAAGCTTCCCTGTGTTTCCCCTTCTATGTTGAGACGAGAGAGAGAGAGCCATAGAGCACACTTATTGTGCAGGTTAAGGTAATCGCCGTTTTTGGGCGGTTCCCTGTTGTTTTTTCCCCCGACTTATTTTCTTCACTTCAAACCTTTTTTTCCCGCTTATATTTCCTTAGTTTGTTTTTTTAACGCTCCCTTTCCCTAAGCTGGGAAAGTCGGAGTACATTACTAACTTCTTCTTCCCGAGCTGGGAGGACGAGGTCGAGCCTCGTGTGTCCAAACATGGCGGCTGCTCACTCGCAGCGATATGCAGCGTTTGAGCAATTATCACGTGAGCATGGCATTGCGTGTTCTCCACCCGAGGGTATTACAGTCGAAGCTATTGTTCTCACGATCGGGAACATGATCGGGTTTGATAAGGTACGTGCGGCGTCGCGTATGAACAAACGGGTTATCGTGTTTGTGTCCGATGTAGAGCACATTGCTCTCATCGTACAACAAGGTTTGTCCCTCGACTCCGGACACTTTGTTATGGTTTATCCCTTGGATACTCCTGCTCAGAAAGTGGTTATTTCAAATGCACCACCATTTCTCGATACCGATACAATCCTTGCAGCGCTGCAGCGATATGGGCAATGTGTGTCCCCATTAATAATGCTCCCTTTGGGCTGTAAGGATGAACGTGTCAGTCACGTGATGAGTTTCCGTAGGCAGGTCTTTATGGTTCTCAAAAAGGAATATCCCTCCTTGAATGTTGCTTTAAAATTCACGACAAATGGCCGCGATTATCAAGTATACATCACCACCGACACCCTAAAGTGCTTTGGTTGTGGTGCAGTGGGACATATGAAACGGTTTTGCCGCAATCAGAAGGAACAGCCTAACATGGTCGAAACGGGAAACAATGACTCGCAGATTAATGTTAACGTTTCCTGCTCGACAAATGTGCAGGATAAACCAGGTAAACAAGTGGACACGCCCCCTCCCGTTGAATCAATGGACAGCGCAAATGAGGGGTTTGTCACCGTTTCCAAAGTAAAAAAACGTAAATCGGCTGTAAGAAGTGCGTCACCTTCTGGGAAAAGGCAAATCAGTGAAAACTCCATCACTGGATTTCAATGTGAAAACAGGTTTGCCTTATTGGAGGAAAAGGACACCTCCACTAGTACAAACATCAAGGAAAAAGTGGATTCTAACTTTCCAATCCCAGTGAGTGTCGCTGATCCTTCAGACAGTGTCATCTCACATGAGGACGTTCATTGTGCAGCTTCCTCCTGTCAATCGCAAGAGGAGGAAAAGCACTTAAAATCTCCCCCTAAAAAAGGAATAAATGAGGAAAATAAGGGCACAGAGAGAATAAAAGAGGATAATTTAAATCCACTGGAGGAGAGTGACATCCTTGAATCGAGCATGGTGGTCATGTCACAAACATGCTTGGAGCCCCCCACCTCGCATCCCGAAGAAGTTTCAAATGTGACTCTGGCACAAAACGTTCCTGAAGAAGTTTACTTTATTGAAACTGAGCAATCATGTGATGTGCGCCAGGAAGCTGAAACACCAATTGATTCCCCATATGAGGAATCTGATGGTGAGGGTCAAGAGGAGTCCTCTCAGATTCTAAAGGCTGTAAACAGCCCTACGGATGACGAGCTTCAGGACTTTTTGAGAGATTCCTATCGGAAAAGGAACATTGAACTGAAAGATCATTTCCCTGATCTGCAGATGTTGATTTTTAAATTGAAGGAAATTGTGCACAACCCTGACACTCCAAATTTCACTGATGCTCAGAAGCACCGGCTAAGAAAAATGATCCAGAAAGCTCGGCAGGAGCTTCGTAAATGAGGTCCCCATGGGTTTTTTGATCTATTTAGTTATTTATCTTCTTTCTTTTTCCGAAAGAATGAGTGTTAGTTTTGGTAGTCTAAACATTAACGGTGGTGTTAGTTTAGAACGCAAAGTTCAGGTAAAAGATCTGACCCGGCGTTTGCACCTGGATGTCTTGTTACTGCAAGAAACGCATGGAGATCTGAATGGCCAAGCCCAATGGAGAAGGCTAATGAAGGGCCAGTGGTTCTTCAGTGATATCAATTGTCTCACTGCTGGAATTGCTTTCTTTGTCTCCTCCTCATTAACACTCACACAAGTTCAATATAATGAAATAATTCCCGGACATCTGGCTTGTCTTCAATTCACTGCCAATAATCAAATCTTTGTTTTTGTAAACATATATGCCCCCTGTAAGAATGCTGAAAGGCAAAACTTCTTTCTAAAGCTAGAGGATCTTCTGAGTACAATTGACTTAAATTGCTCTTTTATAATGAGTGGCGACTTCAACTGCACTCTTGACCCTGCGTTAGATAGAAACAATGCGGAGCCACATCCTAGATCTGCCATACCTTTGGAGAAAATCATCAAGACGACGGGATTAATAGATGTCTGGCGTATTCAGCACCCTATGCAACGGCAGTTTACTTGGTCTAGATGTACGTCTCAGATGCACACACTAGCCAGGTTAGACAGAATTTATGTCAATACTGTAATGCTTGACAAGATATTGAAATCTGATATTGTGCCTTCTCTTTTTTCTGATCACCTGGCTGTAACCTTGTCCTTTAAGCCTGCTCTGCAGCAACATGGCAGCCCATATTGGAAGTTCAATGTCATGTTGCTGGAAAATGCTGCTTTTTGTGAAGCTTTCAAAGTGTTTTGGATTAGCCTCAAAGAAAGAAAGAATAATTTTGATAACCCGATATTGTGGTGGGACTATGCAAAGGCGCAGATCGCTGTCTTTTGCCAACAGTTTAATTACTTCTCTTCTTTCAGTGTAAAAAGGGAGAGGTTCACACTAGAAAAGGAAATAATGAAGTTGCAAACTGATGTGGCAAATAGCCCCAATAGAACAAATAATCATTTGCTTATGGAAAAGAAGACTCTACTAAACAGCCTGGTCGAATACCAAGCAAAAGGTGCAATGGTCCGTCTACGGATGGATCAGCTATATAATTTAGATGCACCGACCAAATTTTTTTTCCATTTTGATAAAAAGACTACCAATCAAAGGCAAATTGAAACCTTAAAGCTCTCAACTGGTAACACTGTGACGTCACAAGATAATATAAAGAGGGAGGTCTATAACTTCTTTTCAGACCTGTTTATGGCAAATGATGTTGACGTTGGCTCAATAAGTTACTTCACATCTGACTTACCCATGCTAAGTGCTGCTCAAAGGGATCAGCTTGGCTCCTTACTTTCCTTGGAAGAGCTTACACTTTCCCTTGCTTCTTTACCTACGGGTAAATCTCCTGGGTTGGACGGCCTCCCAATAGAGTTTTATAAATCCTTTTGGCCCTTATTAGGCCCAGAACTATTGGAGGTCTTTAATAGTTCATTACGTTGTGGTGACTTGCCGATGAGCTGCCGTAGAGCAGTCATTAGTCTATTACCAAAGAAAGGAGACCCTCAGCTCATTGATAATTGGCGTCCAATCTCTCTCCTAACTTCAGATTATAAAATATTTTCTAAAGTCCTAGCTCGACGCATCGCCCCACTCCTAGAATCGTTGATTCAAAGTGATCAGTCTTTCTGTATCCCTAACCGACAGATACACGATAACATTTTTTTATTAAGAGATCTTTGGGATGTGTGTAAAATAAAAAATGACAATCTTGGTTTGATTGTGCTTGACCAAGAGAAGGCTTTTGACCGTGTAAGTCATGTATATCTTTTCAAGGTGCTAGAGTGTTTTGGACTTGGTCCTGTTTTTCTTTCCATGGTAAAACTGCTCTATAATGGCATTTCCTCAATACTCAGAGTAAACTCTGAGCTAACTTCACCTGTAAAGGTTGGAAGGGGTATCCGTCAGGGATGTCCTTCATCTGGTATTCTGTACTCTTTAACCATTGAGCCTCTTTTAATCAAAGTCCGCAGCATCCTAACCGGATGCAAAAATTTGCTCACAAGGCCTGTGAAAGTCTCTGCATATGCTGACGATATTTGCGCCATCGTACATAATAGTGATGAGATAAAGAAACTGGTGGATTGCTTGGACTATTATGGTTCAGCTTCTTCAGCTTTGGTAAACTGGAACAAGTGCCAGGCGATGTGGATGGGCCCATGCCAGCGCCCTATGCCTGTCCTCCCGAAACACCTCACCTGGTCCCTCAACGGAATGAAGTACCTTGGTGTTTACATCGGCGATGAAGCAACACAAGCGAAAAATTGGGAGGATCTCGCTGACTCTCTCGAACAAAAGCTGCGGAAATGGAAAGGTTTGCTGGCTTTGCTTTCATACCGGGGACGAGTCCTGGTCATAAACAACCTAGCAGCATCTATACTGTGGCACAGAATCAAAGCCATTCCACCTCCTGAACGCTTTCTGCTGAATATACAGAAGACAATAATAAACTTCTTCTGGAGTGGAAAACATTGGCTTCGTCCAGAGATCTTGAATCTTCCCTTAGAGGAAGGTGGGCATGGTCTTGTGGACATCGTATGCAGGGCTATGGCATTTGGCATTGCCTCAATCTGGCGGCTTCTCTATGGTCCATCAGACCTAGCCTGGAGGTCCACTGCTCTCCTCCTCCTCCGTCAAGCCGGCATGCTAGACTATTCATTTGGTCTATTCCTAATGAACATGAAATGTATTGATCTGTCCTTGCTTCCACCATTTTACAATATAATTTTGAATGCTTGGCGTGTTTTCATGGTCGACCGTGATTATGTTTCCTACACCCAAGAGATGTTTTTCAGAGAGCCTCTTTTCTACAACTCTCTCTTCAAAAGAATAAGAACGGAACGCTCTTTTATTGATTATTTTGTTCAGAATGGTGTCCATCACGTTGCTGATCTAATGATTGAGACAAGGACATGGTTAAGTGCTGCAGCACTTGCAAATAAAGTTGACATGCGGTCAAACCGCATAATATCTGCTGTGCTATGCGAAATACTTAGCGTATACCGCAAAGTTAAGGTGCACTGGGAGCAATCTCCTCGCACTGGTGATGGCCTAATTGTTTGTGAGCCAAGCCTCTGTTTCCCAAATTTAGAAGTCACCCCCACTGTAATGAATTGTGGCACAATAATAAAATATTTACCAAAAATACGTTTTGGATCTGCAGGTCTGGAAAATCGTGCAATATACCAGGCCTGTGTCAAAGCAATCCGGCCCTCCTTAGGAACTTGGCAGTCAAGGAAGTGGCACAATTGCTTGCCTACAGAATACCCCTTCCAACCTAACTGGAAAGCCTATTATCACATACTTATTCCAAAGAAAACTGCCGACCTGTCGTGGAGGTTGGCACATTGGGTATTACCCACCAATAAGCTCTTGCATGTTTTTTATTCGGAAATATCTGAGCATTGTCCCTTCTGTGGTGCTCTTGAGACCGTGTCACATGCTTATGTTGAATGTGCGCGCTTGATTCCTTTATTTGGTTTGCTGCATGAAATGTGCATGAAGCTTTCTTTAAACTTTACTTTGAATTCTTTCATTTTTTGCTTTGTCTTAAACACACACCAAATAGAAGTGGCCCTAGCGAACTTTCTCGTTGCCATGGCAAAGAAAGCAATATATCGCACGAGGAAAATGCAAATTGAAAATCCTACAAGATGTACAGATAACCTCCCGGCCTGTTTTAAAGGACTTGTTTTTGCCCGGATTAAAACAGAATTTTGTTTCTATACATATATGGATAAAGTATTGATCTTCAAAAGTATATGGGCATTGAATAATGCACTTTGCTCTGTGCAAAATGGTGTGCTGATCACAGATTGATCACTCCTCAAGCACGATATGATTTCTTTGTGAGGAGCAAAACACTTTATTATTTTTTTCCTGTTCCCTTTCTTGATGTACTAATGGTCTTCATGTAAATGTTCCCTTTTAAATGGTTTTGCTTGTTTTTTTACCTCTGATTTGTGAAATGCTTTGTGAAATGGTTGTATTTATACGTTTTACAAAATATACTTTTTGATATTTTTGTAATAAAAGGATGTAAAAGTCAAAGTCTCTCTCTCTCCTGTGTGTCTCTCTCTCTCTCTCTCTCTCCTGTGTCTCTCTCTCTCTCTCTCTCTCTCTCTCTCTCTCTCGCGCCCCCTGCTGGCCGTTCGTGTGTTGGGCGTGGCAAGATGGCGTGCACTGGTGTTCGTGTGCTGTAGCTCCGTGCTTGTGTTGTGTTGTCCCCCCCCCCCATTCCCTCCTTTCCTATCGCGCTTTTGTCGGGTCCTTCTTTACCACCTGTATCCCTTTCCCCCCCTTGAGACAGAGAGAGTGAGAGAAGAGCCCAAAGGTGAGAGCAGACCCGTTCGGTTCAGTTTACCTGCTCCGTCGGTGCTGTTTACCTTACTCGCGTCATGTGAACTTTATTATTCATTATTTCATTTCGACTTTATTTATTTTGTGTCCTTTCCGCCTGGTCAAGGTGGAAAGGTGAGACATCGCCGTTATGGCGAGTGTTCGTGCACGGCAGGAAGGGTTTGAAACCCTAACAAGGAAGCATGCTTTCGTGTGTGTCCCTCCCGAAGGTGTTCCTACCGAGGACATTATCCTAGCTGTAGGGAATGTTATCGGCGATGAAAATGTCCGCGCCGCGTCGCGGATGAACCAAAAGTTTGTTGTTTTCGTGTCGGACGAGAAGTTCGTGCATGATGTTGTTAGTACCGGTCTGTCATTGAAAGGTGGGCAGTTCGTCATGGTTTCCCCGATGGACACACCGGCGATTAAAGTTATTATTTCAAATGTCGCTCCGTTTATCACAGATGATAAATTAATGGCTGTTCTGACCCGGTATGGAACTGTTGTTTCCCGAATCTCGATGATTCCCCTGGGATGTCGGGATGAACGAGTGAAACATGTTATGAGTTTCCGGAGACAAGTATTCATGGTGCTTCCTGATCGCGGCGACGATACAGGACTAAACATCTCGTTTAAAATTTCGGTAAATGATCGTCAATATCAAATGTACGCTTCGTCAGGCACCTTAACGTGCTTCCTTTGTGGAGCCTTCGGACACGTTAAAAGGTTTTGTCCCAAAGCATCTTGTACGAAGTGCGGCAAATTGGGACACACCAATGTGGGCTGTAAAAAAGAAAACGCCCCGACCGTGCTTCCTCATGCCTCGACCGTGCTTCCTCACGCCTCGACAGTGCTTCCTCACGCCTCGACCGTGCTCCCCGACGCTCAAACCGTGCTCCCCGACGCTCAAACCGTGCTTCCTGGCGCTCAAACCGTGCTACCTGAAGCCCCGACCGTGCTTCCCGACGCCCCGACTGTGCTTCCTGATGTCCCAACTGTGCTTCCCGAGGTCCCGACTACGTTTCCCGAAGCCCCAACCGTGCCACCTGAAGCCCCAACCGTGCTACCCGAAGCCCCAACCGTGCTTCCCGAAGCCCCGACTGTGCTTCCCGACGCCACGACTGTGCTTCCCGACGCCCCGACCGTGCTTCCCGACGCCCCGGTGCTACCCAAACCCAGTGAGATGGCACTTGGTGATGCTAGTACTGCTGACGAACCCATGAATGAAGAACTTGTCATACTGACCAAAAAACGGAAAGCACCACTAACAAATAGCCCCGATGGTGCGATAAAGAAGGCTGTCTTGGGCAGAGACACCGTCTCTGCAAAAGAGGGCAAAACGTTTACAGCAAACGAAAATATCGAACGCCAAAGTGGTAAAGAAGATGTTACTGATTTCCCAAGCTCTGAGAATAAAGCCGACATTGATCCGAACAATGCGGCCATTTTTGAGCCTGAACGCGAAGCCCCACCGGTCCCCCCTCCAGTAGCTGAGCGGACTGGTGACCAAACAAATTGCTCTGTCTCACAAACAGAAATCGTAACCCCGGCTACGCAGAGATCTGCAGCCATTTGCCAAAGCACACATAAAGAAAGTAAGCACCAGTCTGCTCGTGAGTGTGCACCAGAGTACCCAACGAAATCTCAGGAGATGCCTCCAGAGGAGCTTGTGAGAGCTGCAAGTAAGGCCCAAGATCCAGGTGGGACATTATCAGACCTGTCAGAGTCTGAGGACGAGGTGGAAGTGACTGAGCTGTCACAGTCATCAGCATCTCAGTCACAGATACCCCCCCAACACATCGTGTCGTTTCTAGCCGAAACGTACAGACAGCGTAACATAGTCATTAAAGACCATTTTGACGATTTGGCTGCATTCATCCACACTGCAAAATCCATAATTAAAACGCCTGAACAATTCGACCTGAATAAGTCACAATACCACAGGTTAAGAAAATTCATCACACGTGCAGGTGTAGAGTGTTCCCAGCCACAGGCTGATTTCATCAATACAGGATGAAAACTATAAAACTCGCAACCTTAAATATTAACGGTAGTGGTGCTAGACACCTCCGCCAGGTCCAAGTAAAAAACATATTTCAACGGAAAAAGGTGGATGTGATCTTACTTCAAGAAACTCACATCACACCAAATGTGGAACATAACTGGCATCAACTTTTTAAGAGCCAATGCTATTTCAGCAATTTATCAGCTTCATCTGCTGGAATCGGCTTCTTGCTGAAGCCAGGCCTCGTGTGTGAGTCATGCCATTTTCAGGAGGTAATAAATGGTCGGCTTAGCTCTCTCAAACTAGTAAGCCATAACTTCCATTACACTATTTTTAATGTGTATGCGCCAAGTGATAGCGTAGAGCGTAAGTCCTTCTTCACCGCAATGATAAATCACTTAAGATCAGTTGATTTTGATCATTGTGTGTGTGTCGGAGGTGATTTCAATTGCACCTTCGACCCATCGGTTGACAGAAATTCTGCCGAACCCCATCCTGAGTCCCATGTACACTTATCCAATTTTTTTAGCACAATGGGCCTCGTTGATGTTTGGCGGTTGCACCACCCAAGCACATCCCAGTACACCTGGTGTCGATGCGCCAATAGTCGAGTATCCTTGGCAAGGCTTGACAGATGGTACATCAACGTACCCTTTAAAAATACTGCGGTTTCTTCAAATATATTTCCTTCCGTGTTTTCAGACCATCATATGGTAACCCTAAACCTTTCCTTTCCTCAACCCGCAAGTAGGAGCGCTTATTGGAAGTTTAATGTTAGACTTCTAGAAGATGGTATGTTTAAGGAAGCCTTTCGTGTTTTCTGGGCAAGTCTAGTAGCAAAGAAATCTTCCTTTTCTTCATCCAGCATATGGTGGGATAACATGAAATCTCAAATTCGGGTTTTTTGTCAATGTTTCCAATCACACAGCACAAACGACAAGCACATTACAATGGCCCGGTTGGAATTGGATATTCTACATTTGGAGAATAAATTGGCTCATGAAAACAATGACGCCAATTACCGGTTATTGCTTGTAAAGAAAGCTCTTTTAAGGGAGTTAGTTCAAGAGAAAGCAGCCGGAACATTAATTAGACTTAGAATACAGAATGTAAAGTTATCAGACACCCCAAACAAGTCTTTCTTTCATTTAGAATCCTTAAGCAAGCCATCACGGCTAATCTCTTCTGTTTTGGACTCAAGAGGCAACGTTGTTGTCAACGAAGATGATGTTAGAATAAACATTATTGAATTCTTCACAAAACTTTTTGAGGAGCAGACTGTTTGTAATGATACAATGATGGATTTAACCTCTCACCTCCCCTCCCTAACTGAGGCTCAACGGTTGGAGCTTGACCTACCAATCACCCTCCTTGAGCTAACCTGTGCTCTTGCTGCCATGGATTCAGGGAAAGCTCCGGGTATTGACGGTCTACCTCCCGAATTCTTTCTGACATTTTGGGACCTTTTAGGCCCTGAGTTGCTGAATGTTTTGGACACTTCTATACAGACTGGTATAATGCCGCTGAGTCTAAGAAGAGCCGTAGTGTGCTTGCTCCCGAAAACTGAAGATCCCCGACTTTTGGTGAACTGGCGACCGATCTCCCTGCTGTGCACAGACTACAAGCTTTTTTCAAAAGTACTAGCTAATCGACTAAAAAAGGTTATCGGTGATCTAGTACTGCCAGAACAGAGTTACTGTGTCCCTGGAAGATCCATCCATGATAATATTTCTTTAATCAGAGATCTCATTGATGGTAACCGTGTTAAAGAAGACTTTGGAATGATGTCGCTTGATCTTGAAAAGGCATTTGACAGTATCGACCATAAGTTTATGCATCATGTGTTACAGGCATGCGGCCTCGGAGCAAACTTTCGTTCCTACATTTCCTTGCTATACACGGATGTATTTAGTTTAATTAAGATTAATAATGTGCTGGCTCCCCCCATCAAGGTTCGGAGAGGGGTCCGGCAAGGGTGCCCAGTCTCTGGTTTATTGTTTGCTCTTTCTTTAGAGCCTCTTCTCAATCTACTGAGAAAGAAGATTTCTGGAATAGCACTCACTCCCATGAGTGCACCGCTAACCCTATGTGCTTATGCGGATGACGTCTGCATCTTTGTAAAAGATAAGGATGATATCGATATCGTTGTTGAGTGCCTGTCAAAGTTTCACGCTGCCTCCTCTTTAAAAATCAATTGGAACAAGAGCAAGACGTTATGGATACCCTCCCTTTATCGCAACCTTCTTCAGCCTGTACCACAGCCGCCCCCATCCCTCCCCGCAGGGTTGCTGTGGGGAAGTGAGGGAATTAAGTACTTGGGCATATTCCTTGGTTCCCCACAGTATGCTCAAAGAAATTGGGACGGGGTAATTGAGCAAGTGGGAGAAAGATTGAACCGATGGAAAAGGGTTTTACCTCATTTGTCCTTCAAGGGCCGTGTGCTAGTGATCAACAACTTAGTTGCCACAATGTTGTGGCATAGGTTCATCTGCCTGCAACCGCCGGAGGCCCTACTCAAAGCACTCCAGGGCAAACTGGTGGACTTCTTCTGGGGAGGCTACCACTGGCTACGACCCGATGTGATATGTCGCCCCTCGGCTGAGGGTGGCCACAACCTCGTCGACATCAAAGCCCGCCTAATGGCCTTCCGGCTGCGGTCCATTCAACGTCTCCTCTACATGGAACATCTGCCAGGCCGGCTCCCTGCACGCCTTGTACTGCAGCGAGCGGGTAGGCTCGGGTACGGGTTTGAACTCTTTCAAATGAACCTCCAGCATGTCGACATATCGGTTCTCCCTGCTTTTTACCAAAGCCTCTTAAATGCCTGGCAGAGCCTTTCTGTGAGTCGTCAGGCGGACACATATGTAACGAAAATGCTGGCACACGAGCCTTTGTTCTATAACCCTCTCTTTCCTGACATTCCAAAGAGTCGAGATTTTTGCCAACACTTTATAGCAGCTGGTATTGTGAAGGTGCGGCATCTCCGACATGACTCAGGGTATGGTTGGAAATCCGTAAGTGAAATCGCCGACCTGACAGGGATTTGGTCCCATAGGATGATTGCAAAAATTTTGAGGAAAATGATTCAGTTGGGACGGCAACTTGGCCTAACTTGGACTCGAGGTACAGAAGAAGATCCAAATGAGCCGACAGTGCCTAAACTAATTGTTGAACCCATTCAAAACGATTTGCCCCCTGTTAGCGATGGGTCAAAGCTTTTCCAGACAATGGACAGCAAGGGCATCTACAAGATGTGCCTCAAGCTGTTAAATGGGAACCCGTCGCTAAATGGAGTTACCCGATGGAAAGGATTGTTACCCGGAGGACCCCCCTCCGAACCTATCTGGGAAGCCATGTACAGTGAGCCCACATCCAAAAGAACAGGTGATCTCCAGTGGCGTTTGGCCCACTGGATTGTTCCCTCCAACATGTTTATTAGACATTTTTCTCCTGTATCTGTTTGTTGTCCCTTCTGTGCAGCCAATGAAGATTTGTTTTCATGCATTCATAGACTGTGTACGATTATTTCCTTTGTTTCATTGGTTGAATTATATTGCACACAAAATGCATATTACTTTTTCTTTGAGAAATTTCATCTTTTGTTTTGCCCCTAAACAAGATCCTGTATCTAAACTGTTTAGTTTCCTAATAGCAACTGCGAAACTTGCTGTTTATTTAACAAGAAAAGATAAACTATCTGGCAAACCGACAGAGCACTGCAATATCATGTTGTCTTTTAATGCATTGGTCTCAGCAAGATTGAAACTTGAGTTTACCTTTTCCAACGTGACCGGAAATCTTCAAAACTTTATTGATACTTGGTGTGTCGGTGGTTTTTGTGGAGTTGAAGAAAACGAATTGAAAATACTGTTATGAGATACTGATTATGTTTCTTATTTGATGATCATTTGGTGGTTCTTCTTTTTGTTGGCAGTATTGATTTGATTGTAAAACACGTATATTGTTACTTTTTATATTTTTATAATAAAAAGACTCAAAGTCTCTCCTGTCTCTCTCTCTCTCTCTCTCTCTCCTGTGTGTCTCTCTCTCTCTCTCTCTCTCTCTCTCTCTCCTGTGTCTCTCTCTCTCTCTCTCTCTCCTGTCTCTCTCTCTCTCTCTCTCTCTCCTGTGTCTCTCTCTCTCTCTCTCTCTCTCTCTCTCTCTCTCTCTCTCTCTCCTGTGTCTCTCTCTCTCTCTCTCTCTCTCCTCTCTTCTCTCTCTCTCCTCTCTCTCTCTCTCTCCTCTCTTCTCTCTCTCTCTCTCCTCTCTTCTCTCTCTCTCCTCTCTTTCTTCTCTCTCTCTCTTCTCCTTCTTCTCTCTTCTCTCTCTCTTCTCTCCCTCTCTCTCTCTCTCTCTCTCTCTCTCTCTCTTTCTCTCTCCTGTGTCTCTCTCTCTCCTCTCTTTCTCTTTCTCTCTCTCTCTCTCTCTCTCTCTTCTCTCTCGCGCCCCCTGCTGGCCGTTCGTGTGTTGGGCGTGGCAAGATGGCGTGCACTGGTGTTCGTGTGCTGTAGCTCCGTGCTTGTGTTGTGTTGTCCCCCCCCCCCCCCCCATTCCTTCCTTTCCTATCGCGCCTTTGTCGTGTCCTTCTTTACCACCTGTGCCCCTTTCCCTCCCTTGAGACAGAGAGAGTGAGAGAAGAGCCCAAAGGTGAGAGCAGACCCGTTCGGTTCAGTTTACCTGCTCCGTCGGTGCTGTTTACCTTACTCGCGTCGTGTGAACTTTATTATTCATTATTTCATTTCGACTTTATTTATTTTGTGTCCTTTCCGCCTGGTCAAGGTGGAAAGGTGAGACATCGCCGTTATGGCGAGTGTTCGTGCACGGCAGGAAGGGTTTGAAACCCTAACAAGGAAGCATGCTTTCGTGTGTGTCCCTCCCGAAGGTGTTCCTACCGAGGACATTATCCTAGCTGTAGGGAATGTTATCGGCGATGAAAATGTCCGCGCCGCGTCGCGGATGAACCAAAAGTTTGTTGTTTTCGTGTCGGACGAGAAGTTCGTGCATGATGTTGTTAGTACCGGTCTGTCATTGAAAGGTGGGCAGTTCGTCATGGTTTCCCCGATGGACACACCGGCGATTAAAGTTATTATTTCAAATGTCGCTCCGTTTATCACAGATGATAAATTAATGGCTGTTCTGACCCGGTATGGAACTGTTGTTTCCCGAATCTCGATGATTCCCCTGGGATGTCGGGATGAACGAATGAAACATGTTATGAGTTTCCGGAGACAAGTATTCATGGTGCTTCCTGATCGCGGCGACGATACAGGACTAAACATCTCGTTTAAAATTTCGGTAAATGATCGTCAATATCAAATGTACGCTTCGTCAGGCACCTTAACGTGCTTCCTTTGTGGAGCCTTCGGACACGTTAAAAGGTTTTGTCCCAAAGCATCTTGTACGAAGTGCGGCAAATTGGGACACACCAATGTGGGCTGTAAAAAAGAAAACGCCCCGACCGTGCTTCCTCATGCCTCGACCGTGCTTCCTCACGCTTCGACCGTGCTTCCTCACGCCTCGACCGTGCTTCCCCACGCCTCGACCGTGCTTCCTCACGCCTCGACCGTGCTCCCCGACGCTCAAACCGTGCTCCCCGACGCTCAAACCGTGCTTCCTGGCGCTCAAACCGTGCTACCTGAAGCCCCGACCGTGCTTCCCGACGCCCCGACTGTGCTTCCTGATGTCCCAACTGTGCTTCCCGAGGTCCCGACTACGCTTCCCGAAGCCCCAACCGTGCTACCTGAAGCCCCAACCGTGCTACCCGAAGCCCCAACCGTGCTTCCCGAAGCCCCGACTGTGCTTCCCGACGCCACGACTGTGCTTCCCGACACCCCGACCGTGCTTCCCGACGCCCCGGTGCTACCCAAACCCAGTGAGATGGCACTTGGTGATGCTAGTACTGCTGACGAACCCATGAATGAAGAACTTGTCATACTGACCAAAAAACGGAAAGCACCACTAACAAATAGCCCCGATGGTGCGATAAAGAAGGCTGTCTTGGGCAGAGACACTGTCTCTGCAAAAGAGGGCAAAACGTTTACAGCAAACGAAAATATCGAACGCCAAAGTGGTAAAGAAGATGTTACTGATTTCCCAAGCTCTGAGAATAAAGCCGACATTGATCCGAACAATGCGGCCATTTTTGAGCCTGAACGCGAAGCCCCACCGGTCCCCCCTCCAGTAGCTGAGCGGACTGGTGACCAAACAAATTGCTCTGTCTCACAAACAGAAATCGTAACCCCGGCTACGCAGAGATCTGCAGCCATTTGCCAAAGCACACATAAAGAAAGTAAGCACCAGTCTGCTCGTGAGTGTGTACCAGAGTACCCAACGAAATCTCAGGATATGCCTCCAGAGGAGCTCGTGAGAGCTGCAAGTAAGGCCCAAGATCCAGGTGGGACATTATCAGACCTGTCAGAGTCTGAGGACGAGGTGGAAGTGACTGAGCTGTCACAGTCATCAGCATCTCAGTCACAGATACCCCCCCAACACATCGTGTCGTTTCTAGCCGAAACGTACAGACAGCGTAACATAGTCATTAAAGACTATTTTGACGATTTGGCTGCATTCATCCACACTGCAAAATCCATAATTAAAACGCCTGAACAATTTGACCTGAATAAGTCACAATACCACAGGTTAAGAAAATTCATCACACGTGCAGGTGTAGAGTGTTCCCAGCCACAGGCTGATTTCATCAATACAGGATGAAAACTATAAAACTCGCAACCTTAAATATTAACGGTGGTGGTGCTAGACACCTCCGCCAGGTTCAAGTAAAAAACATATTTCAACGGAAAAAGGTGGATGTGATCTTACTTCAAGAAACTCACATCACACCAAATGTGGAACATAACTGGCATCAACTTTTTAAGAGCCAATGCTATTTCAGCAATTTATCAGCTTCATCTGCTGGAATCGGCTTCTTGCTGAAGCCAGGCCTCGTGTGTGAGTCATGCCATTTTCAGGAGGTAATAAATGGTCAGCTTAGCTCTCTCAAACTAGTAAGCCATAACTTCCATTACACCATTTTTAATGTGTATGCGCCAAGTGATAGCGTAGAGCGTAAGTCCTTCTTCACCGCAATGATAAATCACTTAAGATCAGTTGATTTTGATCATTGTGTGTGTGTCGGAGGTGATTTCAATTGCACCTTCGACCCATCGGTTGACAGAAATTCTGCCGAACCCCATCCTGAGTCCCATGTACACTTATCCAATTTTTTTAGCACAATGGGCCTCGTTGATGTTTGGCGGTTGCACCACCCAAGCACATCCCAGTACACCTGGTGTCGATGCGCCAATAGTCGAGTATCCTTGGCAAGGCTTGACAGATGGTACATCAACGTACCCTTTAAAAATACTGCGGTTTCTTCAAATATTTTTCCTTCCGTGTTTTCAGACCATCATATGGTAACCCTAAACCTTTCCTTTCCTCAACCCGCAAGTAGGAGCGCTTATTGGAAGTTTAATGTTAGACTTCTAGAAGATGGTATGTTTAAGGAAGCCTTTCGTGTTTTCTGGGCAAGTCTAGTAGCAAAGAAATCTTCCTTTTCTTCATCCAGCATATGGTGGGATAACATGAAATCTCAAATTCGGGTTTTTTGTCAATGTTTCCAATCACACAGCACAAACGACAAGCACATTACAATGGCCCGGTTGGAATTGGATATTCTACATTTGGAGAATAAATTGGCTCATGAAAACAATGACGCCAATTACCGGTTATTGCTTGTAAAGAAAGCTCTTTTAAGGGAGTTAGTTCAAGAGAAAGCAGCCGGAACATTAATTAGACTTAGAATACAGAATGTAAAGTTATCAGACACCCCAAACAAGTCTTTCTTTCATTTAGAATCCTTAAGCAAGCCATCACGGCTAATCTCTTCTGTTTTGGACTCAAGAGGCAACGTTGTTGTCAACGAGGATGATGTTAGAATAAACATTATTGAATTCTTTACAAAACTTTTTGAGGAGCAGACTGTTTGTAATGATACAATGATGGATTTAACCTCTCACCTCCCCTCCCTAACTGAGGCTCAACGGTTGGAGCTTGACCTACCAATCACCATCCTTGAGCTAACCTGTGCTCTTGCTGCCATGGATTCAGGGAAAGCTCCGGGTATTGACGGTCTACCTCCCGAATTCTTTCTGACATTTTGGGACCTTTTAGGCCCCGAGTTGCTGAATGTTTTGGACACTTCTATACAGACTGGTATAATGCCGCTGAGTCTAAGAAGAGCCGTAGTGTGCTTGCTCCCGAAAACTGAAGATCCCCGACTTTTGGTGAACTGGCGACCGATCTCCCTGCTGTGCACGGACTACAAGCTTTTTTCAAAAGTACTAGCTAATCGACTAAAAAAGGTTATTGGTGATCTAGTACTGCCAGAACAGAGTTACTGTGTTCCTGGAAGATCCATCCATGATAATATTTCTTTAATCAGAGATCTCATTGATGGTAACCGTGTTAAAGAAGACTTTGGAATGATGTCGCTTGATCTTGAAAAGGCATTTGACAGTATCGACCATAAGTTTATGCATCATGTGTTACAGGCATGCGGCCTCGGAGCAAACTTTCGTTCCTACATTTCCTTGCTATACACGGATGTATTTAGTTTAATTAAGATTAATAATGTGCTGGCTCCCCCCATCAAGGTTCGGAGAGGGGTCCGGCAAGGGTGCCCAGTCTCTGGTTTATTGTTTGCTCTTTCTTTAGAGCCTCTTCTCAATCTACTGAGAAAGAAGATTTCTGGAATAGCACTCACTCCCATGAGTGCACCGCTAACCCTATGTGCTTATGCGGATGACGTCTGCATCTTTGTAAAAGATAAGGATGATATTGATATCGTTGTTGAGTGCCTGTCAAAGTTTCACGCTGCCTCCTCTTTAAAAATCAATTGGAACAAGAGCAAGACGTTATGGATACCCTCCCTTTATCGCAACCTTCTTCAGCCTGTACCACAGCCGCCCCCATCCCTCCCCGCAGGGTTGCTGTGGGGAAGTGAGGGAATTAAGTACTTGGGCATATTCCTTGGTTCCCCACAGTATGCTCAAAGAAATTGGGACGGGGTAATTGAGCAAGTGGGAGAAAGATTGAACCGATGGAAAAGGGTTTTACCTCATTTGTCCTTCAAGGGCCGTGTGCTAGTGATCAACAACTTAGTTGCCACAATGTTGTGGCATAGGTTCATCTGCCTGCAACCGCCGGAGGCCCTACTCAAAGCACTCCAGGGCAAACTGGTGGACTTCTTCTGGGGAGGCTACCACTGGCTACGACCCGATGTGATATGTCGCCCCTCGGCTGAGGGTGGCCACAACCTCGTCGACATCAAAGCCCGCCTAATGGCCTTCCGGCTGCGGTCCATTCAACGTCTCCTCTACATGGAACATCTGCCAGGCCGGCTCCCTGCACGCCTTGTACTGCAGCGAGCGGGTAGGCTCGGGTACGGGTTTGAACTCTTTCAAATGAACCTCCAGCATGTCGACATATCGGTTCTCCCTGCTTTTTACCAAAGCCTCTTAAATGCCTGGCAGAGCCTTTCTGTGAGTCGTCAGGCAGACACATATGTAACGAAAATGCTGGCACACGAGCCTTTGTTCTATAACCCTCTCTTTCCCGACATTCCAAAGAGTCGAGATTTTTGCCAACACTTTATAGCAGCTGGTATTGTGAAGGTGCGGCATCTCCGACATGACTCAGGGTATGGTTGGAAATCCGTAAGTGAAATCGCCGACCTGACAGGGATTTGGTCCCATAGGATGATTGCAAAAAATTTGAGGAAAATGATTCAGTTGGGACGGCAACTTGGCCTAACTTGGACTCGAGGTACAGAAGAAGATCTAAATGAGCCGACAGTGCCTAAATTAATTGTTGAACCCATTCAAAACGATTTGCCCCCTGTTAGCGATGGGTCAAAGCTTTTCCAGACAATGGACAGCAAGGGCATCTACAAGATGTGCCTCAAGCTGTTAAATGGGAACCCTTCGTTAAATGGAGTTACCCGATGGAAAGGATTGTTACCCGGAGGACCCCCCTCCGAACCTATCTGGGAAGCCATGTACAGTGAGCCCACATCCAAAAGAACAGGTGATCTCCAGTGGCGTTTGGCCCACTGGATTGTTCCCTCTAACACGTTTATTAGACATTTTTCTCCTGTATCTGTTTGTTGTCCCTTCTGTACAGTCAATGAGGACTTGTTTCACGCATTCATAGACTGTATCCGATTATTTCCTTTGTTTCATTGGTTGAATTACATTGCACATGAAATGCATGTTACTTTTTCTTTGAGAAGTTTCGTCTTTGGTTTTGCCCCTTAACAGAATCCTGCATCTAAACTGTTTAGTTTCCTAATAGCAACTGCGAAGCTTGCTGTTTATTTAACAAGAAAAGACAAACTATCTGGCAAACCGATAGAGCACTGCAATATCATGTTGTGTTTGAATGCATTAATCTCAGCAAGATTGAAACTGGAATTTACCCTGTCCAACGAGTCCGGAAATTTTCATAACTTTGTTGATACTTGGTGTGTTGGTGGGTTTTGTGAGGTTAAAGAAAATGAATTTAGAATACTGTTGTGAAATACTGATTGTTTTTTATTTGATGATCATTGGGTGCTTCTTCTTTTTCTTTTTTTCTTTTTGTTGGCATTATTGATTTTATTGCAAAACGTGTATATTGTTACTTTTATATTTTTGTAATAAAAGGACTAAAAAGTCAAAGTCTCTCTCTCTCTCTCTCTCTCTCTCTCTCTCTCTCTCTCTCTCTCTCTCTGTCTCTCTCTCTCGTCTCTCAA
>NC_136263.1:198402336-198513356 GCF_964187855.1 Myxine glutinosa | reverse complement strand
TAAACACCTCTATTTCTCCCTCTATGAACCTATAATCCTTCTCACCTTATGAACCTATAATCCTTCTCGCCTTATGAACCTATAATCCTTCTCACCTTATGAACCTATCATCCTTCTCGCCTTATGAACCTATGATTTTCTTCCTTTATGAACCTATAATCCTTCTCACCTCCACTCTTTAGTCTGGCTCATGCTTGGTTCTATCATTTATGGCATCATCTTTTGTTGAGCCAGTTGCCAACGTGGCACAGGAAATGACTCAGCCTTGCCAATGACTCAGCCTTGCCTTTAAAGGCTCTAACCACTGGCTCATATTTGGTTCTATCATTTATGGCGAAACATTGCATCATCTTTTGTTGAGCCAGTTGCCAACGTGGCACAGGAAATGACTCAGCTTTGCCAATGACTCAGCCTTGCCTATAAAGGCTCTAACCACACTTGCTTTTTTAACACACGTTATGTTTCTCTGGAGGATGGAGGATGAAGCTTTATCAGAAGACAGGTAAGTTTTTTTGTTCTCACGATTAATTATTCATTGTCTTATATGGAACATCATTAACAGCCTCTCAATAATTATTGTTTTTTCTCTTTTGCAGTCTATCTTTATCAAAGCTGGTGATTGATGTTGAAAATGAAGCCAATGATTATCACCAACAAAGGGAGGATTTGAATGAAACTCTTACAGAATTCACTGAAGTTCGGAGGGGTCTTCATAATGAGATGGTTGAGTGTTAGAAAGCCTCTCTCACCCGTTAATATTCTCCAAGGTTGTCTCAACAACAGAACCAATGACTGACAACGAATTAAACACATTGTTTGAAATTTTATGTGAGAGGTAAGAGATATAATTAATTATTCACAAACTTCAATCCATTAATTTTCTCCTTTTTATCAAAGCTGGTGGTTGAATAACTGTGTGTTAAAGGAGCAGCTGGTGGCAAAGTGAGCTGTGTGCTATTTCCTTTAACTAACTGTTTGTTTTATTCCAGCATGAAAAACCAGCCAAGCAACATGAAGTTTGATGAAACCCAGGGATTTCACAACCTCGACGATCACGACCGGAGGACTGCCTTGGAAGAAACTGAATTCAACTCATTCCCTGCCCATGTGAGTTTAAAATATCCATCTTACAATGTGTGTGGTATAAATGGAGTTTCTCATTTATGGTCTTAGACTGCCCTCGCGTGGCTCGGGATGGCACGGCAGGCAAATACTGTGTTTGGTGAATTTAATTTAACATCCCTTTTGTGCCTTGCAGACACAACCAATGCAATTTGTATCACCCTTGGCCAAGCAGCCAATAGTTGTGAAGGAATTGGTGAAGCCAACATGGGAGACAACATTCTGTTGGACTGCCCTGGAAGAAACTGTATTTATACCACATGATACCTTGGAAGAAACTGAATTTATGGAAGAAACTGAATTTATACCTCGTGAAAAATGTTTTATTATAATTTTTATGTTTTTAATGTTATTTAATAATCTTGATTTTATTCGCTTTGTCCAGAATTATTTAATTCTTAATTACAAAAAGAGAATAAAGGAAAAAAGATGGGATGGTGCACCCCCACCCTTGATCCCCCCCTCATCCCACCCCTCCCCTCCCCTTGTGTGTGTGGGGAAGGTGGGGGTGGGATGAGGGGGGATCAAGGGTGGGGGTGCACAGGGGGTGGGGGATGATGGGTGTGGTCTGTGTGGGTGTGGTCTGTGTGGGTGTGGTCTGTGTGGGCGGGGTCTGTGTGGGCGGGGTCTGTGTGGGCGTGGTCTGTGTGGGCGGGGTCTGTGTGGGTGTGGTCTGTGTGGGTGTGGTCTGTGTGGGCGGGGTCTGTGTGGGTGTGGTCTGTGTGGGCGGGGTCTGTGGGCAGGGTCTGTGTGGGCGGGGTTTGTGGGTGGGGTCTGTGTGGGTGTGGCTTATGATTTTTATTGATTTATTTAATTTTTTTTATTACTACTAATTAAATTAGCTAATCTGGGTGGATGAAAGTCTGGATGGTTGTTGTTTAATGAATTATCAGTTTTGTTTTTTGTAATTCTTGTGAGTAAAATGAACCCAAGATTTCTTCCCAATTCATATCATATAATTTGTAAGTCCAAGGCATAGTATCCATTACATCAACGATTTTGAATAATTCATTAGTCCATCTCTTTGTATAACCTTTCTCAAAATGACTTTTCCATCTGTATATTCTTACAATATCACCAACTTTGAACTTGGGCTTTCTCAAATTAATCTCCTTTTCATATTCTAATTTTGTAAATGTTTCCGATGGTTTTGATTTTGTTGATGAATGAACTGTATTATTGTAATTATCTACAATATCCTGAATAAAATACACCCATTGTTGAGAATCGAGTTGTTTGAATTTTTTATATAATTTCTCTTTTAAAGTACGATTAAAACGCTCAATAACAACTGCTTTTCCTTCATTAAAGGTGCTGTATAATTTAATACCCTCCCCCTTTAGAAATTTCATAAATATTTTGTTATAGAACTCTGTTCCCTCATCAGTCCATAATTTCTTTGGTTTCCTTTTACTTTTATTAAATATTTGTTGGAAGGCTAACATTAAAGTATCACCCTTTTTATTTTTTAAAGGAACAACCCAGGCATATCTACTCCTCAAATCAATAACGGTTAAAGCATACTTGTATCCCCTATGGGGCCAAAATATATATTCAATTCAATTAAATCAGCGGACCAGATGTGGTCTGTGTCTTTTGAATAAACTTTCCTTCTTGTAAACTTTGTGATTATAGGTTTATGTAATTCATCAGCCAAAAGCTCCTCAGTCTTGATGACATCATTAGAGCCTAATAGTTTTTTGAGGGTGAATAACCAAGACCAAGTTTCAATTTAGCATTTATTAAATTTCTCACAATAAACCTATCAACTTTCTCTCTCAACGTTGGATTTTGTATCAAAGACAAATTATACAACATTTCTCTGTCGGCTTTATGTTTTTCAGTCAACGTAGTGGTTTTCGCATAAGCAATATCATGCTTCATACACACTTCGTCAACCCTATTTGTAGGTTTAGACCAAGGTTTAGGATTGTCAGCCTCATCTAATCTTTTATCCAGGTTTGTTCCAGGACCACAGAAAGAATATCCAGGTAGATGTAGTTCCCCTGGAATTCCAGTTGTTGTAAATTTACTTCCTGACAAAAACTTTTGTATGTCTCCTCCACTTTTAGGAGAGATGAATTGGCACTTTTTAGAGCCACACACTTGACATATTCATTTTTGATAAACTCTATTATTTTTAGCTTTAACAAAGGAGATATTTTTAGATTTAGTTTTCTTTTTACATTTGAGACAATAACTCATATTTATTTATGAGAAAAAGTCCTACATAGTGCCAAAGCCTTTTGGGTTTTCAACATATACATTTCTATCTTGATTTTTAAAACATAAAGAATCCTTAGGAATGCCTTCACTCTCTCCTCCATTTATTTACAAATAAAACTAACTAAAACCAATAACACTAACATCATCAACTCTATGTTGTATATCTGCTCTCTGAATTTATTATAGCAAACTAAAAAAACCAATATCTTCATAAGAGTCATTAGTTCTTTATTTTCCTCTTCGGTGCGTTGAGATTGATTTATTTGCCGTAATAACTTCAATCTTTCATTAATCTCAGGAATGGTCATATTTTTATATTTTTCCCCCCTCTCTCTTTCCTCTCTCTCCTCCTCCTCCTTTTTCTCCCTTTCCTCCCTCTCCTCCTTCTCCTTTTTCTCCCTCTCCACCTTCTCCCTTTCCTCCTTCTCCTCCTTCTCTCTTTCCTCCTTCTCTTCTTCAACTCCTTCCTCCTTCTCTTCTTCAACTCCGTCCTCATCCCTTGCTACCCTTGAGCTTGAGCCCCAAAGAATATTATACATATACTCATCTGGATTTTGAGATATTCTTGTATCTATAATTATTTTTCTCATAATAGGATACCAATAAGATTTGTTGACGATTGCTAAAAGAGTTTTATATCTCATAACTTTGAGAAGTTCATTTTTATTTAATATTTTAAACAAGTCTCTATTTGTGGGTTTAGCAAGATCAGTATAAGGCCAGTTTTTAATGACAAAATTTCCATGTATATGCTCCACATCATAAGGTATGTAATACCGAGCACCCTTTTCTTGTAGGTATCCTTGAATACAAAAATTATAATTCTCTTGTAGTCTTCTTCCTGCCATTTATGTATCAGAAATATATGTGAGATTAATATTATGACAGGTAATACCACCCCATCTTCCCACTACCAAATCGGTTTGTATTCCTCGGCTTTTTATCCTTATCTCATTACCTTCCTTCTTTGTCATGCTAACCATCGCTATACTATCATATATTTTTCTTTTCTTAAATTCATGTATTTGTTGTTTTCTAATTGTACCTCCACATAAATCCTTATCCTCACCAAGCGGATAATATTCTTCTTTACGAGACTGATTAAAATCATGTAGGTCTTCTAAGTTTATTGAAAAAGACCAATTATACCCTAAATCAGGCATATCATACCCCCATTTATTAATTCGCATATTAACTATATGTCCTTCTTTATAAAATTCAATTGTAAGCAGATAGTTAAATTTAATGAGGAAAGGTGTATGGTCAGTATAACCAGGTGTTGTGGTTGTAAATTTTACTTGTTTAACAAAACGTGCTGTTTTATTTAAAGATATATTTTGTATTAAATCACTGAATCTAATCAAGTCATTTGCATCTGTAGGGTTTGGATAATTGATTAATTTACAAGTATTCTTCATATTAATATTTTTACTTATACTATATTTTTGTCGTTCAGCCTGTGCCTTTGTATAATAATTTGATAAATCAATATCCTGAGAGGATTCTCCAAAGATAGAACCATCTTTTCCGACATAAGTCATTTATATTAGATTAAAAATGCCATCATAAAAATTTTCATTATTGTTCAGTTGAAATAATACATATAAACATAATTGGCCACAACATTTAGAATTAATTTCTTGAACTTGAAATGATTGATAAGCACCATTCTGTAAGAATTGTATTACTTCAACAGGTGGTGGCATACCATAACTATCAAAATAATATTTATCCTGGCTATTATGAATACAAACCCAATGAGAACCATTCTGTGTGTCTAAATTCATAATAATATTCTTTGTATTCTTGGTCAACTTTGTTAATTCATCTCTCATACAAATAACCACGTTATCAATTTTTAGTTTTTTACAATACTTAGCTAGTTCTATATTTGACGTTGTAAGCTTTCCAAATTGTTTAAACCATTTATCCATTTATTTATGAGAAAGATACAATCCATTACCCCATTTAGTTAGTTTAACACCCACTTGAGCGATAGAGGAAAGCATATCTCCAACCAACAATCTAGCTTTATCAGGTAGACTTTCAAGTTTTTGAGCAAAATCTACAATTACACCACTTCCACTAATTTGTTTCTCCAACTCCTTGTTATGTCTTTCCAATTCTTTTTGAGCTTTTAGTTGTGCCTTCCTTTCATTAGCAGTTTTTACCGCTGCTTAAATACCACCAGTCAATGCTCCCGCCACACTTAAACCAGCAAATAAAGGAATTAGAAATGGGAGAAATCCTCCACTCGTTTCCCTTGTTGAATATTTCTTCAACATAGGTTTTGTCATTTTAATTTTAAGTGAACCAGCATCATTTAGTGTTTTTACCTGCTCTCTTGTGAGTAAAACATCAATTCTTACTGCTCCTTTTCTTTGAATTGTATTAACATTAATAATACAAGGCTTTTGATTTTGAATACAAGATGTTAATTTATTAAGATTGATTTGATTAACATATACCGGTTCTTTCCTACTCATTTATTTATGAGAAAAAATCTATGTGATATTAATCATAACACCATTATCTGTATTAATCTGTAATTCTGTTTCTTCCAAAAGCAAACAATATGTATTAACCTCTTCACTCTCCCCTCTTTCAATGTATAGAGAAGTATCCACTCTTTTAGACTTTATAGTTTCTTTTTGAGAACTCAGGTCAATTGCGTAGATAGTATAAAGTTTTTGAAACGCAACCATATCCAAAATAGGATCATTATTATCGTTGCTTTCACATACCTTTTGGTAAGACTTGTCGGCTTCCGCATAATCATTTTTTTCCCAATCAATTTGCAATCTATCTCGCGGATGAAATGTTCCATCAAGAGAAACCCAAAGTTGTTTCACCTTAGCATTATCACTCAGCGCATTATTCTCATCAGTACCGTTCTCTCCATCTGGTTTTTAAAAAATGAGCCATCGGTATCGTGGCTTTCCTTGAAGAACACCCAAATTCCAAGTATAGGTAGTGTGTGCCAGTTTAACGTGTTGACGTCTTCTTTTAAGGTATGATACATTTAGCAGTTTCCTTGAGTTAAGTCTTCTATTTAACATCTCTTCCGTTTTAAGATTAGGAGTATATTCACTGATATACCAACACAAATCATTAATAACAAATTTATTATTATCGCCAAAAGCATTTTCAGCCCCAAAAAACAACCTATTTACATAATCATTCCTTTGTAGTTGTAATCTAATTTTAAGACCATACAAAACTTTATCATAATCACAAAATCCAAATATACCTTTCAGAGGTACTGCTACGGTAAAACTATTCTCTGCTTTTGTATCATCATTATACATTGACTTCCTTTGACCATAACCAGGGTCAGCATTTGTTCCCGTTGACATATCAGGAATAAAACCTTCAACAGCTCCCTTACCCATACTATCACCAAACGAATATAGTGTAAATTTCATCATTTCAGATATAGCAGAGACATAATCAACCGCTTCAACCTCTTGTGTTCCAATATACAGGCGGACACTATCAAACATTTTCCAGAAGAAATCATTTACGAGTGTAGCATTAGTATTATTCGCAGCCTTAGTGAATTTAAATTTACACAGCAAGAAACTATCAGCTATATTCAAGTAAGTTTGTTGATTATTTATTTCAAAACTTTTTGTTCCGTTTGAATTCCAGTCTGTTCCTGTTATAGCATTTACCTTAAAATAGTCTTCCTTTTTAGTAGAGTTTGAAATGATAATCGTATCATCCAAATCATAGATACTATCAATCGCTTCCATACTTGTATTTATATAGCATTAAAATCGTTGAAACCCTGAACCAAGTATTTTAATGATTTTTTGTCGTTCTTGTGAAGATAGTTGAGTTTTACCTTTTTTAATTTCTTTGATTGCTTGTAATTTATGAGACTCCTTTTGAGCATCTTTTATACTCTTTATAGCACCCGCAACTGAGCCCACGGCTGAAGCAGTTGAACCAATTAGGTCTTTATGTTTAAGGATGGTTGAACCAATACCCATTAGAGTATCAATTATCCCATCTCCTTTATTTCTCAATTGATGTCCCACACCCCGTTGTCTCTTTGGTTTATAGTATCCCCTACCAAGAAACATACCTTCACCCTTATAGTATGGTGAAAGGAACATCCCATCCCCTGTAATTATTTTATATTTTCCCAACTCGTGTTTTCTCACAATAACCATTATTTATTTATTGAAAAACTTCACGTAGGTGAATTCTGATGGATATTAATTTCATCATTAAAGGATATCATACGATTATCTTGGTCGGTTATCCTAAAATTTACTCTGTATATGGTTTTTCCTGACACAGGTAAATAGACAAGATTTTTTGGTTCCATATTAAATTTATAACCAATCGGGTTTGAGTATGCACTGAATGAAAATATTGTATTTGTTCTTATTCCATCGTTATAAGCACCATCAATCAAATCACAATGAATTAATACTGAATTTATACCGGAGGATATTTGAATGACATTATCACTGTAAGACGTCCCGTTAGTTTCAATCTTTTTTGAAGAGAAACCCAATAGCTCTCTGAACGAATTTTCAATCGTGAAATCAACTTTATAATTATTTTTAAGTTTAATAGTTGATTTTGAAGTGTGTTTTTGAATATCTATTGCAATATTTTTTGGTTCATCACCTTGTTCTTTCATAAGGTGAGAGACTTCTGAAGATATTTGAGAAATCTCGTAAGCTCCGGGTGAAACGGTTATAGTTTTATATCCACTTCCTGGATTATAACTAAACTTGTTGTTTTTCTCTGTGATATTAAACAAGGTATTATAAGTTTCCATTGACAATAAAGATGCCTCATATTCTTTTGTGGGGTCAAGTTGTAGTGGGTAAGGGAATGAAGCTGTGTAATCACTCGTTGTGAAATTAAAACTAAGAATTGTGCTTCTCATCTTATTTAATATCTCATAAAATATCTTTGTATTGACATTTATTAATTATTTTCATATTCATCAACTGATCTAAAATGGCGGATGCTTCATTAAAACAATTGTTGTTTCCAGCCTTCTTACTACCTAACAACAATAATAACCTATTAACTAATTGTGTTGGGTCATTTGGAAGAAAACTAACACCCGAACCAAGCTTACTTAAAGCATCAATAATATGTTTCTCCTTCTCATTCTTCTTACTTTTACCAGCAACAGAAACTCCATAATCAAGTGCGTTTAGCAACTCAATATACTCTCTATCTTCCTCTCTTTTCATATCAAGCGGTTCATCAAAATAAGGTGAATTAGCATGTCCATCTTTTGTTAGAAGAAACATTAATCTTGGGGTTAATTCAACATTTGGTTGGTCAGAACTTAAGAACACCAATTTATCATTAAATATCAATAACTTTTCTTTCACAAGATGGAACTGTGCTGGTTCTTCTGTTGGAATGAGACCTGCTCTGGTTTTTGAACCCTTCAAATATTCATTGTTTTGAAGAGCTTCTACAATATAATTGCAAAGTTTATTTACCTTCTCAAGATGCCAAAATAATCCTTCATCATCATAATCTAATTCTCCAAGTTCTTGCTCTGTCATTTGACTAAAATCTTTGAGCATTTGAAATTGCTTTCAAATCTTTGAGCATTTGAGCATTTGAAATAAATTCTACCATGGGAACTGTAGGTGAAATCGTTTGTTGAGTTTTTTTAAGTGGTTTAAAATTTTTCTCTTGTTTTCTTTCAAAGGCTTCTTCACCAGTTAGTTTCTGTCTCCTTTTCTTCTTTATGTCTTCCTGTTGCTTTACAACTTTTGAAACCAACTCTTGATGTTCTTTAAACTTTCTTACTCTTTCTTCGGTATTCATTTTCTGTATTTATTTATTGAAAAATATCATTTAGTATCTCATCTTGTTTCACAACAATATATTTATATTTTCCAAACGTGTGTTTCATATTATTTTCAAATTCCTTCTTACTACATAATGTAGAACAATTATCTCTCCAAAAATTATTTATATCTATTGAATTTAACTTCAATAAAATAAAAGTATTAGCATTGTTTCATATTGAGCACCAAGGGAGTTGAAAATATGACTGACTAAGATAAATACAATTACAAGAAGAATGTCTCCCTCTTGTATAGTAGCTATCCATTACTGTTTGGTTTCTCTCATTAACACAATCATCAAAGATAACGAGGTTCTTTTTTGATTTATCTAAATCTTCAGGTGAAGGTATATCATCCATATTATCACTGAGAATACAAGTTATGGGTTTTGGTTTTGATTTTGATTTCTGTGTATCACAAAATAATTGTATTATATCATCAATATTATAATCATTTAGTTTGTTTTGAAGTTTAAATAAACCGATCATATCTTCTTTTTGAAGGCCTGCATTAAAACCCTGTGAGAGTAGTTGATACTCAGGTTGAAAACTTGACTTTGTAAAAATTATTAAATTATCATAATCTAAAAAATTAGGACTAAGGAGCATCTTTAAAAGTAAACAGGTTTTTCCACATCCGCTTGAACCGACTATTAGACATCTCAATGAATTTGGAAGATTTTTATGGTTATTAAATTTTATCTTATTTTCCCAAACGGGTAAAAAATCATTCATTTTATATTTGGAAAACAAGTCATCTAACTTTTTTTGAGTTTTTTGAGAAACTCTATATTTTATCCTGAGTTCAGGTTTAATTTCAAAATAATCCATTATTTTGTTTATATAGTATCTTGTATTAACATTTCCATTAAAATTATTTTGAATAATAAATATCATTAAACCCTTATACATTTCCTCAATACAAATAGTCTCTTTCCTTGTAAGAAATGGTGTATTATCACCATAATACTTAACATTCATCTCTCTTATTAATCTGGTAAAGTAATTCATTTTTGGTTCTAATTTAAAAGAGTTATATATTTTTCTATATTTTTTATTATCATTAATTAAAATTAAATCACAGAAAATACATTGTTTATATGAACCCTCATTATTAAGCCCTATTTTACCACAATGGTGGCAGATTTCTAAATTATCATATGGAGAGTCTGGAAATTCTAAATATCCTTCAGAATTTATCATATTTATAAAGTAAAATTATACTTAAAACAAAGTGCCTTTTTTAGAGGATTTCAATCAATCTCTACTTCGGTGGAAGATATAGAAAAATATGTCAAAGATGTTAAATTGAACAAAGATAAATATGGAAATTTTTGAATTAAACCCATAATGGAGAATAACATGTGTCCTTTTATTAAATTTACGGGACAAGCTATGTTAATTAATAACTCTATTAAAGTAAATTTGACAAAAGTTTCTCCACTACTACTAACAATTTACTCAAAGCTTGAAAAGGTCATTGATAAAGAAGCTTTGAAAATGAATGATAAGACCATCAACGATTCTAGAGGAAACATTTGTATATTCTTTAATAGACCCAAAGATGTGGGTGAAATTAATAATATGAATATTAGTGGTGAACTATCATTCCGTACTCTGATTATTAGAGATTATTTGAAAATAACATTTAATGTAAAAAAATATTGTGGTTATTAGTTCTAATGAAAGAAAATATATAGATATTGATGGAAGTTTAATGGTATGTAAATGAGTGATATTAACAGTCAATACTCTGAGAGTTATAATACTGAGAGTCTAGGATCTGAAGATAGTTATGATACTAATAGTTTGTGTTCAAATGATAGTTATGAGAGTAGCTTCATTGATGACTCAGATAGTGAAATTGAAATTGATGAACTAGAGTATCTAAACTTTCTGGCTAATACATAGACGCTTTACTTTAAGTAAAGTTATAGACATAAAACGAGTTGAAAAGCTCAAAGGTGTTTTACTTTAAGCACAGTTTCATCTTTAAAAAAGCCTCTAAAAAAGGCACTTTGTTTTAAGTATAATTTTACTATATAAATAAATATGATCAAAGCAACGTATTGCGACGTTTGTGAACAAGAATATAAACAATACAAAAGACACCTTAAAACTAACAAACACACATTTAATCTACTTCACCTACTATCTCCTATTCAGAAGGAAACAAAACACTGTTCTGCATGTAATAAAAATATCCTCAAGAAAGGCTTCGAAATACATCTTAAAACAATTCTACATTTATCAAATTTTATCACAACTAAAAACTCTGATGGCGCATTCAAAGGACATATTAAAATAAGAGCCTTTAACTTCAAACCTCCTGAACCAGAGTCTATAGTTGATGCTGTAGAAATAGTTAAACCTGCTGTTCAAACGTTGATTGAAAAAACACTAAAAGAAATGAAACCACTTAAATTTTATATGGGAGTAAAATTAGAAATGACAAAGGACGAAGGAGTTATAGATACACCATACATGAGAACTGAGCCACACTTTATATCTTCATATCAAGATTTTAAAACATCAGGAGTCTATGATGAACTTATGAAACAAGAGCAAGATGTGGATAATTCAATCGTAGGAAGTGGATTCAATATAGGAAAAATTATTTACATAGACATTCATATTCTTAAATCAGATCCTCTAAAAGCTTCTTCCTACATTGATTTACCCAGTGTTATCAAAAATAGAAAAGCAGTTATCAATATCAAAAATAAAGACAATAAATGTTTTCTCTGGTCTATTCTAGCACACTTACATCCTCCACATTTTCATGATGAAAGAGTATCTCATTATAAAAAATATGAGAATACATTAAATACGAAAGATCTAAAGTTTCCTATGGCTTTATATGATATTCCTAAATTTGAAAAGATAAATAATTTATCAGTTAATGTTTATGGTCTAACAGAAACAAACACCATTCAGGTTTTACAGCTTTCTGACAATTGTAAACAAACTCATATTAATCTTCTATATTTTAATTCAGAGGAAAATTCACATTATACATACATCAAAGATATTGCTAAATTAATAAAACCACAAGTATGTAAAAGAACAAATAAAATATATATTTGTTTGCGTTGTCTTAACTTCTTCCATACACAAGAAAGATTAGATAAACATTCAAATTATTGTGGTGAACATAAATCAACGGAAATCAATATGCCTAAAGAAGGCTCAAAGATCACATTCAAAGATGAAAAGAAAACAATAAAACATCCATTTGTTATATATGCTGATTTTGAAAGTATTCTAGAAAAAATAGATACTGCTTCTCCAGATCCAAAAGAATCATACACAAATAAATATCAAAAACATACTCCTTGCGGTTTTTGTTATTATATCAAATCATCCGTTGGTGATAAATATAACAAGGTAGAGGAGTATAGAGGCTCAAATACCCCAGAGGAGTTTGTGAAACGACTAGAAAAAGACTGTGTCCGATTAACCAAGATAATGAGAGAAACCAATAAACCAATGTCCTTGACGAGTGAACAGAAAAGGGAATTTAGAAAAAACAATGTTTGTCATATTTGTGAGGAAAAAATTGGTGAAGGTCTAAGGGTTAGAGATCATTGTCATCTCACTGATAAATATAGAGGTCCAGCTCATCAAAGTTGTAATATTAATTATAAACTCCCCTCTTTCATTCCTGTCTTTCTTCATAACAACGCTCATTATGATACGCATCTATTTATAAATGAACTTTCAAAGACATCTGGACACATTTCAGCAATTCCTAACACGGATCAGAAATACATTTCATTCACAAAAACAATTCACACATCTCCTATTACTCATATCAGATTTCTTGATACATTTAAATTCATGGCAAGTCCATTGGCTAACTTGGTTCAAAATCTAAAAGAGTTTCCATGTCTTTCAGAGTATTTTTCAGATAAAGATTTTCTAACACAAAAGGGAATTTACCCCTATGACTATATGGACTCATTTGAGAGATTCAATGAAACACAACTTCCTTTAAAAGAAAATTTCTATAACAAATTAAACAACAGTCATATATCTGATAAAGATTATGTACACGCACAAAATGTTTGGGAAAAATATAACATCAAGAATCTTGGCGAGTATCACGATTTGTATCTCAAAACTGATGTGCTTTTATTGGCCGATGTATTTGAAGCCTTTAGATCTGTTTGTCGCACTGGATATGGATTGGATCCTGCTCACTACTACACAGCACCTGGATTGGCTTGGAGCGCGATGTTGAAAATGACAAAACAAGCTTTGGATTTGATAACCGATGTCGATATGCTTTTGATGATTGAAAAGGCAAAAAGAGGTGGAATTTCACAAGTATGCTCGAGCAGATACGCAAAAGCAAATAACAAATATCTTCCAAATTATGATTCAACGAAAGAGAGTTCTTACTTGATGTACTATGATGCAAACAACTTGTATGGCTGGGCAATGTCTCAAGCTCTTCCTTATGGGAAACTAAGATGGGTAAAGGAAAAAGACTACACAAAGGTTTTACAAGATGTATGTATCTCTACACAAAAAGAATGGGATGATTCAAAGGTTGGTTATTATTTTGAGGTCGATTTAAAATATCCTGAAGAACTTCATATCAAACATAAAGATCTTCCATTTGCTTGTGAGAAAGAAAGTCCAAAGAAAGAATGGTTGAGTGATTATCAACGATCGTTTGATATAGGTGAATCAACAGAAAAATTACTTACTACATTATATAACAAGAAAAATTATGTACTACACCAAAGAAATTTGCGACAATATTTATCAAAAGGTCTAAGAGTAGAGAAGATCCACAGGGTTCTAAAGTTCAATCAAAGTCATTGGTTAAAGGGGTACATTGATTTTAATACACAAAGAAGAACAGAGTCAAAAACAGATTTTGAGAAAGACTTTTATAAATTGATGAATAATGCGGTCTTTGGTAAGACCATGGAGAATGTGAGGAAAAGACAAAATATCAGACTAGCAACATCTTGGGAACAAGCATCAAAATTAATTAATAGACCGAGTTTTACTAGAGCTGAGGTCTTTACTGAGAACTTTTGTGCGATCCATTTGGTTAAAGAGAGTATTGAAATGGACAAACCTATTTACATTGGAACATCAATTCTTGACTTGTCAAAGTCATTAATGTATGATTACTTTTATATTAATCTAAAATCAAAGTATAAGGATAATGTGTCATTGTTGTATATAGATACGGATAGTTTTATTTTGAAAATTAATACTGATGATGTTTATTCAGACATGAAAAAGGACATTAATATCTATGATAAAAGTAATTACAGTCCAGAGTGTGAGTTGTTCTCTTCTAAAAATAAAAAGGTGATTGGAAAGTTCACGGATGAATTGGGAGGAAATGTTATGAGTGAATTTGTGGGATTGAGGTCGAAGGCTTATGCTTATAAATACATTGTGAATAACGTTGAAAAGACTGATAAGAAGTTAAAAGGTGTAAAGAAAAATGTCATTGAAGAAACAATAAACTTTAAGGATTATTATAACTGTTTAACAACAAAGAAAGAAGAGTTTAGAAAGATTAATGGAATAAGAAGTTATAAACATCAATTATATTCAGAAGAGGTGAAGAAGAAAGCATTGGGGGCTTTTGATGATAAAAGGTTTATTTTAGAAAATGGAATTGATAGTCTCCCTTATGGTTATATAAGTATATAAGTGATAAGATATATAAGTGATAAGATATGTAAGTGATAAGATATAAGTGATAAGATATATAAGTGATAAGATATATAAGTGATAAGATATATATATATATATAAGTGATAAGTTAAAAAGGGGTGGTTAGGGATTTTAACGGGCTACCGCCGCCTTTTTTACTATTATATAAATGATAGAACCAAGTATCAACCAGACTAATGAGTGGAGGTGTAATCAACCTTGGTATATAAATGGAAAACATAACGAATGTGAAAAATATCAGATTCAAGAGGTTGAGAGAATCACTGGTCAGAAAGTTCTCAAGACGGATAAACGTATTCATTTGTTAAGTGGGGTAATGGAGGGCGGGAAGAAAAATATATTAGAGTGGAGTGAGAACTTTAATGGTTATCAATCGGATAATAAATATTATAATTTTAAAATGGTATGTGGGAGAGGAGGAGGTCAAACAAGAACCCTCCGTGAAACATAACACTTTATACTTTCACAACAAAAGGTTAAGGAACCTGTATACTTTATAAATATACTTGATGGGGATGAGTTCTACAGGAGAATGGAAATCTTAAAAAAGTTAGAAAGAGATAATATATTTATAGGCTCATTAGTAGAGTGGTCTAAGGAACTACATTAAGGGGGTAGTGGGGGGAATAGGGTAAAAATTACATGTAAGTGAGAAGGATCATAGGTTCATAAGGCTCGAAGGATTATAGGTTCATAAAGGAAGAAAATCATAGGTTCATAAGGCTCGAAGGATTATAGGTTCATAAGGTGAGAAGGATTATAGGTTCATAAGGCGAGAAGGATTATAGGTTCATAAGGTGAGAAGGATTATAGGTTCATAGAGGGAGAAATAGAGGTGTTTATGGTTTTTGAAAAAGACAGGGGGGTAAATGACATTAGATAGGGATTTCCCATGTTAAACGGAGGTGTCCCAGAAGCAACATTTATCACCTACTGCTATGGGGTGAAAAGACTGGGAAAAACAGAGAACGAAAGCTATTGGAGCAGAATCGACGGACCGCTGAGAGAAAAACAAAGCCTCAAGGTAGGACACGGTACAAGGCCTCAAAAGACACGACACGAATTAACACGATTTTCGATGCAGGTATGAAAGATTTACACCGATAATTTTCCTAGGGACCACTGTGGGTACACACACCATAAAATAAATACAGTTTTGACGAAAATACAAATGGGAACAATTACTTAACTTCGATAGCGTGGAGAGCATGGAACTGCTGCAAAAAAACGTAACCTCGCCAGCAAGACCAGAAGCGGAGGTCCAAAGTTCTGGTGTGCAATAGAGAAGCTGATGAAGAGAAGGACAAGTTCTGGTGTTCAATAGAGAAGCTGATGGAAAACGTGAAAGATGAGGAGGTTGTTGTGGTAGGAGGAGACCTAAATGGCCATGTGGGAAGGAGTATGGACGGTTTTGAGGGAGTTCATGGGGGTTACGGATATGGTGTGAGAAATGGAGAAGGTGAAAGGATTTTGGAGTTTGCTGATGGAGCTGATTTGTTGATTTGTAATACTCAGTTCCAGAAAGAGGATAATAAGCTTGTTACATACACAACAGGTGGGTCGACGACAACCGTTGACTACCTGCTGGTGCGTAGGTGAGATAGGGGGCACCTCCGGGAAACAAAGGTGATCCCGGGGGAGGAGGCTGTTACCCAGCACCACTTGGTTGTCTGCGACATAAGGGTGAAAGGTGCGAAGAGAGCTCGGCGGGTGAAGTACCAACCGAGAATGAATGTGTGGAGGTTGAAAGAGGTGACAGTAAGGGAGGCATTAAAAGAGAGGCTGATTAGGGTAGAGGATGATGTGGTTGAGCTTGAAAGTGGTTGGATGTCAATGAAAGATAGTCTGTTGGGAGCCGTTGGTGAGGTATGTAGATGGACAAAAGGACCACCGAGGCAGTCGGAAACATGGTGGTGGGATGACGAAGTTGGAAAGAGGATTGACGAGAAGAGGAAGAAGTTCAAGGGGTCGCAGAAGGCGAAGGGTACGGGGGCAGAAAAAGCAGAGCATGAAAGATATAAGGCAGCCAAGAAGGCTGCAAAGAAAGAGGTAGCAAAGGCGCAGGAGGCATGTAGGAAAATGTTTGGAGAACGCTTGGATTCGGAAGAGGGTCAGAGAGCGGTATTCAGGATTGCAAAGCAGATAGCGAAAGAGAGGTGTGATGTGATGGGGATGATTTGCTTGAAGGATGAAGTGGGACAAATCTTTGTGGACCCAGATGGAATTAAAGGAAGATGGAAGAGATATATGGAAATGCTATTGAATGCAGAGAATGAATGGGATGGCAACATAGAGAGTAACCCAGTTTTAGGACCGGCAGAGAAGATAACTGAGAAGGAAGTTGAGGAAGCGATAAAAGCAATGAAGTGTAGAAAAGCGGGAGGGCCGACAGGAGTTGTGGGAGATATTTTGAAAGCAGCAGGAAGTTGGGAATTTAAGAGAATGACAGAGATGTGTAATCTGGTGGTGAAAGAAGGCCGCATTCCAGTGGCTTGGGAACTGAGTACCCTCGTCCCTCTATAGAAGGGGAAAGGTGACCTTCTGGAATGTGGCTCTTATCGAGCGATAAAGTTATTGGAGCATGGAATGAAGGTATTGGAAAGGATGTTGGAGAGGAGGATAAGGAAGAAAGTGAAGATCGACGAAATGCAGTTTGGATTTATGCCAGGAAGAGGAACGACAGATGCGCTTTTTATTGTGAGGCAGTTGCAGGAGAAGTACAGGGAGAAGAGGAAGAAGTTGTTTCTTGGGTTTGTTGATCTGGAGAAAGCATTTGATAGGGTTCCACGCGAAGTAGTGACATGGGCATTGAGGAAGTTACGAGTGGAGAAATGGTTGATCAGAGTAGTGATGGCAATGTACAAAAGAGCGCGCACAGCTGTAAGGACGAAGGACGGGAACAGTGGTGAGTTTGAGGTGAAGGTGGGAGTGCATCAGGGGTCGGTACTAAGTCCACTACTATTTGTAGCTGTGATGGAGGTGCAGACTCAGAACGTAAAGGAGGGTTTACTGTGGGAGTTGTTGTATGCAGATGATCTGGTGTTGATTGCGGAAAGTATGGATGGACTGAAGGAAAAGATGAACAAGTGGAAGGAATGTATGGAGACAAAAGGTCTGAAGGTGAATATCGGAAAGACGAAGGTGATGGCAAGTGGTAAAGCATGTGCTGAGGTGGAAAGAAGTGGGAAGTGGCCGTGTGCTGTGTGCAGGAAGGGTGTCGGAGTGAACTCCATTCAATGTACAATGTGCGCTGAGTGGGTTCATCAAAAATGTAGTGGTCTGAGAGGGGCATTAACCAGTGTGGCAGCTACATTCAAATGTGAAGTGTGCACAGAGGAGCTGCAGATGGCGGAAATGTTGAGTTGGATCTTGGAGACGGCATAAAGCTGGCAGGTGTGAAAACATTTTGCTACCTTGTAGACATGCTGAATGGAGAAGGTGGATCAGACTCGGCAACGGTTGCTGGAGTGAGATGTGCATGGAATAAGTTTCGGGAACTGAGTGGCGTGCTGATGAGGAGGGGAGTGTTGTTGAAGCTGAAGGGAAAGGTGTATGCTGCATGTGTGAGAAGTGTTATGATTTATGGGAGTGAGACATGGGTAATGAACGTAGAGCAGCAACGAAGGCTGGAAAGGGTGGAAATGCGAATGGTTCGGTGGATGTGTGGAGTATCGTTGAGAGAGAGGAAGACAAATGATGAATTGTGAAAGATGATGGGAATAGAGCCTGTGATGGATTATGTGAAGAGAAACAGTTTGAGATGGTTTGGTCATGTGTTGAAGAAGGATGAAAGTGACTGGTTGAGAAGAGTGATGGAAATGAATGTAGAAGGAAGTAGAGGACGGGGAAGACCGAGAAAGACTTGGCTAAAGATGGTGCAATAAGAAATGCGGGCAAGGGGGTTAACAAGGGGAGATGCAGAAAATAGAGCAAAATGGAGAAGATTGTCATGGGGACTGCAAGGCTAACCCCTGCTCTAGCAGGGAAAATGGCCTTAAAATGCCTGTTGTATATTATTTTTGGCACTATCACTCAATGGTGAAGAATCACTATTGAAATTTTATGAAAATTATTTTATCTGGATATGGATTCGGACCTTCACAAAATCGAATCAATTAGTCATTGTCACATCCAACCTGTCCACCAAATGTTGTCCAATTCATGAATAGCTTTTTGAAGAATTTCACTTAATTTGTTCCTTCAAGTTGGAACATATTGTTTTTTAGAAGCAGCAATCTGCAAAGGAGCAATCCGCCCAAGGCACCGAGGTTGTGTGGTTTTTATGGTATGGTACACTGATTTATGGTTATATATTGAACACACTGCAGTATATTGAACACACAATGTAACACACTGCAGTGACGTACATATGGTATTACAAGAACAACAAGTACATGTGGCAAATAGTTTAACACATCAAATCCTCCTGAATATCTGTAATTCCACTGAGAATGATGTTTATTTTCACATCTTGCTCCATTAAAATATAAATAGCAGTTGATGAAAGATCAAAAAGGCAAAACTGTAATAATATTAAACATGATTATTGTAATTAACAAACAAGTAAATGTAAATTTATTAAATGATTTGGTACTTGTGGGATTTGTTATTTCTGTTGACAATTTACAATTTTAAAATACACATTTGATTGAATTGGGAATTAAATTTACCTTTAAAAGGACATGGAAGGTGAAGCGGTGGATTACATTTGGGTGTTTCATAAACTTGATCCATAAATAATTGTACGATTTGCTTTCTACAAAGAGCACCTGTGTGCATTTACCCAGGATGTATATACCTGTACCCAGAATGTACATACCAGTACGCACGATATACGTTGTAAATAGTTTAATATTCGCGCTTTCCCTGTTCTTACCATCTGTGAGAGGAAGGTCGTGTATGCCTCGGACTCAAGTTGAACGATATGGAATCGCACAACATGGAGATATCATGATTGGTGCACTTTTTCCAATTCATGGAACGATGGCAACACCTGAACATTCCTACAGAGAACCTCCAGGAGACGCTCAGTGTTTACAGTAAGTTGTTCTTTTTGTTTATTTCAAACATTCTGGTTCGTTTTACGAATAATCCAGTTAAATTAAAATTTAACAGGGAACATTGTTACATTCTGAAACGATGTATGCCATAAAATTAAAGGCCAAGGTGGAGGACTTTAGCCTTTGATTATAACATTCAGAATAAAAAGGTTTTGCAACTTTTACAGTGCACTTGACGTAACTGTCTGATTTCAATCCATTGCCGGGTTTATCCACATCGGGTTATCCACATTATCCATATCCATTCATATATATTTTGTGTGATAATATTTCCAGTTGGAGTCTTATCTTCCAATCATCCTGTTCTTCTTGCATTTATTTTAGCTCTTATTCATTTCAGTTTTATTTTATGGTCATTATGCAATTAATTTGCTTTCCGTCTGATCCAAAAATATCTTTGCTTCTTGTCTCTGTAATTCTGAGGAAGGATATTTCTACATTTATTTTTGTCATTTTTTTTTTCCTCTGCCAGTTTTTATTCTTCGCTCAATCTATGCCAGTGACCACTTTTCATTGTTTTTCTGCGATTACATTTTCATTTACTTTATTTTCAGATGCAAAAAAGACAATTACTTTACGGTTATGATTTATTTTGAAAATTATATCTCCTTCAAAAAGTATTCACACCCCTTGATTTTTTTACATTTTGGTGTGTTACAGCCTGAATTTCAAATTCATTAAATTGACATTTTTTTGGCCGATGATCTACACTTTGATGACCCCATAATGTCAAAGTGGAATTGTTTTTTTTATTGTTTTTAGAAATTATGCAAAAATGAAAAGCTGAAATGTCTTGAGTCATTAAGTGTTCAACCCCTTTACTATGACACTCTAGGTTGATCTCAGGTGCATACAATTTCCTTTATCATCCTTGAAATGTCTCTACAACTTGACTGGAGTCCACCTGTGGCCAATTCATTTGATTGAATATGTGACTTAGAAAGAAACACACCTTTCTATATAAGGTCCCACAGTTGACAGTGCATGTCAGAGCAGAAACTCTAACATGAAGTCCAAGGAACTGTTCGTAGAACTAGATAGAATTGTGAGAAGGGAAAGATCTGGGGAAGGGTATAAAACAATTTATAGAGTGTTGAAAGTTCCCATGAGCACAATGAGCACCATCATTAGGAAATGGAAAGAATATGGAACTACCCAGACTCTTGCTAGGGCTGGCCGTCCGACCAAACTGAGTGACAGGGCAAGAAAGACATTGGTGAGGGAGGTAACCAAGAACCCAAAGACCACTCGGATAGAACTACAGAGATCCTTGACTGATATGGGAGAACCTGCCAGAATGACAACAGTCTATGGAGCCCTTCACAAATCTAGGCTTTATGGGAGACTGGCCAGATTGAAGTCAATCCTGAGAAAAAGGTTTGTTTGAAGTTTGCAGTCACTCAACCTGAAGTTAAGGCACGTGAAAGATTCTGTGGTCTGATGAGACGAAATTGAATTATTTGGTCTGAATGCAAAGTGCTATATCTGGCGAAAACCGAGCACAGCTAATCATCCATCTAACACCATCCTTACCATGAAGCACGCGGATGCTTTCCGCGACAGGGACTGGGAGATTTGTAAGCATAAAGGGAACAATGAATGCAGGCAAATACATTAAAAAAATATTTGAGGATAACCTGCTTCAGAGTGCAAAATATCATAGACTGCAGTGAAGATTTTCGTTCTAACAGGACAATGACCCCAAGCACACAGCCAAAGCAACACTGGAATGGCTTCAGAACAAGAACGTGAAAGTTCTGCATTGGCCCAGCCAAAGCCCAGACTTGAATCCCATTGAGAATCTGTGGAAAGACTTGAGATTGCTGTTCACCAACGCTCTCCATTCATTTTGACAGAACTTGATCAAACCTGCAAGGAAGAATCGGAGAAACTCCCCAAATCCAGATGACGCAAAGCCGTAATCATTGCCAAAGGCGCTTCTATGAAATATTGACTCATGGGGTTGAATACTTATGTAAATTAGATATTTCTGCATGTCATTTTTAATTATGTTGTAAAAGAAAAAAAAATCCACTTTGATCTTATCGGGTATTATGTGTAGATCAGTGACAAAAAAATTCTGAAGTTAATTGATTTTTTAATTAAGGCTGTAATAAACAAAATTTGAAAAAAGTCAAGGGGTGTGAATACTTTCAGAAGGCGCTGTATGTAATCCGTTCCAATTTTTATGAGTTGCCTTCGCCAATGAATCGCTGCTTTCCTCACATATGCAAGGGTCAGTTTCCATCCGTGTCAGTGTCATACTTGGCCACTTATCGAGTACTTGTATCATATTTGGGTAGGAACTCCTTCTTGTCATTGCAATAGATTGGATACGATTCTGCAAATAGTTGCCAACACAATTTGTTGGTGTTTGGCTCCTCTTTTGAAAGAGGCCTATCACATTGTCAGTCTTATCTACCACTCAAGCCGATTAATGATACTTCAATGGAAGATGTCAGTGTTTTTTCTCCCTTTGTCGATGCATTATCTCTTGTTAAATGTGACAATCACTTATCTGCTTCCACTCCTCACTTGACTCTTGATATACCAAAGATGGGAGGTACTATTTTAACAATACGAGTTCCCTTACAAGGAACTTTAACACAAGAGAAAGCCATTAGGCCCACCAAATCCTGTGATGGTATTCCAAACTAATGGTCGGTTATCCGTGCTCTATTCCTATGAAATGCTGAGCATCAGGGAAGTAAGCTGCATGTACCATTCTTAAGGTCTTTGATATGACTAGGCCAGGGCTGAACAGTTGACCTCCCCGACTCATAGCGGACCTTATTATGTGGAGGCCTTCAGCTTTAGATCTTTGAAAAAAAAACTGGGGATATTGTAATCAGCTCCATCTGTCTCTCCATCTGTCTGCTATCTCATCGTAAACGGTTGGACGGAAATTCATCAAACTTGGGAGTTATGATCATCACATGGCAAGAAGGTGCAAGAGCAGTATCATTTTTGGCCCCACTCTCTGGGTCAACATTTTTTGAATTCGAGCCCCGATCCTTGCCCCAGCTGGTGAGGACTTCGGGTCAAAGGCGTTAAAATGTGGAAAATTTGATGTTGGGTCATTGCTGGTGGAACTTTTTGCCATCTTTCAACTTTGATTTAGGTGTGAAGCGTGGGGATTTACGATGGTGCCCCATCAGTTTCGCTCTCTTTAGCCTTAAACTCACCTCCCTCCATGATTGTGGGGATTGCTTGGACCAAATCTTTCACAAACCAGTGGGCCAGGCCTCACGTTTGACTAATGTCAAGGCTGGAATTTGTAATTTGTTCGGGATGGCGTCGTTAAGGACACCGTGGCATCTTTAAAGTCCACCAACTAATTCTGGCAGACAGGACACGCATTTCACATCCATCCATTGGGACAGCACACACATTGATGATTCACCCGGTCTGTGAAACACCTGGATGACAGTTTGTAGCTGGGTCAAAATTCAAACTCAGGATAGACAACTTAGAGGCAGGTATGCATACCTATAGGCCATCCTGTCAGCCCTAGCATGGCACTGAAAAGAGTATCATTATGTTTGGCTTGTCTTTTAGGTTTGATCAGGGTGGATTGCAAAACGTCATGGCCATGATATTTGCCATAAATGAGATAAATCATAATAAAAACTTGTTTTCTAACCTCACGCTTGGTTACATCATTCATGACAATTGTTTCCGAATGCCGAAATCAATGGAAAAGTCGTTAAATTATATTGAGGCAATATCAGAGGATGAGGATCCGTGTTTCTACCAAGCTGTTATAACTGTGTCTGGCTCTTCACATGCAGTGGCAATTGCACGACTGCTGGAGCTCTTCCACACACCAGAGGTACTTTAAAGAATAACCTTGAGATACAGTTTTAATATACTCGTACAATCTTCAGATACAATACACAATAGATCCACCTGTTTTAAATGAATGAGAAATGATCCATCCCATGTTCAAATGTGCAGCATCCATTCGTTTGCATGACATAACATCCAAAACCGAAAAACTTTGCAACTCTGAAAACGCTCCATGGATAAAATTGAAACATGGCTCATTTCCAAGTCTTCCCCATGGGGAATAACATATGTTAATGATGATGTCATGGGGCCTTCATAACAACTAGGATCGTCAAATATTTGACAAGTACGCTTGGTCCGATCAGTATTGAAATTTTTGCGGCTCATCTAGGAATAATTTGGTCACCAGAATTATAATTGATGACATCATAGGCCACGTGGTTCAGCAGCCATGTTGGATTGAACATAAAACCTTTAGAAATCCCCATCCTCAGAACGGCTGAACAGATTGAGGGCAATTTTCACACCCATGTTCCCGAAGCCTTGGGGATATCATGATGTTCACGAAAAAAAATAATAGGTCACATGGTCTGGAAGCATTGTTTGAGCAAAGGCAAAAACAATTATTATTCCTCTGAAACAGTTGAACCTATTGAAGTAAAATTTTCCAAATATAATCCAACACCATAACACCATTGCTGCTTTGAAAATTGCTGTGAAAATTATGTCATAGGTCACGTGGTTTGGCAACCATCTTGGTTAGAAAAAACGAACCTTCTCCGATCAACACGAAACTTCACACACATTATCCCCTACCCAATTGGAGCCAGAATGTAAATTTGTGATGTCATAGGTCATGCGGTTGGGCAGATATATTGGATCTAAGAAAAAATCTCCTTATAAAACAGAAGAGTTGACTCGCACCAAGTCCTTCTCAAGACTGCATGGGGTAAGTATTCTATGAATACTATCTAATTTTCTTCAGTTATTAAGATTATGAAACTTACCTTTAATAATAAACATGATAAACTTTATCCAATGATGTGATGACAATAAAATGTGCGGTTTTTTTGAATCCAGTGGATATCTGTGCATGTGCTCAGGATTGGTCAGGGTGACGTCAGAGTGACAACGTTTTAGCAGGAGAAGAGGAAGAATCGATTGCGCTTGCGGTTCGTCGATTGCACTGCAACTACTTTCATTCTCTGTTTTGTCCCAGTCTTTCACCCCATACTTCCTTGTTTAAAATCTCAACTCAAAACAAAAAAAATTCCTTCTCTGTTCTTATTCGTTTATTCGTTGTTCTTATTTGTTCGTTCATTCTTCGGCCACGTTGTTCGTGATCACGTGATCACGTTGTTAATAATGTTTAAACTTTCCCCTGAAGAACTGTATTCTGTCGTATATTATAACACCTTTTTCTTCTTCTTCTATAAAAGGATGCTTTTGAATTGCTCACCAAATCTATTCATTCCAAAAAATAATTCCATCTCTTCCAGTTCCTTTTTTCTACATTCCCAAAACTCTCCTGCACTCCACCCCTCCTTCAGCGTCCTCAAATGTATTTTTGACTCGAAGGTCTCAAGAAACTCATTTTGCAATAAATGTTCGTTTCCCATTAATCGTACCCTTTTCAAAATCCAATCTAACCCCTCCAATCCAAATCTTCCCCATCACCCCTTCCCTCCAAAACTTCCCCATCACCCCTCCCCTCCAAAACTTCCCCATCACCCCACCCCTCCAAATCTACCCCCTTGCCCCTCCCCTCCAAATCTTCCCCATCACCCATCTCTTTCAAATATTCCCCCTTGCCCCTCCCCTCCAAATCTTCCCCATCACCCATCCCCCTTCAAATCTTCCCCCTTGCCCCTCCCCTCCAAATCTTCCCCATCACCCCTTCCCTCCAAAACTTCCCCATCACCCCTCCCCTCCAAAACTTCCCCATCACCCCTCCCCTCCAAATCTACCCCCTTGCCCCTCCCCTCCAAATTTTCCCATCACTCCTCTCCTCCAAAACTTCCCCATCACCCCACCCCTCCAAATCTACCCCTTTGCCCCTCCCCTCCAAATCTTCCCCATCACACATCTCTTTCAAACATTCCCCCTTGCCCCTCCCCTCCAAATCTTCCCCATCACCCATCCCTTTCAAATCTTCCCCCTTGCCCCTCCCCTCCAAATCTTCCCCATCACCCCTTCCCTCAAAAACTTCCCCATCACCCCTCCCCTCCAAAACTTCCCCATCACCCCTCCCCTCCAAATCTTCCCCATCACCCATCTCCTTCAAAACTTCCCCATCACCCCTCCCCTCCAAAACTTCCCCATCACCCCACCCCTCCAAATCTACCCCCTTGCCCCTCCCGTCCAAATCTTCCCCATCACCCATCTCTTTCAAATATTCCCCCTTGCCCCTCCCCTCCAAATCTTCCCCATCACCCATCCCTCTCAAATCTTCCCCCTTGCCCCTCCCCTCCAAATCTTCCCCATCACCCCTTCCCTCCAAAACTTCCCCATCACCCCTCCCCTCCAAAACTTCCCCATCACCCCTCCCCTCAAAATCTACCCCCTTGCCCCTCCCCTCCAAATTTTCCCATCACCCCTCTCCTCCAAAACTTCCCCATCACCCCACCCCTCCAAATCTACCCCTTTGCCCATCCCCTCCAAATCTTCCCCATCACACATCTCTTTCAAATATTCCCCCTTGCCCCTCCCCTCCAAATCTTCCCCATCACCCATCCCTTTCAAATATTCCCCCTTGCCCCTCCCCTCCAAATCTTCCCCATCACCCTTCCCCTCCAAAACTTCCCCATCACCCCTCCCCTCCAAATATACCCCCTTGCCCCTCCCCTCCAAATCTTCCCCATCACCCATCTACTTCAAATCTTCCCCCTTGCCCCTCCCCTCCATATCTTCTCCATCACTCATCCCTTTCAAATCCCCCCCTTGCCCCTTCCCTCCTAGACTCCCCTCTCACCCCTCCTCCTCAAAGCGTCCTCCCCGCTTCTTCCCCCTTCCAACTTTCACCTTCATCTCCCCCAACCTTCTTCCTCGCTCTTCCCCCTCCTCAAATAACACCTCACTGTGCCTCACCCAATCACCATCAAACCTTTTGTCTGCCCCATTCTTCCCTTTCTCCAAGCTATTCTGAAATCTCTGACACACTTTCAACAGCTCTCCCTACCTCTTCCTCCTCTTCCACATCTTACCCTACCATGCCCCCCCCCCCCTGTTCTGTATCCGATGCTCCCCCTTCCTCTTCATTAACGGTATGGACCTCAAACATCCGGGGCCTTCACTCAAACTTGACTGATCTCTCCAGACAGGTTGCTTCTGACAAAACAGACGTGATCTGCTTAACAGAAACTTTCCTCCTTCATTATGTCTCTGATTCCTTGGTATCTCTCCCAGGTTACTCCCTCCTCCGGTATGATAGACCTGAGCCTCGTCCTGGAGGTGGGGTTGCTATCTTTATTTAAAAAAAACTCTCTTCCTCACTCGCCCTGCACTGCCCTCTCTCCACCCCACCCCCAGGAATACCTTTGGCTACGGCTTCCCCTTCGCTCCCACCTTTTGTTCATATGTGTGCTGTACCGTCCACCAAACAGTGATGACTCCATCTACATCTCACTGTCTGATAATATGGACCAACTTCTATCTACCCATCCCAACTCTCTCTTCCTCATATGTGGTGATTTCAATTGTCACCATGCCAGTTGGCTGGGTGTGGGTACCTCTCTGACCAGCCATGGCTCTTCAGCAAAGGACTTCTGCGACTCACTGGGACTGACACAATCTGTCAATTTCCCAACCCGGATCTCAGTCAATGGAGCATCTTCTCTTCTGGACTTGGTTATGACTAACTTCCCTGAAAATGTCTACTGCTCTTCTTCTGCTCCAATCGGCTCATCTGATCATGTGCTTGTTAAAGTGGACATCTCTCTGACCATTTTCAGAGAGCCTCCTCAGCGTCGTCGAGTCTGGCATTTCACTCAGGCCAACTGGCACGGTCTTCAAGCAGCCATCAATCATCTGGACTGGTCTCCCATCTCTACCGCCTCTGACATCAACTCATCCTGGGAATTCTTCCAAAGTAAATTGCTCTCTCTCATGCACAGATTTATCCCATCTCGTCTTCAGTTGTCATACCCTCCCTCCCGTCCATGGTACACAGAATCTTGTGGTGAGGCTGTTGCCCAGAAATAACTTGCTTTTCTCTCCTGGAAAGCAAATCCAACGGAAGGAAATCTCATTTCCTTTCACAAAGCCTCAGGCTTGAATGAAATCTCATTCCTCAGGTGGGCCAGGAAACAATATCTCTCCGTTCTCAAGACCGAACTCTCTTATCTGTCTCCCTCTTCCTAATCCTGCTGGCATCTGGTCAAATATGTTTCTGGTGTTTTTTCCCCCTCCATCCCCTCCCTCACCTCAAACGGCTACACGGCTGAATCCGCACGTGAAAAAGCTGAATGCCTCAACTCTGTTTGCCTCTAAATCTTGTGTCCCAAACCCATCCCTCTCTGTACCCACTGTACCCAGTCGTACCCAGCTGCTCCTGGACTCTGTGTCCTTTCCTCCTGACAAGGTGGAAAAGTTTCTGTCAACCCTCGACTCTGAATCTGCAACTGGACCTGACGGCATCAGCCCACGGGTCCTAAAATCCTGTTATTCCACTCTTTCACTCCCTCTATCTGTTCTCTTTGCCCTCTATTTTGCTCAAGGTCATCTGCCATCTGCTTGGAAATCAGCCAACATCACCGCTTTGCACAAAAAAAGGTGCAAAAACAGATACTAGCAACTACAGACCAATCAGCCTTCTCCCAATTATCAGCAAAGTCATGGAATCCATCATTGCTTCAGATATGAACTCTTTCCTCTTCTCCAATGGCTTGATCTCTGATCATCAATTTGGTTTCAGACCTGGTCACTTTACTCTGGACATGCTGCTTCTGCTTTCTCAACAATGGATGGAGGTCCTCAATGCCAAACAGGAAATTAGAGCTGTCTCCCTTGACATATCACGTGCCTTCGATACGGTCTGGCACCCCGCTCTGCTCACGAAACCCTCCTCCTTTGGTATCCATGGAAATCTCCAAGCATGGCTGGCGAACTTCCTCTCTAGTCGTAGTCAACGTGTGGCCCTGAATGGGTTTCTCTCATCTCCTCTTCCTGTTCAGGCTGGAGTTCCCCAAGGCAGTGTTCTGGGCCCTGTGCTTTTTCTGGTCTTCATCAATGATCTCTCTGCCTCTCTTGAAAATCCTCTCTATCTCTTTGCTGATGACTCTACTCTCTGTCGCTCCATTCCTCATCCCTCAGATCGGCAGTCTGCAGCCTCCTCACTCTCTGCAGACCTGGACAAAATCACAGACTGGGCAAACAAGTGGAACATGTCTTTCAATCCTGACAAATCTCACACTCTTACGATGTCTCTCCGAAAAGACCGACTGGACAACCCTCCCATCCACGTTATGAATAATCCTCTCCAAGAAGTTCTGTCACTCAAGCTTTTGGGTCTCACTATCTGTCATGATCTTTCCTGGGAAAACCACATTTCAAATCTGGCCTCCAAAGCCAGTCGCCGACTGGGCATCCTCCGTCATGCGAAGTCCTTCGTTGGCACACCTGAGCTCCTCACCACATACAAGGCTTTCATCCGCAGCTCAATGGAATACTGCTCTTCCCGCTGGGCTGGTGCTCCTGCCTCACACCTAGCTCGTCTTCACGCTGTTGAAACCAAAGCATTCAGAATCATTGGAATCTCCCGCGATGAAGCTAACACCAAGGGCCTTTCACTCACTCACCGCAGGCAGGTTGGTGGTCTTTCCGTCTTCTACCGACTTCTCTCTGGCCTTGCCCCCCCTCCCCCCAGCTCTCTCTGGGCTCTGTCCCCCAAATATTCCTACAGGTCGCACAAGATCTGCCTGCAACCCTCTTATGGTTAAACTGCCAAAATCAAGACTCTCTTCTCACCTCCACTCCTTCATTCCTCTTTTCTCCAGCCTCTGGAACAAACTCCCTCACTCTCTTCAATCCCACTCCACCCTCCAGGTCTTTAAAACAGCTGTTCACCACCATCTCTTGTCTTCCCCCATCCAAAGCCTTGATCTTTTCTACCCCGGCTAATTTCACCCCAAATCCACTTTTTTGAAATTCCAACTTCTGTCCTGGAAGTCCTTGGTGTCCTTGTGTTTTATACTTCTCCCACCCCCCCTCCCCCAACTCCCATGCCTTCTCCCCCCAAGACCTCTCCCTCCCACAGATCTTCCGATGTCCCTCTTCTCTGCTGTTGTACTTGTGTGCTTCCCCTTCTCTCCCCATCTTGTCTTCCGCTCCCTCTTTTTATATATTTTGTCTGTCTGGTTGATTTGTTTGTGAAATAAATGTTAGCTCTTTCAACAGCCTCGATTCAGTATACAAAAAAATAATAATCAGTCTCTCTCTCGGTCTCTTGGCATGAACAAGAAGGGCGACATTTTTCCTTTGTTCATGCTGGTGTGATTTGGCTCGCGGGCTTGAGCGAGACGCTAGCCATTGTTAGTTCAGCTGGGTCGTGGAGTTTGTGTGCTTTGGACGAGAAAGGAGAAAGAGGAAGTATCGCTCGCTCTCTTGTGCTGGCTTCGTGGTGGGCGGTCGCTTTTTTTCATGTGCACTCGCACAGATAACTGTTGCGAGCTCATTTAACTTTTGGCAACATTGAAGGAGGGGGTGTTGTTGATGGTGGTGCTCTTTGGAGATGGAGGAGGTCTCGAGCAAACGGAAGGAGGGTGTCCTGTCTGCTTACCTCACACCGGCGGCTTGCTACGGGCGTGACTCGGCCCCATCTTGTGTGCTTCCTGCATGGTGACTCGGAGTTCCAACGACCACCCGGCTCCTAAAGGATATTTCGGACGCAAAGCTGAGTACCAGCCGGCTTAAAACATTTATTTTGATTCAATCTTTCCCCTTGTCTGTTTTGTGTGTCTGAGTGGAGACATCTCAACTTAAATATTAGGATTTGATTTTACCTCAACATTCATTTTATTCTGGGCATTAATTGCACTCGCAACGGTACCTGCCATACGGGCGGGGCTTCAATTGGGAGGCCCAAATGAAAAGGTAAAATATCAGAAATTGAAGGCTTTTTTATTTTAAACCATTCATATAAACATCCGTTAAATCATATCACATGCAAATCATCAAAATCTTAACAGTATCTTTAGAATTTCAATAAAAGCCACATCACTGTTGTTGTGGCTTCTTTTCAGACACTTTTCTTAGCGAGGCTCAGACTCAAAGGAACTCAGACTCGCTCAGTTCAAACCGAGATTTATTCAGATATTGTGGAGAGGACTTTACACAAAATACAGACAGAAAACAACGCGTCATTTCGTGGAAAAGGAATTCTCTCCCTACGCCTCGGAGTGTTCCGTTTAAATAAGTCCCGGCTGCTTTGATCTTGTTCAGTTGGAATTTCGGGGTCACCACAAAGCTTGGCCAGTTCAATCTTCTTGGCACCAGAGCCCATCTGGGTTCCATCATGAAGTGACTAAAAAGTTTACCATAGATAACTATCACATACAGCCGGAGAAGAAACCATTGTTCTAGCCGCTACAGATCAATCTTCTTTGACCTGTTCAGTCTCACTAATTGACGAATGCATTCAAACCCGGGCTGAGTCAACACTCTGCCCTTGGGCCTCTCCACTGAAGGGCAAAGGTTATTTTACAGATAGCCGATTGTCGTCTTGGTTCCATATTCACTGATTTGCTCAGACTGCACCGTTTGAAAGCACATTCTGTCTTTAATACAATTTCAACTGTTGGTAATAACTCGCCTATACATGTCCTTTATAATTCCACAATCATTTGGTATCCACTTCTGACCAATCTTATGACCATGTCCTTTTTAATTCCACACTGTTCATATCAGTAAATATTATTCCATCGTGTTTCAAATCGTGATATCAACTGTACGCTTTTCTTTAGTGAATTTTTTTTAATGATTTTGTACCTCTTCTTCAGCTTAAAACTTCAGGATAGACGACAATGCTGATAAAAGTTCCTTTTGACATAAAGTTTTGACATATCATTCCATTTTTTTTTTCCTAAAGAAACGCGTACAGTTGATATCACGATTTGAAACAAGATGGAATAATATTTACCGATATGAACAGTGATGTGGTTTTTTTATTGACATTCTAAAAATACTGTTTAGATTTTGATGATTTGCGTGTGATATTTAACGGATGTTTATATAAATCGCGCCTCCAAATTGGAGACCCACCCCGAGTGTGGGTACTGTTGCTCATCTATCTATAATTCCAGTAATCTCTGTGTGTGTGTGTGTATGTGTGTGTGTATGTGTGTGTGTATGTGTGTGTGTCGTTTGTCTGTGACCGCTGTTTCTCGACAACCACGGGTCCGATATACTTGAAACTTGCCAAGTATATTGCTGGGGACCCGAGGATGTGCCTTTTCAAGGTTTCATATTAATCGGAGAAGTAGTTACCGAGCTATGGCGATTTATTTACCAAACTCCGCAAGCCGTTCGCTTTGGACCAAACCATTTCATGTAAATAGAGGGGGGGGGGGGGATTGTCACCGTACTCGCAAGCCGTTCGCTTTGGCTTTGCGAATGAACCAAACCATTTCATGTAAATAGAGGGGGGGGGGATATAATTTTAGATATATATATAGTACGGGCATGCCCTAGTCATATATAATGGCGATACAACAATTTTTACCGCTTTGCTTTGAAGAACGGGAATGAAGGGGGAGGAGCGTGTTAATATGTCTGGTTGGAGGCTTTGGGTGGTGAGGGGCTTGAAGCCAGATTTTAATCTTACAGCCGCCATATTGGTGCTCACCGTCACTGCGATGTGAAGCGAAAGACGCCTCAGAACTGTCACATTCACAATCGCTATGTCATATGTACTCCCGGTACGTGTTTCCTTCATTGTAAAAACTACCAAATCAACAGTTAAAAGGATTTTGAGCCGATAGGTGTTACGGCCTTGGCAAGGTCGATGGAGACAGCGATCTGTTTGGATATACACTGCCCAAATATATATGTGGAATTCTCTCATGTAGAGATTAAACGTCGTTTGAACTTTGGCCGAGGTCATTATTTACTTTTAAAGATGTTTATATACGAATGATGTTTAATGATGTTTATATTGGTTTTGGGTCGTCCTTTCCGCATATCTTGTGGGATTGTGAGTTGGAGAGATGGCCGTGATGGCGGGGATGGGGTTTTTATTCTCTCAAGCAGGAAGTCAACCAGTGTCCATATAAATGGTCTTTGTCCGAGGTCACCGAGTCCGATCGGTGCAGCTGTGCAGCGATCGGTGCAGCCGTTTGTGCGGCACCCGGTACAACAACATCGTCACAATGAAAACGTCGTCAAAATGAACATTATGCCAACGGGAATGTTATGCGGGAGTCCAAACCTGAGAATGCTGGAGACCAAAGCTGAAATTGGAAAAACTAAATAGCCTATTTTACTCCTGGAGATCCCAGGATTACCCACCCAAAATATCGTTGTGATCAGTTCAGCAGTTTTTGCGGTACCTTCGAACGGACAGACAGATGCACAGACATTTGGTGAATTATAGTAAGATAATGTTGAGAGGAGAGGAAATTGGATAATGTTGAGAAGGTATAATTAAGATAATTGGGAAGAAAGAAACAAAATAAGAAACACAGACACAAATAATTTCCATACTTTCTATCTGAGGCGTGGCTGAGCTTGGCCTTGACCAATACAAAACAAATTCAAGATATAGCACACACAACATACGTCAAGCATGAAATATTGGTGTGATATAACCGCAACACCTGGAAGAAAATGTAACAATATAAAAACATCACAAATCCAGTTTGGGAAACAGCTTTAGTGAGATGGAAGCGGCAGCAGCAGAGTCTATCAGCACGTGCAAAAAAAAGGCAAAATATTCTAAGATCGATTTATTCAGGCTTTTGATCCTCTCGTAAAAAGCTTATCATATATATGATGCTTATCATACATATGACGCTCTCTTTAGTCAAAATTAAGATACTGTAGCGGTTCCCGCTGAATGTACACAATCGCCTTGCACCTGCCAGGACGCGGCCAGGGCGTGATCGCCATGCCGGGCTCGTCCGGACGGGCCCAGACGTGCCTCTCCTGGGCATGCCCGGACTCGCTGTTCCCGGGCACGCCCGAACCTCCCGGACACGCCCGGTCTCGTCTTTCCTGGGCATGCCCGCTTTCGCCTTTCCAGGGCTCGCCCAGAGCGCCCGGGCACGCCCAGCCTCGACTTGCCAGGCCGCGCCCAGGACGCCCAGGCATGTCCAGACTCGCCTTTCCAGGGCTCGCCCAGAGCGTCCGGGCATGCCCGCTCTCGCCTTTCCAGGGCTCGCCCAGAGCGCTCGGGCACGCCCAGCCTCGACTTGCCAGGACGCGTCCAGGACGCCCGGGCATGTCCAGACTCGCCTTTCCAGGACTCGCCCTTGACACCCGGGCATGCCCGGTCTCGGTTTTCCCGGGCAAACGCCTGGGCATACATGTGTATATATATTGCTGCCCGATAAACGGGCTTTTCAGAATACCTGAGCTGTTTTGTTTCAAAAAAGGAACTCGGACGAATTCCGTCTTTGGTCACGTCAATTCTTTCGACTCGCGTTGGAACGCAGCTCCGTCAATACCATTTTGTGCTTTTAGTTAACTATCGTGGATCGGCATGCTACGCTCGACTCACCACACATCGCTACTGGGGCACGGGCTTGTTTTAACTTAGGATCAGACTGCATGACATCATAATATGACAGATAATGTCATTGAAAAGATCATACAGTGCCTTACCATTCTAAATTCTCTATAATAAAATTTACTTCGGTAAGGGTGCAGTGGGGGCAGGGGGTGGAGGGAGGGGATGGGAGGAGGACAATATTGCAAGTCACAAAACCGTTTGGGGAGGAGTGATATTGTTTTGTTATGACATTAATATTATGCTATTATAATTAATGTTGTTATTACTCTTGTTATTCAAAGCGGCCTTGGAAAAACACCACGAAAAACGCCTTGGAAAAACGCGACGGAAGTGGCAGGAAGTGTCGTGTTACTAACCATGGTGTGGTATATAGACCACAGTAGATCGTCTCTCAGGTGCGTTTATCGACATGATAAACAGAAATTGCCTCACATTTGTCGGGTTGCTCTAAATTTCTTTCAGTTTCGTGTTAAATAGGAGTAGCGCCTGTTTAAAAAGGTAATCATACGTGCATCATGAACATTGTTATTACTTTTGTTATTAAAAGCCACCTTAGAAAAACGCCACGATAAGCTATTTTAATACGGCTATACACCTCAACACGCAATCCCCTTGGTGGAGAAAAAGCCCTTGGGGTGTGGAGTTAAATTGCTACAACATCCGTCATGTAACCCCGAGTCTCCTTTTCAAGTTGCGGTCTGATTGGATAAGTAACGACTGAATGTATCTTGGTCTGACAGACAGACACCAAATTACATATTTTAGTATGATTGAACTTTGTTTATAAATTACCTTCATCTCCTGCACCAGTAAACATTGAGCATTTGCACTGGAATCTTCAAATCCCAACATTTTCTCAACAGAGTGAAATGTTTTATCAGGAGCTGATGATTGTGTACATGTTGAACCTTATTTTTCAAATAAATGGAAAATGAAAATTTCTTCCTTTGTATAGATTAGTGCTGCAGCGGCCTGCAAGTGTTTAAGTAACAAGCAGACTTTCCCCACCTTCATGAGAACTGTACCCAGTGACAGGCACCATGCGGAGGCCATTGCCCGGTTGGTGCTCCATTTTAAATGGGTGTTTGTCGGTGCTTTAGCTGTTGATGATGATTTTGGTCGAGCTGGTATAAATCAGATTATTAATGATGTTGAAAGCAATGGGGTTTGCATTGCCTTCCTTGAACTGTTACCAAAAGTGAATAGTCGAGAAACCTTTCAACGACTTGGTAAGTTCTGCTTTCATTATTTCTTTTGTCTATACCATACTTTAAAAAAAACTTGTATTTGTATTTTCATACCTTTCATACCATCCTGGCTAATTTTGTAAAATAAGTAATTAAAAGGCATTTTCAAATCATTGTTGCATGACAGGGGGGGTCTATATCTCTAAGAATAGCATGTACCGTGTGTTTGTCAGGTAGAATTACTCTTCCATAAATAATCTGTCTGGGGCAAGTCATATGTAATGTATAAAACGTCCTGTAGTGGTGAGGCCAGGTGGAGAACCTGTGGCACAGGTGAGGCCAAGACCAGCTCATGCCAACATAAGTCCTCACCTGCTCCATTTATTTCGGGTTTGAGTCCGGTAGTTTGGCACCTTAGTTGTTTTACTTGTTGATTGTGTTTTCTCCACTCTACAACCCTACAACAAAGTCAAATGTCATTTTGATCATTTGAGGAAGTCTTTATTGGTCTCAGGGTCTGCATTTTCTGGGCCTCTGAACATGACAATATGTTCAGCATTCCCACAAAATCACTTCGATCATGACGCTGTTTATTTTTTTCTTTCTTTGATAATGAGGCCATGGTGGTGATGTCGAGGTTTTCCTAACTTCCAGGAACTTGCATATATTTATTTTCTAAATCTGATTTTTTATGTCATCCATGCTCTGTTGGAAACTCATTGAGAATCCCCTTTTATGATAAAGTCCCTCTTTTAGGTGATTGTGTGGGAGTTGTTGTCCTGTATAAAAAATAACAGACAACTTTCACTTTGTTGACAAAGAACCATTTATTAATTACGTACGTACGGAGAGAAATGTTTGTTACCAGGCAAGCAGATCTCTGAATCCCACTCAAGACTGGCATTCAACATATACCCAAGTTGATTTCAACAAAGGAAGGCAAAAGTGGAAATCGGAGCATAAGATAAGAACAAAAGCTGATGGAACCAACCCTTGGCTTCACATTTTTAGACATGTGACATCTCCGTCATCTCTCGATGAAAACACGAGAGACAAACATCTCTCGTGTTTTCAGACATCTCCCATGGCCTAATTCAGCTAGATCACATGATGCATTTACCTAACATGCTTCTGGCCATGGCTGTCTCTGATTGGTCCAGAGATGACAATGATCCAATTCTACCCCTACAATTTAACTGCCACACTAATCTTTTCCATTGGAAAAAGGTATGACAAATCAGCAAAGCAGTTCATGTCTCCAACTATGCACACATTCCATTGTTGAGTGAGAGTTAAGAATGCCAAAATTAATGTCACCAGCCACTGACAGAGGTTTACTACCTTCGACACTACCTTTGGTGCCCTACCCTTTCATGCATGAATGGTAGGCTCAACTACCTTTACTCCACTCCACATTAAAGAGCTACTGCTACAAATACTCCAAAAAATGAAATTTGCCATGTTCCCTTTCTGATTTCTAGCCAGGATAAGAATTGAGCATAGATAAGATTGCTCAAAGGTAGGTTTTCTACCTCACCATCATCCTGTCAGATTTCCCCAACTGCAAAGAAACATCAAGTCCTGCATTGTTAAAGAAAGCATTAAGTAACAAAAGAAAAACAAAGAAAACAAGAAAACATTAAGTCCTGTCTTTTTACTGTCTTGAAAATTTCCACTCTCACCACAATTTTCTGCTGATCGAGTCAGCTACGACCTTCCTCCTCTCTCCAGTGAATATACTAACATTTAAAAACCCAAACCAAAGTACCCGCTTACCCCTTATCCAAACCGCTTGAACATTAGCCAAATGAAAGATGATACCTCCTCAAGCATACTAACCCTGCAAACAGTTACTGGTTGCAGTCCTGCCAGTGACTGCTTGGGTGTTCACTAGGGTAGTACCTTTGTGTATGTGGATATGTGGTATGCGGGTGTCTTTTGATACCTTAGGGAGATGGATGTCCCTGCCTTGCATAATCCCAGGTCACATGTGGGTAAGGTGTAGTACCTGCCAGCCCCCCTTACCAGAGTAACAGTCCGCAGCCATGCGGTTTAAATGGCAAATGGCTCTGCACATCTGGTGGATGAGATTCCAGTTGACTCCAACAGCACGGACGGAAGAGGGTGAATTCCCCAACGGCCAGCAGAGGGACGGAGAGGAGGAGAGACCCCCCATCTATACCACACACTTCCTCGTGTGTACCATCCATAGAAAGGAAATATGATGGCAAACACGCCATCATTGCCCGAGGAGCCTCGACGTAATCAGTACCTATGTCTCCGAGCATGACTACACTCTTTGGAAAAATGCGTGGTGCACTGGTCCGTTCCACAATGGCATCCAGTTCTCTCCTCTGGCTCCAAGCAGTTACCTATGCACAGGATTTAGAAATGAAACCCGAATTTTGGAAATAACCCTCGAGTTTCAAAAAAACATGTAAAAAATTAGATTATTTATTTTCCAAATAATCTTTTTAAATTTTCCTGTGGGTACTTTTTCTTTAGTTACTCGTTTTTAAACCCATGAAATAGAGCACACAAGTCGTTAGATGTCATATTTATTGGTTGGATTGTATCTCAAATGAGCTATTCTTTTATGAGACAGAACTCTTACCTTTTACGTAACTGCTCGAGCAAGATCTTCAAGTCTTGTACAACTCTCAAGTGAGTCATAGGCGTGAATCGGTTATGCTGAAGTTCCTCCAAACAATTCAAATCTGAAAAGACCAATTCTGAAACAAGCTCATTCATTCCCTTCAGTTCGTTATGACGTTGGTTAGCTTGATATTCGACTTCATCCACCAACTCTTCATTAACAGAGTTTCAGTTTTCAAAATATCTGTGATGGAGAGGGAAACACCATGTACACATCTACATTATGTATACACCATAAATATACACCATAAACACACAACATGTATAAGCCATTGGCACACAATGTGCATAAACCATTGACTGAAGTCGGTCTCACCTGTCTGGGTGGTCGGTAGCGTTTCAGGGGTTAAAATAACCCACAATCTCCTTTTGGAATTCAGTGATGGACTCATCGATGTGGTCGAATTTTTGATTAACTATATCATCTTGCAGCCTTATATCAATCAAACACTTGTCTAAAATGTCAATAGAGATATTGGAGTCTTCCATCGCCAAAATTAAAGCTAGGAGGGAAAAATAATAGTATATTAATTTGAGGTGCAATGGCAAACTAAGCAGTATAACCGATTAATTATGCATAGATGTACTAATAGGATTTATATAGTTCACTTTCAACCCCTCCCGGAACATGCATTGCAAACTCCTCCATTTGTATATATAAATCTCTAATGATGAGGACATATATGCGAAATGTTGCCGGAGACCGGGTGCACACGTTAGGAGTACATATTGCTTCCCTATTGTATGGCAGTGTTTCAAACGGCAAAATAACAGCAGAGCCGATTGATGAGCCGATAAGACTTTGTTGTATGAATGAGAGTCCTCGCTGTCTGTGATGAGATCCCATATGCTTTGAGAGTACACGACTCAACATTGGTTTATATTTCCAAAAGACCCTTAAAGACCCAAAATACCCTAAAGACCCTTAGAGACCCAGAGGAACCAAAATACCCAAAACACCCCAAAGACCCTCAAAGACCTTTAAAGACCACGAAGACCCAAAATGCCCTTAAATATCCAGAGGAACCAAAAGACCATGAATAACCAAAAGACTTTGAAGACCCAAAATACTGAAAAGACCAAAAAGACCGCAAAGACCCTGAAAGACCCTGAAGACCACGAAGACACAAAATGCCCTTAAATACCCAGAGGACCCAAAAGACCCCGAAGACCAAAAAAGGCCCAAAATACACAAAAGACCCAAAACACCCTGAAGACCCAAAAGACCCAGAAGACCCAAAATACCCTGAAAACCCAAAAGACCCCAAAGACCAAAAACACCCTGAAGATCTTAAAGACCCTGAAGACCCCAAAGACCCTTAAATACCCAGATGACCCAAAAGTTCCTGAGGCCCAAAAATACCCAGATGAACCAAAAGACCCCTAGGACTCAAATCACAAAAAGTTCCCAAGGATCCAAAAAGACCTTGATGACCCAAAAGTCCCTGAGGACCCAAATCACCCAAAAGTCCCTGAAGACACCAAAAGTCCTTAATGACACAAAAGGGCCAGAAGACCCGAGTTCCTGAAGACCCAATAGTCCCCGAGGACCCAAGAGTCCCCGTGGAACCAAATGCTCAGATGACCCAAAAGTCCTTGATGACCGAAAAGTTCATGAGGACCAAAAAGACCCAAATGTCCCCAAATCACCCAAAAGTCCCTAACCCAAAAGTCCTCAAAAACCCTAAAAGTACTTGATGACCCAAAAGTCCCCAAATACCAAAGAGTTCCTGAGGACACAAAAGACCCAGATGCCCCAAAAGTTCCAGAGGACAAAAAAGACCCAGATGACCCAAAAGTCCCAGGTACCCAAATCACCTAAAAGTCCACAGGGACCCAAAAAATCCTTGATGACCCAAATGTCCCCGAAAACCAAAGAGACCCCGAGGAACCAAAATACCCAGATGACCCAAAAGACCCCCGTGAGTCCGGCAGGCAGGTATGCTACAAGGCTGTGAAGAGTCTACTAGTTTGTAAAACGAGTTTATTTTGCTTCATCCTAAAAATAAAGTGTGCCAAAATATTATTCCTTTCCTCATTGTGCTGTTTAATATTCCATTTTATTGTTATGAAGGCAAACTTTTGGCAGAGACAAGTGCGAATGTAATCATCTTGTACCCAAATGAACAAGACATAATAGCTTTGTTTGAAGAGATTATTGTACAAAACGTGACGGGAAAAACATGGATAGCAACATCTGAATGGATTAAATCAAAGCATTTGTCTTCATCGAAGTATGCACATATAGTACAAGGCACCATGGGTTTTATACAAATATTCGGAGAAATTCCGGGATTTTATGAATTCCTGGTGAAAGTGAAGCCTCAAAAACAATGGTCTTCAATCGATACCATTCAATCGATACCATTCACCAGCAAGGTAAAGAACACGTTACAATTATTGACTAACCAAACATAAGTATCATTCAATACAATAATTTACTATAAATGTGTGTGTGTGTGTGTGTGTGTGTGTGTGTGTGTGTGTGTGTGTGTGTGTGTGTGTGTGTGTGTGTGTGTGTGTGTGTGTGTGTGTGTGTGTGTGTGTGTGTGAGTGTGTGTGTGCCAATGTGTGCCCGTGTGTGTATATATGTCATACTCTTTGTGTCTATTGATTACATACTATTGAGATGTACCTTTAACCCTTTAGACTGCTGAGACCCCATAGGGCTTAGACCTTATTTTTTCTATTTTTTTTTCTTTTTTGTAGACAAGATCGAGGCTCATGTAAGAGATAACAGTTAATCACACACAAAAAAAAAAGGGACACACAAAACATACAATAAAGGGAGCAGGAGACAAGATGGGGAGAGAGAGGGAAGCACACAAGTACAACAGCAGAGAAGAGGGACATCGGAAGATCTGTGGGAGGGAGAGGTCTTGGGTCTTGGGGGTAGAAGGCATGGGAGTTTGGGGGGGGGGGGGTGTGATATGTATAAAAACACATGGACACTGCTAAGTCTTCCAGGAAAGAAGTTGGTATTTCAAAAAAGTGGATCTGGGGTCAATTAACGGGGGTAGAAAAGATCAAGGTTTTGGATGGGGGAAGATAAGAGATGGTGGTAAACAGCTGTCTTAAAGACCTGGAGGGAGGTGGGGATAGAAGAGAGTGAGCGAGTTTGTTCCAGAGGCGGGAGAAAAGAGGAATGAAAGAGTGAAGGTGAGCATAGAGTCTTTATTTTGGCAAGCAGCCATCAATCATCTGGACTGGTCTCCCATCTCTACCACGTCTGACATCAACTCATCCTGGGAATTCTTCCAAAGTGAATTGCTCTCTCTCATGCACAGATTTATCCCATCTCGTCTTCAGTTGTCATACCCTTCCTCCCGTCCATGGTACACGGAATCTTGTGGTGAGGCTGTTGCCCAGAAACAAATTGCCTTCGTCTCCTGGAAAGCAAATCCAACGGAAGGAAATCTCATTTCCTTTCACAAAGCCTGAAACAAGTGTGTGTCCACCCTCAGGAGAGCCAGGAAACAATATCTCTCCATTCTCAAGATCGAACTCTCTTATCTGTCTCGCTCTTCCAAATCCTGGTGGCGTCTGCTCAAATCTGTTTCTGGTGTTTGTTCCCCCTCCATCCCCTCCCTTACCTCAAACGGCTACACAGCTGACTCCGCACGTGAAAAAGCTGAATGCCTCAACTCTGTGTTTGCCTCTAAATTTTGTGTCCCAAACCCATCCCTCTCTGTACCCACCATACCCAGTCGTACCCAGCTGCTCCTGGACAAGGTGAAAAAGTTTCTGTCAATCTTGGACTCTGATTCTGCAACTGGACCTGACGGCATCAGACCACGGGTCCTAAAATCCTGTTCTTCTGCACTTTCTCTCCCTCTCTCTGTTCTCTTCACCCTCTCTTTTGCTCAAGGTCAACTGCCATCTGCTTGGAAATCAGCCAACATCACCGCTTTGCACAAAAAAGGTGCAAAAGCAAATCCTAGCAACTACAGACCAATCAGCCTTCTCCCAATTATCAGCAAAGTCATGGAATCCATCATTGCTTCGGATATGAAATCTTTCCTCTTCTCCAATGGCTTGATCTCTGATCATCAATTTGGTTTGAGACCAGGTCACTCTACTCTGGACATGCTGCTTCTGCTGTCTCAACAATGGATGGAGGTCCTCAATGCCAAACAGGAAATTAGAGCTGTCTCCCTCGACATATCACGTGCCTTCGATACGGTCTGGCACCCCGCTCTGCTCACCAAACTCTCCTCCTTTGGTATCCATGGAAATCTCCACGCATGGCTGGCGGACTTCCTCTCTAGTTGTAGTCAACGTGTGGCCCTGAATGGGTTTCTCTCATCTCCTCTTCCTGTTCAGGCTGGAGTTCCCCAAGGCAGTGTTCTGGGCCCTGTGCTTTTTCTGGTTTTCATCAATGATCTCTCTGACTCTCTTGAAAATCCTCTCTATCTCTTTGCTGATGACTCCACTCTCTGCCGCTCCATTCCTCATCCCTCAGATCGGCAGTCTGCAGCCTCCTCACTCTCTGCAGACCTGGACAAAATCACAGACTGGGCAAACAAGTGGAACATGTCTTTCAATCCTGACAAATCTCACACTCTTACGATGTCTCTCCGAAAAGACCGACTGGACAACCATCCCATCTACTTTCGGAATAATCCTCTCCATGAAGTTCTGTCACTCAAGCTTTTGGGTCTCACTATCTGCCATGATCTTTCCTGGGAAAACCACATTTCCAAGCTGGCCTCCAAAGCCAGTCACCGACTGGGCATCCTCCGTCGTGCGAAGTCCTTCCTTGGCACACCTGAGCTCCTCACCACATACAAGGCTTTCATCCGCAACTCAATGGAGTACTGCTCTCCCCTCTGGGCTGGTGCTCCTGCCTCACACCTAGCTAGTCTTCACGCTGTTGAAACCAAAGCGTTCAGAATCATTGGAATCTCCCGCGATGACGCTATCTCCGAGGGTCTTTCACTTAATCACCGCAGGCAGGTTGGTGGTCTTACCGTCTTCTACCGACTCCTCTCCGGCCTTGCTCCCCCAGCTCTCTCTGGGCTCTGTCCCCCAAATATTCCTGCAGGTCGCACAAGATCTGCCTGCAACCCTCTCATGGTTAAACTGCCAAAATCAAGACTCTCTGCTCACCTTCACTCCTTTATTCCTCTTTTCTCCCGCCTCTGGAACAAACTCCCTCACTCTATTCAATCCCACTCCTCCCTCCAGGTCTTTAAAACGGTGTTCACCACCATCTCTTATCTTCCCCAATCCCAAACCTTGATCTTTTCTACCCCCGCTAATTTCACCACAAATCCACTTTTTTGAGGTGACCTTTGACTTGTTTCCTGGAAGTCCTTGGTGTCCTTGCGTGTTATACCTATCCCGCCTCCCCCCAGGCCCTCTCCCTCCAAAAACATCTCCCGATGTCCAGGCTGCTCTCAAATGTTGTGTTTGTGTGCTTCCTCCCCTTCTCTCCCCATCTTGTCGACCGCTCCCCTTTTTATATACTTTGTTTGCTTGTTTGTTTGATTTGTTTGTTTGATAAATGTTAGCTCTTTCACGAGCCTCGACTCTGTATACAAAAAAAAATAATCATAATAATTCACCAGAAGAGGGTTGCTGACAGATCTTTTGTGACCTGCAGGAGTACTTGAGGGACAGAGCACAGAAAGAGCTGGGGGAGCTCGGCCGGATAGGAGTCGGTAGAAGACAGAAAGACCACCGACCTGCCTGTGGTGAGTGAGTGAAAGGCCCTCATAATCAGCTCAGCGTGGGAGATTCCAGTGATTCTGAAAGCTTTGGTTTCAACAGCGTGAAGCTGAGCTAGGTTTGCGGCAGGAGCACCTGCCCAGAGGGGAGAGCAGTATTACATTGAGCTGTGGATGAAAGCCTTGTATGTTGTGAGGAGCTCAGGTGTGCAAAGGAAGGCCTTCGCACGACGGAGGATGCCCAGTCGGCGACTGGCTTTGGAGGCCAGGTTGGAAATGTGATTTTCTCAGGAAAGATCATGGCAAATACTGATCCCCAAAAGCTTGAGTGACAGAACTTCTTGGAGAGGATTGTTGAGAAAGTAGATGGGAGAGTAGTCCAGTCGGTCTTTTCGTAGAGACATAGTAAGAGTGTGAGATTTGTCAGGATTGAAAGACAAGTTCCACTTTTTTGACCAGTCTGTGATTTTGTCCAGCTCTGCAGAGATGGGGAGGCTGCAGACTGCCGATCTGAGGGATGAGGAATGGAGTGGCAGAGAGTGGAGTCAGCAGAAAAGAGATAGAGAGGATTTTCCAGAGAGTGGGAGAGATCATTGATGAAGACCAGAAAAAAGCACAGGGCCCAGAACACTGCCTTGGGGAACTCCAGCCTGAACAGGAATTGGGAGATGAGAAATCCATTCAGGGCCACATGTTGACTACGACCAGAGAGGAAGTCCGCAAGCCATGCGTGGAGATTTCCATGGATACCATAGAAGGAGAGTTTGGTGAGTAGAGTGGGTGCCAGACCATATCGAAGGCATGTGATATGTCAAGGGAGACAGCTCTGATTTCCTGTTTGGCATTGAGGACATCCTTCCATTGTTGAGACAGCAGAAGCCGCATGTCCAGAGTAGAGTGACCTGGTCTGAAACCAAATTTATGATCAGAGATCAAGTCATTGGAGAAGAGGAAGGATTTGATATCTGAAGCAATGATGGATTCCATGACTTTGCTGATAATTGGGAGAAGAAGGCTGATTGGTCTGAAGTTGCAAGGATCTGTTTTTGCACATTTTTTGTGTAAAGCGGTAATGTTGGCTGATTTGCGAACTGATGGCAGAGGACCTTGAGCAAAAGAAAGGGTGAATATAATAGAGAGAGGGAGTGAAAGAGCGGCAGAGCAGGATTTTAGGACCCGTGGGCTGATGCAGTCTGGTCCAGACATTGTAAGACCCTTTATCACTTAAGACCCAAAAGACCCCAAGGACCCAAAATATTCTGAGAACCCAAAAGTCCCAGATGACCCAAAAATCCCTGAGGACCCAAAAGACCCCCCCCCCCCCCCCGAGGACCAAAAACACCCAGAAGACCCAAAAGTCCCCGAGGACCCAAAAAGTCATTGATGACCCAAAAGTCCCCGAGGACAAAGGTGACCTAAATGTAATTAATGACCCAAATTTCCAAGAGTCCCCGAAGACCCAAATACCCAGATGACCTAAAAGTCCTTAATGACCCAAAAGATCCAAGAGTCCCCGAAGACCCAAAATAGCCAGATGACTGAAAAGTCACTAATTTTTTTTTTTTTTTTTTTTTTTTTTTTTTGTATACAAGGTCGAGGCTCGTGAAAGAGCGAACATTAATCACACAGAAAGACAAACCGACACATAAAACATATAACATAGGGAGCGGTAGACAAGATGGGGAGAGAGGGGGAAGGACACAAACACAACATTTGAGAGCAGGGACCGAGAGACATGGAGACATCGAGAGATCTGAGAGAGGGCGAGGGCTTTAGGGGGGGGGGGGGGCGTGGGAAGGGGGCGGTGGGAGAGGTATAAAACATATGGACACTGCCAGGACTTCCAGGAAAGAAGTTGGAATTTCAAACAAGGTGGATCTGGGGTGAATTAGCGGGGGTAGAAAAGATCAAGGTTTTGGATGGGGGAAGATAAGAGATGGTGGTGAACAGCTGTTTTAAAGACCTGGAGGGAGGAGTGGGATTGAAGGGAGTGAGGGAGTTTGTTCCAGAGGCGGGAGAAAAGAGGAATGAAAGAGTGAAGGTGAGCAGAGAGCCGAGATTTCGGCAGTTTAACCATCAGAGGGTTGCTGGCAGATCTTGTGCGACCTGTAGGAATATTTGGGGGACAGAGCACAGAGAGAGCTGGGGGTGCAAGGCCGGAGAGGAGTCGGTAGAAGACAGAAAGACCACCTACCTGCCTGCGGTGAGTGAGTGAAAGGCCCTCAGAGATAGCTTCATCGCGGGAGATTCCAATAATTCTGAAAGCTTTGGTTTCAACAGCGTGAAGCCGAGCTAGGTGTGAGGCAGGAGCACCGGCCCATAGGGGAGAACAGTATTCCATTGAGCTGCGGATGAAAGCCTTGTATGTGGTGAGGAGCTCAGGTGTGCCGAGGAAGGACTTCGCACGACGGAGGATGCCCAGTCGGCGACTGGCTTTGGAGGCCAGCTTGGAAATGTGGTTTTCCCAAGAAAGATCATGGCAGATAGTGAGACCCAAAATCTTGAGCGACAGAACTTCTTGGAGAGGATTGTTGAGAAAGTAGATGGGAGGGTTGTCCAGTCGATCTTTTCGGAGAGACATAGTAAGAGTGTGAGATTTGTCAGGATTGAAAGACATGTTCCACTTGTTTGACCAGTCTGTGATTTTGTCCAGGTCTTCAGAGAGTGAGGAGGCAGCAGACTGCCGATCTGAGGGAAGAGGAATGGAGCGGCAGAGAGTGGAGTCATCAGCAAAGAGATAGAGAGGATTTTCGAGAGAGTCAGAGAGATCATTGATGAAGACCAGAAAAAGCACGGGGCCCAGAACACTGCCTTGGGGAACTCCAGCCTGAACAGGAAGAGGAGATGAGAGAAACCCATTCAGGGCCACACGTTGACGACGACTAGAGAGGAAGTCCGCCAGCCATGCGTGGAGATTTCCATGGATACAAAAGGAGGAGAGTTTGGTGAGCAGAGCGGGGTGCCAGACCGTGTCGAAGGCACGTGATATGTCGAGGGAGACAGCTCTAATTTCCTGCTTGGCATTGAGGACCTCCATCCATTGTTGAGACAGCAGAAGCAGCATGTCCAGAGTAGAGTGACCTGGTCTGAAACCAAATTTATGATCAGAGATCAAGCCATTGGAGAAGAGGAAAGATTTCATATCCGAAGCAATGATGGATTCCATGACTTTGCTGATAATTGGGAGAAGGCTGATTGGTCTGTAGTTGCTAGGATCTGTTTTTGCACCTTTTTTGTGCAAAGCAGTGATGTTGGCTGATTTCCAAGCAGATGGCAGTTGACCTTGAGCAAAAGAGAGGGTGAAGAGAACAGAGAGAGGGTGAGATAGAGCAGCAGAGCAGGATTTTAGGACCCGTGGGCTGATGCCGTCGGGTCCAGTTGCAGAATCAGAGTCGAGGGTTGACAGAAACTTTTCCACCTTGTCAGGAGGAAAGGACACGGAGTCCAGGAGCAGCAGGGTACGACTGGGTATGGTGGGTACAGAGAGGGATGGGTTTGGGACACAAGATTTAGAGGCAAACACAGAGTTGAGGCATTCAGCTTTTTCACGTGCGGAGTCAGCTGTGTAGCCGTTTGAGGTAAGGGAGGGGATGGAGGGGGAACAAACACCAGAAACGGATTTGACCAGATGCCACCAGGATTTGGAAGAGGGAGACAGATAAGAGAGTTCGGTCTTGAGAACGGAGAGATATTGTTTCCTGGCTCTCCTGAGGGTGGACACACACTTGTTTCGGGCTTTGTGAAAGGAAATGAGATTTCCTTCCGTTGGATTTGCTTTCCAGGAGACGAAGGCAAGTTGTTTCTGGGCAACAGCCTCACCACAAGATTCCGTGTACCATGGACGGGAGGAAGGGTAAGACAACTGAAGACGAGATGGGATAAATCTGTGCATGAGAGAGAGCAATTTACTTTGGAAGAATTCCCAGGATGAGTTGATGTCAGAGGTGGTAGAAATGGGAGACCAGTCCAGATGATTGATGGCTGCTTGAAGACCGTGCCAGTTGGCCTGAGTGAAATGCCAGACTCGTCGACGCTGAGCAGGCTCCCTGAGGATGGTCAGAGAGATGTCCACTTTAACAAGGACATGATCAGATGATCCGATCGGAGCAGAAGAAGAGCAGCAGACATTTTCAGGGAAGTTAGTCATAACCAAGTCCAGAAGAGAAGATGTTCCGTTGACTGAGATCCGGGTCGGGAAATTGACAGATTGTGTCAGTCCCAGTGAGTCGCAGAAGTCCTTTGCTGAGGAGCCATGGCTGGTGAGAGAGGTACCCACACCCAGCCAACTGGCATGATGACAGTTGAAATCACCACATATGAGGAAGAGAGAGTTGGGATGAGTAGATAGAAGTTGGTCCATATCATCAGACAGCGAGATGTAGATGGAGTCATCACTGTTTGGTGGACGGTACAACACACATATGAACAAGAGGTGGGAGCGAAGGGGAAGCCGTAGCCAGAGGTATTCCTGGGGGTGAGGTGGAGAGAGTGCAGTGCAGGGCGAGTGAGGAAGAGAGTTTTTGATAAAGATAGCAACCCCGCCTCCAGGACGAGGCTCAGGTCTATCATACCGGAGGAGGGAGTAGCCCGGGAGAGATACTATGGAATCAGAGACATCATAAAGGAGGAAAGTTTCTGTTAAGCAGATCACGTCTGGTTTGACAGAAGCAACCTGTATGGAGAGATCAGTTAAGTTTGAACGAAGGCCCCGGATGTTTGAGGTCCATACCGTTAATGAAGAGGAAGGCGGAGCATCAGATACAGAACAGGGGGGAGGAGGGGTAGGGTAAGATGTGGAAGAGGTGGAAGAGGTAGGGAGAGCTGTTGAAGGACCCAAAATGATCCAAAAAGTCCTTGAAAACCCAAAAGTCCTTAATGACCCAAAAGTACACAAGGACCAAAAAAGTCCTTGATGACCCAAAAGTCCCCAAGGACCCAAAAGACCCAACAGTCCCCGAGGACCCAAAATACCCAGATGACCAAAAAGTCCCTAATGATCCAAAAAGTCCTTGATGACCCAAAAGTCCTTAATGACCTAAAAGTACACAAGGACTAAAAAGTACTTGATGACCCAAAAGTCCCAAAGGACCCAAAGTACCCAAGAGTCCCCAAGGTCCCAAAAGACCCAGATGACTGAAACGTCCATAATGTCCCCAAAGTCATTGATGACCCAAAAGTCCCCAAGGACCCAAAATACCCAGGTGACCAAAAAGTCCATAATGATCCAAAAAGTCCTTGATGACCCAAAAGTCCTAAATGACCCAAAAGCACACAAGGAACGAAAAAGTCTTTGATGACCCAAAAGTCCCCAAGGACCCAAAAGACCCAAGAGTCCCGAGAACCCAAAATACCCAGATGACCAAAAAGTCCTTGATGACCCAAAAGTCCTTAATGACACAAAAGTAGACAAGGACCAAAAAGTCCTTGATGCTCCAAAAGTCCCCATGGACCCGAAAGACGCAATAGTCCCTGAGGACCGAAAATACCCAGATGACTGAAAAGTCCCTAATGAGCCAAAAAGTCCTTGATGACCCAAAAGTCCCTGAGGATGCAAAATGCCCAAAAGTCCCTAAGGACTCAAAATACCCAGATGACCCAAAAGTACCCAAGGAAGCAAAAAGTCCCCAATGACCCAAAAGTCCCCAAGGACCCAAAAGTCCTTGATGACCCAAAATAATCAAAGGACCCAAAAAGACCCAGATTACCCCTAAGGCCTTAAAGACCCAAAAGTCCCCAAGTACCCAAAAAATTCCTTGATGACTCAAAAGACCCAGATGACCCAAAAGTCACCTGGACCCAAAAGTCCCCAACGATTTAAAAGACTTAGAGGACCCAAAAGACCCCCCTGAGTCCGGCAGGCAGATATGTTACAAGGCTGTGAAGACCAATGAAAATTTGGTACAACGGACCAAAGGGCCCACTAGTTATAATATATATGTAACAACACTCAGAGATTACAATCTTCAATACTGTTACGGTTTTTAGAACCTTCACTAGTAAAGTTTAGTAAATGCATCCCTTATAAATGTTCCCCTGTAAATACCCCCATCAATTGGCTTGGTAAAGATCGCACCCTAGTTAGTCCATGAACAACACATAGCGAACCATAGGACCTCTCCGTAGTTATTTCATTATTGGGTGTTTCAGTTAAGGACCTGTTCCCAATAATTGAATCTGCGTTGCATTAATCAAATAAGATAGGCCCCAGTACTTCGTTTGCCAGCAGCGTTCGCTGCTCCTTGCCTTGATTTGAGTTGGCACCACGCCGCCATTAGCCATGCGGTCAAGCCGAGAAAGAAGGGGGCGGAGCCGCCAGATCACGGGCATGGCACGCCTACGCACCACCCGAGGCGGGGCCAGCGAGCCCCCACCAGCCAACCAGGGCTGACGAAAGACCATTGCGGGCGTCGCTCCATGAAGCGCGCATTGATTGCAACACGCGTAATATAAGGACGAGCGCGAAGCCTTTTCACGAAGAAGGCAGAGAGAGACGCGTGAGAAGGTACGAGTCAGGTGAGAAGGTACTAGTTGAGTGAGAGGGTTCAAGGAAGAAGGCAGAGAGAGACGTGATCCAGTCGGTGAAAAGGCACGGTTGGGAGATGAACGAGGAATGAACAAGGGAGAGACGCGTAAGAAGACAGAGCATCCCAATCCCATCGCTGTATGCAACGTCCGCTCACGGTGAACGATACGCACTCGCTGCCTGCCAGCGTGTTCCCGCTACGACGCGAGTCGACTCCTGGAGCCGGACCTCGACGCCTACCATCTGCCTAGGCCTTCTCATCCCTTCTCCCAATCATTCCTGCCTGCTATTCCCTTGTCGTGTAAGTCTGTTTGTCTGTCCTGTTTGTTGTCCTGGGGAATAATACAAGATTGTTTTAAGGTTTGCCCTGTGTCTTCTTCTTCTTCTTCTGTATGTTACTTTCGTTTCTTCTTTGGTTCTTTGGTTTTGTAAATAATTAATAAATATCTGTTATTTCTTATACCTTTGGTTTCATTCTTCCCCGATCGCTTTAGTCTTTTCCCTGATTGAATACCTGTGGCACGATTCAGCCAACGCTCGGAATCGGGTTAGTCCATTGTTAATGGCTCGAGCCGCGGATTTCTAAACCGCTCGGCAAATACCATCTTGTCCGTGGTTCGAGCGGTACTTGTCTCCCTGTTTTGCGGAGGGATTGGTAAATGTATTCGGGAGAAAACCTTGACCAATAACCCTGATCAATTCCACCCCACAAAAGAGCGTTACAAGTACCAGGACCAGAGACCGCCAGCTTAACAGGCAAAGGGGATTAACCCCCCCTTGCTAAGGGGAGTGCCGTCTCTGAGATCCGTAACAATACTATCCATGTTAGTTCGAGTGATAACAGTTGGATGTGTGTGAGGATATTCAAGGTCACACAATAATCCACAACCATTTTTTAACTCACTGCATCGTCAAACTAGAACCGGAACGTCAAACTAACATGATACCCTGCGCAGTGTTAAGTATATACCTCAATTTTAATAAAATAATGATTTTAAAGCTCGTTAAAAAATCCAGAAATTTAGTGCCAATCAAGCAATCTTATATACCAACCTAACAGACACTGTAACGAGACGGCACTCTGTAGAGACCATACCTCCGCCAGGCTGAACAGTTTACGGTTTGTATACCACAAATCGGTCAGATCTGGATCCAGACCTTAACCAAAATCTTATCGGCTTGTTCTTGTCACTTACTCAACTCATCCACTAAATTTTGTCATAAGTCATCCACTTTTTGAAACATCATGCTATATGTCTTTTTATCCCTGTCACTCAATGGTAAGAATCACTTTTAAAATTTTTTTCTTGTATCCGGAGCCGCTTTCGGATCTTCACGGAAATCGAATCGATTTGTCCTTGTCACAACCTGTCCTTCAAGTTTCGCCCGAATCCCTCCATATTATTTTTGAGACATCGCACTATATATCGGTTTAGCCCCATCACTCAATGTTGAAGAATCACTTACAAATTCTCTGTTCCGGATGTGGATTCCAATCTTCAACAAAATTGAATCAATTCTTCCTTGTCACATACCCAACCTGTCCTCCAATTTAGACCGAATACGTCCCCAACCTTTTGAGATATTTTGGTCACAGACAGACAGACAAACAGACAAGGATGAAAACATAACTTTCATCCAACTTCGGTGGCGGAGGTAATAATTTTTTTTTTTTTTTGAGTCGCAGTTTGATGTAGAGTAGATGATGTAGAGTCGCAGTTTAGGAGATGGAGGCTTTATCGATCGCCATAGAAAGTAGCGTCAATCGACCTCATCCATAGCCATATATCGGCAGCCTCTTCTTCACCCTGATTCTGCACTCTCTCACGTGCCACACCCTCTCATGCTATATATCAATACATACAGTCATGTGAAAAAGTAAGTACACCCCATGTAAAGTTTTGACTTTTTCAACATATTTCAACATACAGCTATTTGATCTTCATTTCAACAATATTGATAGATAAAGGTGATATAATACAACAAATATCATGAAACATTTACATTTTGTAGTCCATTGTATAATTTAAATAAACATAAATGGAAATTTTGCATGTGGAAAAAGTAAGTACACCCCATGAAATGTTTTTAAAAATATTTTTAACACATGTGGACATATCAATATTTGATCTTCATTTAAACAGTATCTATAGATAAAGGTGATCTAATTGAACAAAAAACAATGAGTAATTGACTTTGCAATAATTTATTCAACAAAAAACTGTTGCACAGCATGCACAATTGCATGCACAGCTCGTTTCAAATTCCCCCACAACATTTCGATGGGATTTAGATCCGGGCTTTGACTTGGCCATTCCAGAACCCTCCATTTCTTTCTTTTCAGCCATTCCTTGGTGGATTTACTGGTATCTTTAGGGTCATTGTCATGTTGCAAGGTCCACCTTCGGTTGAGCTTCAACTTTTCGACAGATGGGCTCACATTATCCTCAAGCACCCTCTGGTACAATGAAGAATTCATAGTGGATTCTATGATCGTGAGCTGCCCAGGCCCTGATGCAGCAAAGCTGCCCCAAACCATAATATTTCCACCACCATGCTTTACAGTTGGTATCAGGCTCTTGTGGTCAAATGCTGTCTTTGGTTTTCGCCAAACATGTCTTCTGGTACTGTGGCCAAATAGCTCTACCTTCGACTCATCTGTCCAGAGCACATTGTTCCAGAAGTGCTGGTCTTTGCCTCCGTGTTCATTGGCAAACTTTAGTCTTGACCTGATGTTCTTTCTGGACAGCAAAGGTTTCCTCCTGGCACACCTCCCATGTAGATCAAATTTGTGCAGCCTCTTTCTAATGGTAGTCTTGTGCACTTTGACATCAACAGTGGCAAGAGCTCCCTGTAGGTCCAGTGATGACATTCTGGGGTTCTTAGAGACTTCTTTCAGCATCTTGCGGTCTGCTCTCGGGCCGAACATGCTGGGGCGGCCTGGCCTGAACAAGTTGGCAGTTGTTTGGAATCTTCTCCACTTGTAGATGATCTTCCGGACATTCAAATGATTGATTTCAAATTGTTTGGAGATCTTTTTAAATCCCTTCCCAGACTCGTCGGCATCTATAACCTTCTTTCTGAAGGCCTCAGAGAGCTCTTTTGATCTCGGCATGGCGACGCCGCACACTTCAACAACAAAGAGCCAACCAAACTAAATGTTTGAGGTTTAAATAAGACAGGTTCCTCCAAGATCCTCTCTAACGATGTTCTAATCATTTACACCCGAGCTGGTGCACCTGATTCTAATTTTAGGTATTTGAAGTGGTGATAAATGTAGGGGTGTACTTACTTTTTCCACATGCGAAATTTGCATTTATGTTTATTTAAATTATACAATGGACTACAAAATGTAAATGTTTCATGATATTTATTATATTATATCACCTTTATCTATCAATATTGTTGAAATGAAGATCAAATAGCTGTATGTTGAAATATGTTGAAAAAGTCAAAACTTTACACGGGGTGTACTTACTTTTTCACGTGACTGTAGCATGGTTATTGGAGGTATTATGAATACGATTTGTGTTCCAAGATGTTCAAGTCTACAATTCAATAAAATATAAGTTTAAAGCCGCATTAATAAATTAATTCCGGTTTTTACCCAGTCAGTGTCTATCGCATCACCCTATCTAACACGTTACATTATTTATTCGTGCAAGTTTGAATCCTCTATAACGTCCTTAAAAACAGTAATTTTCCGTTTTGGAATGATTTTCCGGTTTGGAATCTTTGTTTTATCCTGAATGTCTTCATAACAATGTATTATGTGTGTGTCACTTAAGGTAGATAATTTACTCTTGAAATTATAATTTTAAAGGTAAAAATCCAAATTTTACTCTTGGAATATTCTATTAATTTTACATGTTCACAATAAAAAGTCAACTTCAAGCTTGAATTGCCAATGTACAATTTTTTTTTTAATGTTAATAAAAGCAAGAAAAAATATTGCTTGTTGATGTTCTCTGATCAAAATTTTTGGAAATAGAATAATTTTTGTAGCTTTGTAAAACATTTCTGAATTCTAGTGGATAAAATATCACGAACCATTCTTTCTACTTCCCTTAAAAAGACAAATGGAAGTTATTTTGGTGACAAAAATAATAATATTGTGAAAAATGAAATGCTACAAAGAGAAGAAACCCCACTTTTTCAGAATGAGAAATCATTGAATGATTATACTGTTGAATTGTGGGAAGATGTTTTCAAATGCGCCTGGAATGGAGAAAAAATTGAACTTCCACCATGCTCAGGTCAAGGATCACTAGAAAAAGGTCACTCACAATTTACAGATGTTTCCAATTTAATTTTTTCATCCTATACCTACCAGGCTGTTTATGTTGTAGTGTACGCGTTGATGAACCTCCAGTCGTGTACATCCCAAAACAGTCCATTTCAAAATGGATCATGTGCGAGGATTTATGATTTTCAACCGTGGCAAGTAAGGAGAAAATGTTTGTTTAAAAATAAAAACCTTTATTTTGCAAATTAGTTGGTGAGAATATCTGATATTTTCACAAAACATTGACATTTATTTAATGAACAAATTTGGAATCTTCCGACTCAACTATTACGTTAATTCGTTTCTAATTCATTATCAGCTGTTGTTGTATCTTCGGAATGTGCGATGGAAATCAACTACGGGAGCGACAATGCTTTTTGATGAATTTGGAGACCCACCTGCCCCACATGTGCTCATAATATGGGAAAGAGATGCAAATGGAAGAATAATTTTCAAAAATATCGGACATTTTGATTCTGATGCCTCACCTGACAAAAAGTTATCTGTGGATATTGGTGGATTTTACTGGAGTGGTGGGACTACAAAGGTAAATTTAGTTCTGAATTCAATAATACCAATTATCTGTGAAGTGTAACCTGAATGGAGTTTGAGGGTTGAGGGTACATTCAGGATGCGGTTGAGGATTTGAGGTGTTGCTGTCTTCCTGAAAGCATTATTTTGGTGTCTTTCATAAATACAGGCCTTTCAAAATGACATTTAAATGTTAACGAGGCCTTTCCACCTTTCCACAACAAATTGGGCCACTTTTAACCTGCTGTTGCTGGGGCAAAATCTGTAAGTCAAATAGTCTTATAAATATAATTTTTAGCATTTAAGTGAAAGAATGGTAATTTCAAAATGTTTAACCATAAGTATTGTGTTCCTGAATGCAAATCCGACTTAAGAGAATACGAGAAATATCTGTGGATGTGAGGTGTTAAATTCGCACCATTTCATGGTTATACAAGTGAGCAGAAGCAGTGGCTAACACACACACACGAAGAGAAGAAGACCGGGGGGGAAGAACTCCCTTTTTGCCCTTTTCCAGGAGAGAAGGCCGGTGCTTTTACGAACTCCCTTTTTCAAAGTTTCTCCTATTGAGGAGAAAAGAGACCGAGTTTTGTGGGATCTCGGACTAAATGCAGTGGCTTTGATGTAAATGAGAACCAAGTTGGGGCGGCAAGTTTGATGTGGGGGGAAAGGGACGCACACATGGTGCCCAGAGTTGAGCCGACCAGTATGCACATGGGACGCCGTCTGTATATGAGCACGTGCGTGTGCATGGGCCACCACCACCGATCACCACAGCAAGGAACCACGACCATGCATGGACCAAGCCATCTCCTAATCTGTGCTGCACCCAACGGAGCCTTCCCTGGAACTAGAACATCCAGCTTAACCATAGCAAGCAGCCACGACTCTTGTCCATCCTAATCCCCATATACATTCATAATTAAAATATTTATTTATATGAAGCATAGCGCAAAACTGGTTAGGGCTAGCTTCCAGACAAACTGAACTCTCTATGCTATGATTAAGAGGTCAATCCTAAGTCTAGAGGGAGACTTGGACAAGCAATGGGTGTGGAGATGAATGGGACCGTAAAGGATTTACGGGGTGGATAGAATGGATACAGAAAAAAGGTATCGGGGAGGAAAACTGGACATTTCAAAGGAGGTGGAATTGGCATGGGTGTGAAAGGGGGGAATAATTTTATTCTATCGGGGATAGGCAGAGGATGCAATGATCTTGCATCCTCTGCCTATCCCCGACATCACTCCTCCCTCGCCGCAGGATCTTGTTGTGTACAGAAGCTAAATTGGCATGGGTGTGAAAGGGGGATTGGTTGGTGGGTATTAACAAGGGTAGAAAAGATCCTGGTTTATGATGGGGGACAATTTTAGATGCTGGTGAACAGTTCACTTGAAGACCTGGAGGGGAGAATGGGATTGAAGAGAATGTGGAAGTTGTTTCAGCATGCAGGAAAAAGAGGAATAAATGAGTGGAGGTGGGCAGTGATCCTGCATTTAGATATTTTCACCAGAAGGGGGTTGATGGTGAACCGCTTGTGCTCTGCTGAACCCCAGGGGATAGAGAGAGGGGACGGGACAAAGCGTGACAAAGGTTGCAAGACCAGGAAATATGCAGTAGAAGAAGAGAAACCACCGACCTGTCTGCAATGGAAAATGATAGCCCAATAGACTCAGCTTCAGCGTGGGAGATTCCAATGATCTTGCAGATTCCAATGATCTTGAAAACCTTGGTTTCGAAAATGTCGAGCTGAGCAAGGTGGGAGGTAGGGACACCAGTCCATAGGGGAAGACAGTACTCCACCAAGCTGCGAATGAAGGCCTTACATGTTGTTAAAAGTTCAGATTGGTCAAGAAAAGACCTTGCACGACCCAAAATTATGGATGATGCCATCAGCTGCTTTAGCGGCCATCTTGAAAATATGTGCTGCCCAAGAAACGTCATGGTTAATGGTAAGGCCCAATAGTTTGATTGACCTAAATTATTCAAGTAGTTTGTTTAGGAAGTAGATGGGAGGGTTTGCCACAAACATCGTTTATTTCTGCAGGGTAAGGAAAAGAGGAACAAGTGAGTGAAGCTGAGTAGTGAGCCAGGATTTTGGAAGTTTAACAAGAAGAGGGTTACTGGTAGACCTTGTGAACTTTTATGAACATGGAAGGGATAGAGAAAGCGAATGCAGAGGGTACAAGATCAAAAAGGATTAGAATGGGAGTTAGATAATTACCTTCGCAAAAGCGGAAGGTTATGTTTTGATCGCTGTGTATTTATTTGTATGTCTGTGTGTGTGTGTGTGTGTATGTTATTCGCATAACTCAAAAAGTATTCAACCGAATTGCATGAAATTTGGTGGGATGATTGGTTATTATACGGGACACATTTGATTAGATTTTGGGAGCAATCGGGTCAAAGGTCAAGGTCAAGGTCACGAAAAGGTCAAAATCGTATTTTTACCATAGCGCGGTCAATTTTTATCCAATTGGCATGCAACTAATGCCAAAATGTTCAGAATTCAATGCCCGATCTTGTGATATACGACATGACCCAGTGAAGACATTACCCTTGTTAGCGGTTGGGGGTCAAAGGTCAGGGGGGTCACGACCTTGCAAAATGTGCGTTTTTTGTCATAACTCGGTCAATTCTTATCCGATTTGCATGAAATCAGCACCAAACTGTTCACTGTTCTGTTCCCTACACTCCCATGCCAAGTACAGAACAGTAGCTGCGGCGAAGGTATGCGCTCTACCGAGTGCCCGTTCTAGTTAACCTTGTGTGCAAAATATTCACAGATCTTGTTGTGTACAGAAGCTAAAGTACAATAATGGTGAGAACTCTTACATTGCTGTTGCTATCAATTAATTGTAGATCCACAACTATTTCGGAAAACCTCCATAGAACTGGAAGAGAAATCTTTTGCAGGTTCCACAGTCGGTGTGCAGTGATCCGTGCGTCACCGGGACACGGAAAGTTGCACGGAAAGGGGAACCATTCTGCTGCTTCGACTGCATCCAGTGCACGAGCCGAGAATATTCCAATGGAACAGGTTTGCCTTTAATAAATGTTATACATTTATAATCGAGGAGAAAGTGAAAAATCGATAACGAGTAACCGATAATAGTATTGGTTGCTCATTTTGTGATGATGATGGTGTGAGTCATTGCTTTTGATGAATGTCTTTTTTTTAAAAGCTGCTCTCACGCTCAAGCAGGATAGGAATGTCACTGTTGCTCCTGGTCAATGACGAAACGACCATCACACTTAGACCGCCATACGTGTCGAGTCGTGACTAGGGAATCCCAGCAGCATCCTCTGCCTATCCCCGACATCACTCCTCCCTCGCCGCAGGACTTCGGTGAAAATGGGTGGCGAGCAGTTGAACAGGTGAGCAAGTGCCAATGAAGGGGAAAACCTGCACAGAGAAGCGATTTATGTGAGGAGGTGTGCGCTATCCCTCTCCCACTCTCTATTCCTATGAGCATTGCTGGCCGCAGGTGCAGTAAATGCAACGTGAAGTCTGATGCACATAGGCGCAGCAGACTGGCCTCCTACATTTGTAGAAAAACTGCCCTTTGTAGAAAACATGACGGCTGCCCTTAATGTCCAAAGTGGACAGAGCTGTCTGCAGATGCTGCACAGTGATGCCTGCATTTGTGCCACCACTGACTTTCATGGGCACATTTATCCATGATGTAGCGCTGCCCAGGCTGACTTACAGGTGTGGTTTGATATCTGAGTGTCCTCATAGCCTTATCCGAAATAAGCTTCCCCAACAAGGCAGTGGGATCCATTACCCTGGACAATACATACCAGGTATTGTCAGCAGGAGCCAGCTGAGCCTGGGACCCGCATAGGGCAGGGACGTCACTCGCTGAGGTAGCTGAAGAACAGCTACCCTGCTACCTAAAGATACACTCATTTTGTAATGCATGCTCGTATACCTCGTATGAGCTGCCAAGTACTTGGTTGTGTGTGCAGGGTATAAATTAAACTTTTTGTGGTTAATTGTTTAACGAGCACACTCGCAGTGGATATTTATGCTCAGAGAGGGATGCAGGACAACTATTACCTAGTTAAGGGTTTAACTAAGATTACCATCATGATTATAAATCTTACATTTTGATTCCGACTAAACATTGTTTATTTTTTGCCACAAACGAAAATGTTTCCATAATTTTTAACCCTTGCTCCACATACACATGCTGGGTTCAGTAAACCTGTAAACTCATCAGCAGGTACAGTATATGATGGAGGAGCGCTGCAGCCAAGTACAGCTAATGGAGGATAATACGAGTGAGCATGAGGACTGCACGCCAGGGGTTTAGAGAAGTTTGTGAAAAGTTTGATGAGATGTGTTCAAAGCTGGTGATTATCTATCAGTTGTTTTGTGCGAAATAGGGTGAGCTAAAAGGTCATTGTTTCATTGAAGTTTTGCTCGAATTTTATTAATTTGTGTTGAGAAAATAACTTTAACACTTTAAATATAACTTTAAAATAAGAAAACAAGAAAGAAAACAAGAAAAAAAACAAGTACACATACATTCAAAGTACAACGCCCCAATGCCAAATAATTAAATATCCCCCTGCGCGGCATTGACAGGGCACCTTCGGCGACCGGCAATACCGCCGTGCAACTCATAGAGACTGTATTGGGTGAGAGATGTGTACAATAACTGATTGGTTAATTGCATGATTAAAATTAATAAACGATGATCATAAAATATTTTCTTAATCAATTGGCTAATAGGATACCTAAACCACTAGTGCTTCATCCGAAGCTGTAACTTTTTGAAAATTAATTAAATAAGTCATTAATCAGAAATATCAAATAATTAATTGATTAATCAAAAAATAATTAATCGATTAATTGATTAATCAATAAATCAAAAAATATCCTTTATAGCCACTTCACTTGGTCACTGTCATGTCCAAATATTAGCCTCCTAGCTCAAATGGTGCCTGAGATAATGGCCAGAAGAAAAAGAAAATAAATAAATGATTAATAATGAAAATAAATAAATAATAATCGTAAAAAAATAATAATAATAATAATCAATTGGCTAATAGAATGCATAAACCACCACCATTTCATCTGAATCTGTAAGTTTAAAAAGCTAAATGAATTAAGTCATTATTCGAATAATTAAATAATTAGTTGATTAATTGATTAATCAATAAATCAAAAATAGCCTTGATAGCCACATCACTTGGTCATTGGCATGTCCAAATATCAACTTTCTAACTCAAAATGTGCCTGAGATAATGCCCAGAAGAGAAAGGAAATAAATAAGTACTTCACTAATCGATAATAATTAAGTAACTAATCAATTAATTGATTAATCAAAAAACAAAAAATACTGTTTTTGACAAAGTACTTGCTCATTATTGTGCCCAAATTTCAAATGATGGCTGAGATATCGCCCGGACAAACAAACAAACAAGAAAACAAGAAAACAACCAGAGTGAAAACTGAGCACTCCCTTTCAGCGCGTGTCACGTTATGCAGTGCCTGGAGATGGCATAGGAAAGGTGCGGTGTACAATAAAGGTTACTTGGAATCAATCCATCAGTTGATTTTGATTTTGTAGAAAACATGTAGCTATATACATCATCTGACAGAGTGCAATATGTTGAGCAACTTTGAGTTTGGAGTTTGCTTCATCATTGACTACTGGTAAGGCTGAGACCATTCTGCTGTTCCGAGAAAAGGGAAATGAGTGCTTCAGCTGCTCGGAGCTGCCACCCCAATGAGCACAAATAAAAGCAAGTGATGTTCAACTACCACTCTGAAACAAATGCATCTCAACCAGTGGGTGTGGTGGTACATTATTGCATGTCTAACTTCGAATGGCACTCGGTAGAAGACATACCCTTCGCCAGGCCGAATTTTGTATCCACTGATAGACCAGATTTGTATCTGGTCCTGAACCAAAATCTAATCGGCTTGTTCGTGTCACCTAACCAACTCGTCCACCAAGTTTTGTCATAATCCGTCCACAACTTTTTGAAATAGCATGCTATACTGTATATCGTTTATGGACCTATCACTCAATGGTGAAGAATCACTTGAAAAATTTTAAAAAAAATCGTTTGCGGACCCGTATTCGGATCTTCATCAAAATCGAGTGAGTTCGTCCTTGTTACACACCCAACCTCTCCACCAAATATCGTCCAAATCCGTCCACAACATGTTGGGGTATCCTGTTCACAGACAGACAAACAGATAGGAGTGAAAACATAACCTCCGCATTATTAGGTTTTTTTAGACTCTTATCTACATCCCCATGTCGAGGAATATCATCCAAATATTCACAATGAACACAAATGGTCGATTTACTCTTTTATTGGGAATTGGGATTTTGCACTATGGTTGTATTATATCATTTATATTGTCATAAGTTGGATTATTGAACACAACTCCTTTCCTATACCATCTCCAGGTGCTGCATGACGTCATTGCCGGGCATCATCGGGGGCCCGACAATGACGTACGCTGAAAGGGAGTACTCAGTTTTCACTCCGGTTGTTTGTTTTCTTGATTTCTCTCTTGCTTGCTTTTTTGTTTGTTTGTCCGGGTGATATCTCGGGCACCTTTTGAGCTAGGAAGCTGAAATTTGGGCATGACAATGACCAAGTGATTTGGCTGTAAAGGGTATTTTTGATTTATGGATTAATCAATCAATTGGTTATTTATTTATTGATTAGTCAATTAATCAATTAATTTTTTCATTTTTTTTCGATTAATGACTTATTTAATTAATTTTCAAAAAGTTACAGCTTCAGATGAAACTGGTGGTTTAGGTATTCTATTAGCCAGTTGATTAATCATTTCATTAATTTAACATTACTATTTATTTATTTTTGGTATTAATGACTTATTTATTTTCTTTCTCATCTGGGCAATATCTTGGACACCTTTTGAGCGAGGAAGTTGATATTCGGACACAATAGTGATCAAGTGATGTGGCTATAAAGGATATTTTTGATTTATTGATTAATCAATTAATCGATTAATTATTTATTGATTAGTCAATTAATCAATTAATTTTTTCATTTTTTTTCGATTAATGACTTATTTAATTAATTTTCAAAAAGTTACAGCTTCAGATGAAACTGGTGGTTGAGGTATGCTATTAGCCAATTGATTACGAAATTAATTTACAGCTAGGAACAGTACCCGCCCTATGGGGGTACCTTGTCAATGAGCACGTGCGTGTGCATGGGCCACCACCACCGATCACCACAGCAAGGAAACACGACCCATGCATGGACCAAGCCATCTCCTTATATATGCTGCACCCAACGGAGCCTTCCCTGGAACTAGAACATCCAGCATCCAATCCAGCATCCAAAAGAACATCCAATCTTTTCAACTTCCCAATTGGGAAGCCCAAATGAAAAGGAAAAATATCAGAAATTGAAGGTTTTTTTTAATTTAAACGATTCATATAAACAGCCGTTGAATCATATCATATGCAAATCATCAAAATCTAAACGGTATCTTTAGTATTTAAATAAAAGCCACATCACTGTTCATATCGGTAAATATTATTCCATCGTGTTTCAAATCGTGATCGATACACTAGGATCGTGATAATCGTTATCGTGAATCGTGATCGATAATAGTGTTCACAATCGCTATGTCGTATGTAGGCCTACTCTTGACACATGTCCCAAATTCCCGATACGTGAAACTGTACCAAATCAACAGTTAAAAGGATTTTGAGCCGTTAGCTATTGCGGCCTTGGCAAGATCGATGGAGACAGCGATCTGTTAGCGTATTCACCACCCAAATAGCTATGTGGAATTCTCTCATGTAGCGATTAAACATTACGGCTGTTACGGCCTTGGCAAGATCGATGGAGACAGCGTTTATTATACTTTTAATGAAGGACACTGTCTCAAGCCCCAGTCCCCATCACAGATGGGGCTCAGCGGTTTACCCGAGCCTGAAGGCGAAGGGCAAAGTACACGCTGGCCCGTCCAGTGTAGCATGCGTGCAGCCCCGGACATCGAAGGGCATTGCACATTCATTAAACATTAAACGTTCATTAAACATTAAACGTTCATTAAAGGATTACGAAACGAAAAACATTACGAAATTATGTTCACACCGTCATGTCAAACACTGCCATGAACACATACATCGTCACAATGAGAACATCGTCACAATGGACATTATGCGAACGTGAATGTTATGCTGGAGTCCAAACCTGAGAATACTGGAGACCAAAGCTGAAATTTGGAAAAATAAATAGCCTAGTTTACACCTGGAGATCCCAGGATTACCCACCCAAAATATCGTTTCGATCGGTTGAGCCGTTTTTGCGGTACCTTCGAACAGACGGACAGACATTTGGTGAATTATATTAAGATTATTATTTCTTTATTTTAATTATGCAATTAATCAATCAATTATTGTACACCTCTCCCTCCCAATACCCTCTCTATGTGCTGCACGGTGGCATCGCCGGGTGTCAAAGGCGCCCCGGCGATACCACACACTGGAGGATGTTATTTATTTACTTGGCATGGGGGCAGTGTACTTTGAATGCATATGTACTTGTTTTGAAACTTAAACAAACCGTTCATATCCTATGACCAGAGATCTGTGTTTAAACCATGAAGAATCAGTTAATATTCATGTTGAAAGATACACTTTGCGAGAATTATTAAATTATATCATACAAAAAGGTAGGAGTAAAAAGCATCTTTAAAAGTAAACAAGTATTCCTACATTTATGCGAACCAACTATTAGAAACCAAAGTTAAGTTGGTCGATTTTTGGCCTTGTTAATATATATCTTACCTTCCCAATTGGGTAAATGAAACCAAGAGTGCAACACAATTAACCTTTGTAAAGTCCATAAATAATTTAAAATGATAGATTATCCTAAACTTTTCCTTAAACAAAGGGTTCACTTTGTTCTGGATATGAAGTCACTGGGTGCGTGTGCTTTTGCTTGCTTTTCCCATTGCTGGATCACTGGGGAAGGGTACTCTTCCAAGTAAAATGCAACATGAGCCCATGTAAATAGATTTGATTTTATCAAACCCATCTGGCGTTAAATATTATGATTTGTAGAATAATACTTGTGTTCGTTTCTCTTGTTAATCTTTTGAAGTGATGCATTTTTTATGTATTATTGAAATTACTTTGGTGGCTTTTTTCTATCTCTTACTATGAATAACTTGAATAGAGTCACAAGATAGACAATGTTTATGAGTTTTCATCTCTGTTGCAAAATGTAATCTGACACTAGCACAATGAAGATAGGCCATCTTGGTGGAAGACCTCTGTAACAGGTCCTCACAATGTTGCCACCAGTACAGATCGACTGATCGCTCCTTGAGTCCCCAACGGTTTAGATCATGAACACATTAAACTGCATCAGTAAAGCTTCCAAATTCCTGGTGCCATCAAAATTCGTGAAGGGACCATTTCTCTCTGTCCCTGGCCTTCAAAGTTGTGCACCAGAATCCATCTCACCTTTTTGGCCACATGAGTTTTACCTGTCACCTCAGAGGTTCAGATGTTATCCAACTCCTTCAAAGGGAGAGCCAGAGACATTATCCCCAGGATTTCTCACCTTCCTAATCCAGGGAACTTTGTGGAGCACAATCTCATGTCTTGAGATGGGGATCTGAGGTCCTCCATTCGATATGATGTTTAAGTCCTTCAAAATATGTACTTAGCAAAGGTTCACAACGTTTAGGAGCAGCTATTTGTTATTCGTATTTGAAGAGAATAACTTCACATTATTTTGCTGTATGATTTTATATTTTAACAGAATCAATGCTTCCTTTGTGTGTCAGTTGTTGTTTATCCCCAAACAGTTCTTTTGAACAAGGCCGCAGCACGGAAACAGCCCATTGATCTCCCAGGAGCGACCCAGAGACCCCCCACATCTAGGATAGTAGACATCCACCAAGTTGCAACATAAGCCCATGTATTGCACCATGTAAACCCTCATTTGCTAAATGGGAATAATTATGTTGGACCATCGTTTGATCATCTTCATGTCGTCAGATCAATGACGTATCATTCACTGACTCACTGTCAGCCATATTTACGTCATCACCCTCGTCAGTGCGGGAAATGGAAGCACTTTGTTGTACCATTTGAATCCCGTTACTCTTCTCCAGGTGTTCCGTTTCATTTATGTGGTCCACGTTTTGCACTGAGATTTCAGGAGTATCCTGAAGAGTTTCTGCACGGAAGGTCTGCACATCGAGCACAACCTTTTTAACAGCACCTGGTGTTAACGAGTCAAGTGCTCTTCGTTTACCCGTCACCAATTTCGATTCGGTTTCCATAGCAATGCTTTGCCGAGGAGGAATAATATTGGAGGTTGAGCTGCTGGTTTCACCTTCATTGGGAACAATAAGCCGTGGATTAACGTTTACCTCCTCTTCGTTGGGAAGGTTGATTTGGGTTATCACGTTAACCTCCTTCCCAATATAAATGTTAATTCGTGGAGTAACGGTAACCTCCTCCTTCCACACTGCATCAGTGTGACCTTTTCCCCACACCTGACACACGAAGCTCCTTACACACTGCATCAGTGTGACCTTTTTTCCACACCTGACAAACGAGGCTTTGGGACAAAACCGTTTTAAATGTCCGAACACTCCACACTGAAAACACGTTAAGGTGGTGGACGATGCATACACCTGGTAGTTCGTGTCCTCGAAGTATATTTTGAACGAGATATTGAGGCCCGTATCGTCCCCACGGCCTGCCTTCGGAAACTCATGACGTGTTTAACAAGTTCATTCCGACAACCAAGAGGAATTTCAATTTCAATGGAATACTGCTCTCCCCTCTGGGCTGGTGCTCCTGCCTCACACCTAGCTCGTCTTCACGCTGTTGAAACCAAAGCATTCAGAATCATTGGAATCTCCCACGATGAAGCTAACTCCAAGGGCCTCTCACTCACTCACCGCAGGCAGGTTGGTGGTCTTTCCGTCTTCTACTGACTCCTCTCTGGCCTTGCCCCCCCCCCCACCCCCCACCCAGCTCTCTCTGGGCTCTGTCCTGCAAATATTCCTACAGGTCGCACAAGATCTGCCTGCAACCCTCTTATGGTCAAACTGCCAAAATCAAGACTCTCTGCTCACCTTCACACCTTCACTCCTTCATTCATCTTTTCTCCCGCCTCTGGAACAAACTCCCTCACTCTCTTCAATCCCACTCCACCCTCCAGGTCTTTAAAACAGCTGTTCACCACCATCTCTTATCTTCCCCCATCCAAAACCTTGATCTTTTCTACCCCCGCTAATTTCACCCCAATTCCACTTTTTTGAAATACCAACTTCTGTCCTGGAATTCCTTGGTGTCCTTGTGTTTTATACTTCTCCCTCCCCCCCCCCCCCTTCCCACGCCTCCTCCCCCCAAGCCCTCTCCCTTCCACACATCTTCCTGCTCTCAAATGTTGTGTTTGTGTGCTTCCCATTCTCTCCCCATGTTGTTTTCCGCTCCCTCTTTTTATATATTTTGTTTGTCTGGTTGATTTGTTTGTGAAGTAAATGTTAGCTCTTTCACGAGCCTCGATTCAGTATACAAAAAAAAAAAAAAAAAAAAAAAAAAAAAATGAAAAACCAAAAACGCAATGTAAGCATAGACAAGGCTTAAAAAGCGTCGTCAAAACGGATAGGTTGCACCCAAAAAGGCCCGCTCTCAATCTCTCTCTCTCAAACACAAAGGAGTCGAAAAGCGGAGAACAAAACGCCAGAGGCACATGGGCTGTAACAGGAAAGGAGAGAAGGGATGGGGGGGGGGGGGGCTGTAGGGATAAAAACAATACACTGTCGACTCACCACACCACAGAGCAGCTGCATATGGCGACCATGACACCACACCCATATCACAACAGCCAGCAGGGGGCGAAAGAAACAGAGCGAGAGAGAGAGAGAGAGTGAGAAAGACTGACTGTTTCTTCCTTTTATTACAAGAGTGAAAAAAATCAGTTATGTACAGTCACAAAGAAACAAAACACAATAAAATGGTCTCAAGGAAAAGTTATTATCAAATCATCATCAAGTGTGCATATGACATCATTAAAAACCCACTTTTCTTTAAAACATGTTAAATTCTTGTTCATTTTAAAAAACCGGTACTCTAGCTTTAATCTTGCACTTACAAGAGCCTTAAGGGTGAGCAGTACATCACATGACGAGTCAGAAGCGTTTCCCATTTTTTTCTTTCTGGATTTATAAATTGCAAACTTGGCCTGACCAATTAAAAAGTTCATTAAAACCACATTCCTAAGGGAGGACGGTCCTAAAACACCATAAATAAAAACTGTGATTGAAGAGGGAACCGAGCTTCACAAAGCATTCCTGAAGGAATGTAAAAAGAGGTTGTAATCGTTCACACTCAAGGTATATATGCGGTAAGGTTTTAATGGATGCACAGAAAGGGCATAGATTAGAGTTAGCAGTAGAAAACCGGTTCAGTAAAACATTATAAGGTAAAATCCAGTGTACAAGTTTCCATTGAATATCTCCAACATACTTTGGAGTAGGCAAGAGATAAAAACTCCGCCAGTTGGGACAATTGGGGGATATTGGGTGTAAAAAATCCCGCCATCGAAGCCTCGGCTGCTCAGAAAATGTTTTTGCGTATAAAATTTTAACGTACGCGTTGTACAAAGTTTTCTTTGGAAAGGCGGGAAGGGATAATGCAGTATCATCAGGGCTGTTCAGGCCAGGGGACACATTAAGTGGCGGGCTGAAGACCAGGAGTTTGGGGAAGTCACCCGTTGTTTCCTCAGGGGAAGGGCCAAGTTCCTCGCAGGTATTACGATACATTGTGGATATCCCTTGAAGGAACCGAGAGATGATCCTGACAGATTTTATTCCGGTTTTTTGTGCCACAGCGGCAGCACTCAACCGGCAGCTCCCAGACTCTGTCATGAGGTCTTTCACTCGCAGCAGCTTGGCATCAACAAAACGTTGAACGAGTCCCCTATTATTCAAGCTGTTTTCCAGGAAGGGGTTGTAGCATAGGGGCTCATTCAACAACATTTCCATGTTGTATGTTGCCATTTCACGGGAAAAGGACAGGGCTTGCCAGGCGTTCATCACCCCTTGGTAAAAGGTGGGCAGCAAGGATGAATCGATTTGATGAGGGTTCATCAAGAAAAGTTCTCGGCAGTAGCCCAGCTTGCATGTAAGCTGCAATATGCAATTAGCCAGGGTCCTCCAGAGTAGGGCTTCATCTCCATATACAAGTTGGCGCACGATATGAAGCCGGAAGACCATAATCCGGCTGCGGATATCAATAAGACCTTGGCCACCTTCAGTGAGTGGTAAGTATGCCACGGGGGGTTGGAGCCAGTGTTTCCCGCTCCAGAAAAAGTCGACAATGCTCTTTTGCAGTGTAATAAGAAGGCTCCCGGGCGGTTGTAGGCATATCATCTTATGCCATAGCATAGAGGCGACAAGATTGTTAATGACGAGAGTTCTTCCACGGTACGAAAGTTGAGAAAGAAGTCCTTTCCAACGGGCCAGTTTTGCCATTACCTTGTCTGGTAACCACACCCAGTTCTGCTGCTCAACGGTGTTGTCTCCTAGGAAAATACCGAGGTATTTGATGCCACTTTTCTGCCAGTTCACTCCTCCTGGTAGGACAATTGGCAGGCAATCTCCAGGTCCTATCCAAAGGGCTTCACTCTTCTTCCAGTTTACCTGGCCTGAACAAGCCTGACAATATGTCTTTAGTGCCTGAGCCACCACAGTGATGTCAGCCCTATTTTTTATATAAATACAGACATCATCTGCATAGGCAGAGACTTTTAGCGGTGTGGTAAGAATTGATCCAGTGAAGCCAGAAATGTGCGTACGTAATTGGAGCAGAAGAGGTTCGATGGCAAGAGAGTATTAAAGTCCAGATAGCGGGCAACCTTGCCGTACTCCCCGTTGTACAGCAATGGGGCTACACAATACTTGATTAATTTTAAGAACACTGGATATATTACAATACAAAAGTTTAACGTACGAGATAAAAATAGGCCCAAACCCAAAATTCTCCAAAACTCTAAAAAGGTACATGTGGTCAATACAGTCAAAGGCTTTTCCTTGGTCAATGAAAAACAGGCCAACATTCGTATTAAAAATGTTACAAAACCGAATGGTATCACGGATAAGAAAGACATTATTAAAAATAGTACGTCCAGGAATACAAAAGGATTGATTTTCTCCTATTAGTACATTCATAAACGGTTTCATTCGATTAGACAAGGCTTTGGCTAAAATTTTATAATCCGTACATAAAACAGAAATAGGACGCCAGTTCTCTATAAGTTGAGTGTCCGCTTTCTTAGGAATTAAGGTGGTGACTGCTCTCTGGCAACTCCACGGCAGTTGTCCGTCCTCTAAACATTCATTCAATACCCGCAGTAGGTGAGGTCCAATGGCGTCCCAAAAAACCTGGAAAAATTCACTAGTCAGCCCATCCAGTCCAGGGGCTTTATCAGGTTCCAAGGCCTTCAAGGCAGCGGTGAGCTCAGGTAACCTAAGAGGATCCTCCAACTGCTGCTTCTGATCCTCCGCCAATGTTGGAAGTTTAGAAACAAGTTCAGATATTGCATCCTGGTTAATGTCATGCCGCATAAACCGTTGTTTAAAATGTTATCCGGGCACATTCCCTGATTCTGCCATCTTCATTAAGGAGTTCCCCATCATGGAGCAAGCGAAAAATTTCGCATGTGAAAAAGCTGAATGCCTCAACTCTGTGTTTGCCTCTAAATATTGTGTCCCAAACCCATCCCTCTCTGTAGCCACCGTACCCAGTCATACCCAGCTGCTCCTGGACTCTGTGTCCTTTCCTCCTGACAAGGTGGAAAAAGTTTCTGTCAACCCTCGACTCTGATTCTGCAACTGGTCCTGACGGCATCAGCCCACGGGTCCTAAAATCATGTGCTTCCGCTCTTTCACTCCCTCTTTCTGTTCTCTTCACCCTCTCTTTTGCTCAAGGTCATCTGCCATCTGCTTTGAAATCAGCCAACATCACCGCTTTGCACAAAAAAGGTGCAAAAACAGATCCCAGCAACTACAGACCAATCAGCCTTCTCCCAATTATCAGCAAAGTCATGGAATCCATCATTGCTTCAGATATGAAATCTTTCCTCTTCTCCAATGGCTTGATCTCTGATCATCAATTTGGTTTCAGACCTGGTCACTCTACTCTGGACATGCTGCTTCTGCTTTCTCAACAATGGATGGAGGTCCTCAACGCCAAACAGGAAATTAGAGCTGTCTCCCTTGACATTTCATGTGCCTTCGATACGGTCTGGCACCCTGCTCTGCTCACCAAACTCTCCTCCTTTGGTATCCATGGAAATCTCCACACATGGCTGGCGGACTTCCTCTCTGGTCGTAGTCAACGTGTCGCCCTGAATGGGTTTCTCTCATCTCCTCTTCCTGTTCAGGCTGGAGTTCCCCAAGGTAGTGTTCTGGGCCCTGTGCTTTTTCTGGTCTTTATCAATGATCTCTCTGACTCTCTTGAAAATCCTCTCTATCTCTTTGCTGACGACTCTACTCTCTGTCGATCCATTCCTCATCCCTCAGATCGGCAGTCTGCAGCCTCCTCACTCTCTGCAGACCTGGACAAAATCACAGACTGGGCAAACAAATGGAACATGTCTTTCAATCCTGATAAATCTCACACTCTTACGATGTCTCTCCGAAAAGACCGACTGGAAAACCTTCCCATCCACTTTCTGAATAATCCTCTCCAAGAAGTTCTGTCACTCAAGCTTTTGGGTCTCACTATTTGCCATGATCTTTCCTGGGAAAACCACATTTCAAATCTGGCCTCCAAAGCCAGTCGCCAACTGGGCATCCTCCGTCGTGCGAAGTCCTTCCTTGGCACACCTGAGCTCCTCACCACATACAAGGCTTTCATCCGCAGCTCTATGGAATACTGCTCTCCCCTCTGGTCTGGTGCTCCTGCCTCACACGTAGCCCGTCTTCACACTGTTGAAACCAAAGCGTTCAGAATCATTGGAATCTCCCACAATGAAGCTAACTCCAAGGGCCTTTCACTCACTCACCACAGGCAGGTTGGTGGTCTTTCCGTCTTCTACCGACTCCTCTCTGGCCTAGCCCCCCCAGCCCTCTCTGGGCTCTTTCCCCCAAATATTCCTACAGGTCGCACAAGATCTGCCTGCAACCCTCTTATGGTTAAACTGCCAAAATCAAGACTTTCTGCTCACCTTCACTCCTTCATTCCTCTTTTCTCCCGCCTCTGGAACAAACTCCCTCACTCTCTTCAATCCCACTCCACCCTCCAGGTCTTTAAAACAGCTGTTCACCACCATCTCTTATCCTCCCCCATCCAAAACCTTGATCTTTTCTACCCCCGCTAATTTCGGTCCCCTTGTGTTTTATACCTCACCCCCCCCCCCCCTCCCCTTCCCACGCCTCCTGCCCCCAAGCCCTCTCCCTCCCACACTTCTCCCTGCTCTCAAATGTTGTGGTTGTGTGCTTCCCCTTCTCTCCCCATCTTGTCTTCCGCTCCCTCTTTTTGTATATTTTGTTTGCCTGGTTGATTTGTTTGTGAAATAAATGTTAGCTCTCCACGAGCCTCGATTCAGTATACAAAAAAAAGAAAAAAGAAAAAAAAGGAAAAAAAAGCGTGTAATCATTGACGAAGAGGCCCCCCTTTTAAGGCTGAAGAAGAATTTGGTTGGAGCATCAAGGTCGTGTATGTACCTCATCTTCAGGCGCAATAAAGCATTTTGTGCTTGCCTTTCAGATATGGAATTCAGTAAGGCCGTTTTTCCATGAATTTGCTGCCTCATTTCCTGGTAGCTCACACTTGCAGTTCCATGGAGGTGTTCCTGTAATTCCAGGATTTCATCTTCAAGTAAGGTTGTGGTTTTTGTATTCCTCTTGGACACCATACGCACGATATTGTTGGCAGAACAGTCTGATGTGCATTTTGGCATTATCCCACCATTGTCTGAGGTTTGAGAAATTCCCTTGGGAGGCAACCAGGATATTCCAAATTTCCAGAAAAATGTCCTTAAAGGTACTATCATCAAGTAAGTTGTTATTAAATTTCCAAAAAGCACTCTTGTGTTTCGGGCAGGGGGCAGAAATTTTGAGAAATGTTGCTCTGTGGTCCGAGAATCCTGATGGGCAAATTTGGGATGACAGAACGAGGCGTTCAAGTGGAGGATTAATATAAAACTTGTCCAAGCGAGCAAGTACAATATTATTCTGAATGCATCGACACCATGTGTATTGCCTGATTGATGGGTGCTGTAGCCGCCATATATCTGTTAAATTCATTTGTTTTAAAAATTGGGTGAGGGGGATTGTCGAGGGCAGGATGGGGTTCTGCACTGTTCCTGTCTAGTTGGGGTTGGAGGGTGCAATTAAAATCTCCACCAATACAAACATGATTGTCTTGGTCTTTTAGGGCATCAGGTGTGTCCCAAGGTTATTATAAAAATCTCGCCGAGCTACAGGCGTACTTGGGGCATAGATATTTAAAATAGTATAAAATTTTCCACAGTAGTGGATTTCTAGGGATTCTCGGGATCCCTTGTGTATTTCGTCAAATTTAAGTGATGAAGGCGAAAAGGAAGGGCTAAGAATTATTGTTATACCGCCTTTACGGGAGTCACCGTTACTAAAAAAGGAAAGGCCAGGGAAGAGCCTACACCATTCTGCGACACAGCAGTCGTTGGCATGGGTCTCTTGCAAGAGGGCAATGTCAACTTTCTTCTGTAATAAAAAATCCCTTACTTGAACTTTACGGACAGAGCTGCATCCTCCGTTAATATTCAAGCTACAAATCGAAAAACTCATTACAAATACAAGGAGGAGTGACAACCACTCAATTTTTTGATAGCAGTTCATTCTTAGCTTTTTGTAAACACTTCTTTAACCGGTGACGTTGGGAGGAATTGAGAATAAAAACGTGGGGCCGTTTTACCATCAACTAGCGGAATGTATAAAATCAGGTAGCTCCGGAAAAAAGGTTCCTATAACAACATTCCTTTTTCGGAATGTGCTCTTAAGAAACCTTTTTATCTCTGAGGGAGGGATCAGGGGGTTCCTTCTTCCTTAAGGCTACCACATTCACTAACAGAGTCATCTATATCAGATGGCTCAGATGATGTGTCATACTGGTTTTCATCATTTAGTTCCTCACCGTCCTCACATCCCTCCACATTATCGGATGGGGCATAGTCCATAGAGGGAGGGGATGGGGAGGGAGAGAAATGAGCCATCTTCAGGGGAGGGGGGTGGGGGGGAAGTGGGGAGGTACTAATTTTTGCGGTTCAACCATATCAGTTTCTAGGTCAGTAGACAAGGGGGAGGATTCATCCACATCTATGTCCTCCAATACAGAGAAACGATTTTCTGTGACGAGGGACAAATCTGGGGCCGGGGGGGGGGGGGGGGCTGTCGGTTTTCAGTTGTAGGTTTTTTAAAGAGATGACCGTTTTCATCTGTTGTTTGCAAATGTCTTTTTCCTTTTGGGCAGACTAATTGAAACTCGTCCTGGTTAGTGGGAAGAGATTGCAGGGGATTGGGGGGAGGGGGGAGGGAGGACGTGATCATCGGGGGAGGATTTCCATCGGCTACCACGGCGAGAGAGATAGGATCAGTTATATCAGGCAACAAGCTGTGATTTGACGATGTCGCCTGGGGGGTGAGGTCTATCGTTGACAAGAGATGGCTGCAATTAGATCCTTCAGTAGAGGGAGGGGCCCCCGTTTCAAGGGGAGGGGAAGGGGGTACGGCGGGGGTACTTGGGTCGGTGGTAGGAGGGCTTGGGTCGGTGGTAGATAGATTGGGATCAGTGGTGGTAAGGCTTGGGTCGATGGTGGGAAGGTTCGGGTCGGTGGTGGGAGGGTTTGGGTCGGCGGCCGGGAAGGCTTGGTTTGGTGGTGGGAAGGCTTGGGTCAGTGGTGGGAAGGCTTTGTTCGGTGGTGGAAGGGTTTGGATCGGTGGTGGGAAGGAGGGGGGCTTGCTTATTCCCGGTTCGGAGGGGAGGTTGTACTTGTGGAGAATTCTCTTTTCGGGGACAGTCATGCTTAACATGCCCAAATTGTCCGCAACCAAAACATTTTTGAACGTTGGTGGACACGTACACTGTACATTCAATCTGTTGATGTTTTAATTTTATTATAAGGTTTAAATCCTTCTGGGAATCTTTTAAAATCATAAACACTTGCCGCCGGAATGAAACCACGTGCCTTAAATCGTTGTTCCGTGACCCGAAGGGAATCATAGATATACGAGACATGATTAGTACATCCGTATCGGGACAATTCTTTCATTAGCACATCGTTGGATACAAATGGGGGGCAATTGGATATCACGATTTTTATCGCTGGGCTATCTAGTGGGGAAATCATAACAAATAAATCTGGATCGATTGTCAAACCCTGTTCGACAATTTGTGGGACACAATCCGCATCGGACAAAAAAATAACGATCCGCTTGTTCATCTGTGAAGCGGAAACAACCTTGTCGATCCCGACAACACGACTGGTTGCGAGGACAACGTCCTCGACACTAACCTCACGTTCCGGAGGTACACAAAAGAACCCGTGCTTACGGGTCAGGCTCTGAAAGGCTGTAAATCGAGATAGTGCAGCTGCCATGCTGGGACAGCTGCACTTACAACCCCTCCCCAACTCGGGGAGGGTGAATATATAATATAATCTTCCCTACCCGAACTCCGGGGATGGGAGTAATCAGACCTCTCCGATTTCCATAACTTCGGGAAAGGGGGGCAACAAAACAAACTGAAGGAAAGATAACCGAAAGGAAAAAAAGGAAATAGAGGTTTAAGATGAAGGGGCAAACACCGATCGGGCGACGCCCAAAAACGGCGAACCCTTACCAGCAATACCCTGTGCTCTCCGGCTCTCTCTCCCGTCTCGACGTATATGGGAATCACCAGGAAAACTCCACGAACAGGCACAAGGACACAGAGGTGGGGTACGGGGGGGGGGGGGGGGGGAAGCAGCAACAACACAGAGCACTCACAGGCCTCCACAAGCAGACGCCATGACAGTCCAACCAGCATACAAACGGCCAGCAGGTGGCGACACAGAGAGAGAGAGAGAGAGAGAGAGAGAGAGAGAGAGAGCGAGAGAGAGACTGACTGTTTCTTCCTTTTATTACAAGAGTACAAAAAATCAGTAATGTTCAGTCATAAAGAAAAAGCACAATAAAAATGGTCTCAAGGAAAAATTATTATCAAATCATCATCATCAAGTGTGCATATGACATCATTAAAAACCCACTTTTCTTTAAAACATGTTAAATTCTTGTTCATTTTAAAAAACCGGTACTCTAGCTTTAGTCTTGCATTTACAAGAGCCTTAAAGGTGAGCAGTACATCATATGACGAGTCAGAAGCGTTTCCCATTTTTTTCTTTCTGGATTTATAAATTGCAAACTTGGCCTGGCCAATTAAAAAATTCATTAAAACCACATTTCTAAGGGAAGACGGTCCTAAAACACCATAAATAAAAACATTGTGATTGAAGAGGGAACCAAGCTTCACAAAGCATTCCTGAAGGAATGTAAAAAGAGGTTGCAATCGTTCACACTCAAGGTATATATGCGGTAGGGTTTCAATGGATGCACAGAAAGGGCATAGATTAGAGTTAGCAGTAGAAAACCGGTTCAGTAAAACATTATAAGGTAAAATCCAGTGTACAAGTTTCCATTGAATATCTCCAACATACTTTGGAGTAGGCAAAAGATAAAAACTTCGCCAATTGGGGCAATTGGGGGGTATTGGGGGTAAAACATCCCGCCATCGAAGCCTCGGGTGCCCAGAAAATGTTTTTGCGTATTAAATTTTAACGTACGCGTTGTACAAAGTTTTCTTTGGAAAGGCGGGAAGGGATAATGCAGTATCATCAGGGCTGTTCAGGCCAGGGGACAGATTAAGTGGCGGGCTGAAGACTAGGAGTTTGGGGAAGTCACCCGCTGTTTCCTCGGGGGAAGGGCCAAGTTCCTCGCAGGTATTACGATACGTTGTGGATATCCCTTGAAGGAACCGAGAGATGATCCTGACAGATTTTATTCCGGTTTTTTGTGCCACAGCGGCAGCACTCAGCCGGTAGCTCCCAGACTCTGTCATGAGGTCTTTCACTCGCAGCAGCTTGGCATCAACAAAGCGTTGAACGAGTCCCCTATTATTCAAGCTGTTTTCCAGGAAGGGGTTGTAGCATAGGGGCTCATTCATCAACATTTCCATGTTGTATGTTGCCATTTCACGGGAAAAGGACAGGGCTTGCCAGGCGTTCATCACCCCTTGGTAAAAGGTGGGCAGCAAGGATGAATCGATTTGATGAGGGTTCATCAAGAAAAGTTCTCGGTCGTAACCCAGCTTGCATGTAAGCTGTAATATGCAGTTAGCCAGAGGCCTCCAGAGTAGGGCTTCATCTCCATATACAAGTTGGCGCACGATATGAAGCCGGAAGACCATAATCCGGCTGCGGATATCAATAAGACCTTGGCCACCTTCAGTGAGTGGTAAGTATGCCACGGGGGGTTGGAGCCAGTGTTTCCCGCTCCAGAAAAAGTCGACAATGCTCTTTTGCAGTGTAATAAGAAGGCTCCCGGGCGGTTGTAGGCATATCATCTTATGCCATAGCATAGAGGCGACAAGATTGTTAATGACGAGAGTTCTTCCGCGGTACGAAAGTTGAAAAAGAAGTCCTTTCCAGCGGGCCAGTTTTGCCATTACCTTGTCTGGTAATCCCACCCAGTTCTGTTGCTCAAAGGTGTTGTCTCCGAGGAAAATACCGAGGTATTTAATGCCACTTTTCTGCCAGTTCACTCCTCCTGGTAGGACAATTGGCGGGCAATCTCCAGGTCCTATCCAAAGGGCTTCACTCTTCTTCCAGTTTACCTGGCCTGAACAAGCCTGACAATATGTTTTTAGTGCTTGAGCCACCGCAGTGACGTCAGCACTATTTTTTATATAAATACAGACATCATCTGCATAGGCAGAGACGTTTAGCGGTGTGGTAAGAATTGATCCAGTGAAGCCAGAAATGTGCGTACGTAATTGGAGCAGAAGAGGTTCGATGGCAAGAGAGTATAAAAGTCCAGATAGCGGGCAACCTTGCCGTACTCCCCGTTGTACAGCAATGGGGCTACACAATACTTGATTAATTTTAAGAACACTGGATATATTACAATACAAAAGTTTAACGTACGAGATAAAAATAGGTCCGAACCCAAAATTCTCTAAAACTCTAAAAAGGTACATGTGGTCAATACAGTCAAAGGCTTTTCCTTGGTCAATAAAAAACAGACCAACATTCATATTAAAATTGTTACAAAACCGAATGGTATCACGGATAAGAAAGATATTATTAAAAATAGTACGTCCAGGAATACAAAAGGATTGATGTTCTCCTATTAGTACATTCATAAAAGGTTTCATTCGATTAGACAAGGCTTTGGCTAAAATTTTATAATCCGTACATAAAACAGAAATAGGACGCCAGTTCTCTATAAGTTGAGTGTCCGCTTTCTTAGGAATTAAGGTGGTGACTGCTCTCCGGCAACTCCACGGCAGTTGTCCATCCTCTAAACATTCATTCAATACCCGCAGTAGGTGAGGTCCAATGGTGTCCCAAAAAAACTGGAAAAATTCACTTGTCAGCCCATCCAGTCCAGGGGCTTTATCAGGTTCTAAGGCCTTCAAGGCAGCGGTGAGCTCAGGTAACCTAAGAGGATCCTCCAACTGCTGCTTCTGATCCTCCGCCAATGTTGGAAGGTTAGAAACAAGTTCCGATATTGCATCCTGGTTAATGTCATGCCGCATAAACCGTTGTTTAAAATGTTTCCGGGCACATTCCCTGATTCTGCCATCTTCATAAAGGAGTTCCCCATCATGGAGCAAGCGTGTAATCATTGACGAAGAGGCCCCCCTTTTAAGGCTGAAGAAGAATTTGGTTGGAGCATCAAGGTCGTGTATGTACCTCATCTTCAGGCGCAATAAAGCATTTTGTGCTCGCCTTTCGGATATGGAATTCAGTAAGGCCGTTTTTCCATGGATTTGTTGCCTCATTCCCTGGTAGCTCACACTTGCGGTTCCCTGAAGCTGTTCCTGTAATTCCAGGATTTCATCTTCAAGTAAGGTTGTGGTTTTTCTTTCCTCTTGAACACCATACGCACGATATTGTTGGCAGAATAGTCTGATGTGCGTTTTGGCATTATCCCACCATTGTCTGAGGTTTGAGAAATTCCCTTGGGAGGCAACCAGAATATTCCAAATTTCTGGAAAAATGTCCTTAAAGGTACTATCATCAAGTAAGTTGTTATTAAATTTCCAAAAAGCACTCTTGTGTTTCGGGCAGGGGGCAGAAATTTTGAGAAATGTTGCGCTGTGGTCCGAGAATCCTGATGGGCAAATTTTGGATGACAGAACGAGGCGTTCAAGTGGAGGATTAATATAAAACTTGTCCAAGCGAGCAAGTACAATATTACCCTGAATGCATCGACACCATGTGTATTGCCTGATTGATGGGTGCTGTACCCGCCATATATCTGTCAAATTCATTTGTTTTAAAAATTTAGTGAGAGGGATTGTGGAGGCAGGATGGGGCTCTGCACTGTTCCTGTCTAGTTGGGGTTGAAGGGTGCAGTTAAAATCTCCACCAATACAAACATGATTATCTCGGTTTTTTAGGGCGTTTTGGCTGTCGAGGGACGTTAGGTGTGTCCCAAGGTCATTAAAAAAAACTCGCCGAGCTACAGGCGTACTTGGGGCATAGATATTAAAAATAGTATAGAATTTTCCACAGTAGTGGAATTCTAGGGATGCTAGGGATCCCTTGTGTATTTCGTCGAATTTAAGCGATGAAGGCGAAAAGGAGGGGCTAAGAATTATTGCGACACCGCCTTTGCGGGAGTCACCGTTACTAAAGAAGGACAGGCCGGGGAAGAGCCTACACCACTCTGCGACACAGTAGTCGTTGGCATGGGTCTCTTGTAAGAGGGCAATGTCAACTTTCTTCTGTAATAAAAAATCCCTTACTTGAACTTTGCGGACAGAGCTACATCCTCCGTTAATATTCAAGCTACAAATGGAAAAACTCATTACAGCTATAAGGAGGAGTGACCACCACTCAATTTTTTGATAGCAGTTCATTCTTAGCTTTTTGCGACCACTTCTTTAAACGGTGACGTTGGGAGGAATTGAAATTAAAAACGTGGGGCCGTTTTACCATCAGTCTAGCGGAATGTATAAAATCAGGTAGCTCCGGAAAAAAGGTTTCTATTACAACATTCCTTTTTCGGAATGTGTCCTTAAGAAACCTTTTTATCTCGGAGGGAGGGATTGGAGGGATTTCTTCTTCCTTGAGGCTACCACATTCACTAACAGAGTCATCTATATCAGATGGCTCAGATGGTGTGTCACACTGGTTTTCATCATTTATCTCCTCACCGTCATCACATCCCTCCACGTTATCGGATGGGGCATAGTCCATAGAGGGGGGGGACGGGGAGGGCATCTTCAGGGGAGCAGGGGGGGGGGGTACTAATTTTTGCGGTTCAACCATATCAGTTTCTAGGTCAGTAGACAAGGGCGAGGATTCATCCACATCTATGTCCTCCAATACCGAGAAACGATTTTCTGTGACGAGGGACAAATCTAGGCCAGAGAGGGGGGGCTGTCGGTTTTCAGTTGTAGGTTTTTTAAAGAGATGACCGTTTTCATCTGTTGTTTGCAGATGTCTTTTTCCTTTTGGGCAGACTAATTGAAACTCGTCCTAGTTAGTGGGAAGAGATTTCAAGGGTTTGGGGGGAGGGGGGGAGGGAGGACGTGATCATCGGGAGGGGATTCCCATCGGCTACCACGGCGGGAGAGGTAGGATCAGTTATAGCAGGCAACAAGCTGTGATTGGACGATGTCGCCTGGGGGGTGAGATCTATAGTTAACAGGAGATGGCTGCAATTAGATCCTTCAGTAGAGGGAGGGGCCCCTGTTTCAAGGGGAGGGGAAGGGGGTACGGCGGGGGGGTTTGGATTGGTGGTAAGAGGGCTTGGGTCGGTGGTGGACAGATTGGGATCAGTGGTGGTAAGGCTTGGGTCGATGGTGGGAAGGTTCGGGTCGGTGGTGGGAGGGCTTGGTTCGGCGGCGGGAGGGCTTGGTTCGGTGGTGGGAAGGCTTGGGTCAGTGGTGGAAGGGTTTGGACCGGTGGTGGGAAGGTGGGGGGGTTGCTTATTCCCGGTTCGGAGGGGAGGTTGCACTTGTGGAGAATTCTCTTTTCGGGGGCAGTCATGCTTAACATGCCCAAATTGTCCGCAGCCAAAACATTTTAGAACGTTGGTGGACACGTACACTGTATATTCGTTCTGTTGATGTTTTAATTTTATTATAAGGTTTAAATCCTTCTGGGAATTTTTTAAAATCATAAACACTTGCCGCCGGAATGAAACCACGTGCCTTAAATCGTTGTTTCGTGACCCAAAGGGAATCATGGAGATACGAGACACGATGGTACCGTATCGGGACAACTCTTTAATTAGTACATCGTCGGATACAAATGGGGGGCAATTTGATATCACGACTTTTATCGCTGGGCTATCTAGTGGGGAAATCATTACAAATAAATCTGGATCGATTGTCAAACCCTGTTCGACAATTTGTGGGACACAATCCACGTCGGACAAAAAAATAACGATCCGCTTGTTCATCCGTGAAGCGGCAACAACCTTGTCGATCCCGACAACACGACCGGTTGCGAGGACAACATATGAACACTGCAAGGACTCTGGGGTGAATTACCGGGGGTAGAAAAGATCAAGGTTTTCGATGGGGGACGATAAGAGATGGTGGTGAACAGCTGTTTTAAAGACCTGGAGGGAGGAGTGGGATTGAAGGGAGTGGGGGAGTTTGTTCCAGAGGCGGGAGAAAAGGGGAATGAAAGAGTGAAGGTGAGCAGAGAGCCTAGACTTTGGCAGTTTAACCATAAGAGGGTTGCAGGCAGATCTTGTGCGACCTGAAGGAATATTGGGGGGACAGAGCACAGAGAGAGCTGGGGGAACAAGGCCGGAGAGGAGTCGGTAGAAGACAGAAAGACCACCAACCTGCCTGCGGTGAGTGAGTGAAAGGTCCTCAGCGTTGACTACATCGCAGGAGATTCCAATGATTCTGAAAGCTTTGGCCTCAACAGCGTGAAGCCGAGCAAGGTGTGAGGCAGGAGCACCAGCCCAGAGGGGGGAACAGTATTCCATTGAGCTGTGGATGAAAGCCTTGTATGTGGTGAGGAGCTCAGGTGTGCCAAGGAAGGACTTCGCACGACGGAGGATGCCCAGTCGGCGACTGGCTTTGGAGGCCAGCTTGGAAATGTGGTTTTCCCAAGAAAGATCATGGCAGATAGTGAGACCCAAAAGCTTGAGCGACAGAACTTCTTGGAGAGGATTGTTGAGAAAGTAGATGGGAGGATTGTCCATTCGGTCCTTGAATATTATCAGTTCTGTTTTGCAAAATACTAAATTAGTTCCTTTCTTCACCAGTCATTCAACCTTTCTGTTTTCATTACTTGCTATATCTTAAATCAACTTAAAAAGATAAATAATCCTTGATATATGTATTTTGTGTTTGTGGGAATTTTGCTCATATTTACATCATTATTGTATGTGTAATTAATTAATTTCTTCTCTCCTTGTGTATTCATTAACCCTAGATGGGTATACCCCTCATTATACCCATCTGTACAGAATTATAAAGGGTTAAATACTGAATCCTATTTGTGTTGGAGTTCACAGCATTTGGCAAAAGCACTCTGGGCCTGTATTGGGCCTGGCAATCATTAGCTCATCTACTACAGAGTCGAGATGAGCTGTTAAAGCCACAACGATGTCCTTCATTCAGTCAGTCCATAAACTGACTCAATGGGTCCATAAACAAATTTTTGTTTTTCTCTACTCCTCTGAAGTGGTTAAAAGTATCGTTTTGAAGCTCTTTGGAAAGATAACTTAAAACACAAAAAAACAATGTAGCCCTTTAAAAAAAAACAGAACAACACTCTTTGACGTCACGACGTCGACCGATACGCCTCCGCCCAGATTATTGCATCATTATAATACTTGTACCAAGTTTGATTTAAATCCATTCAGCTGTTCTCCAGTTATCAAAATTTTTACACGACATGACCGCTAACCTATGACCTCTTGACCCCAAAATGTAATCAGTTCATGCTTACATCATTATACACGTACCTGTGACAAATTTGATTTACATCCCTTCAGCCGTTCTCAAGTTATAGACATATTAAAGATTTGACCTTTGACCTCCTGACCCCAAAATCTAATCAGTTCATCTCCCTCATTATACATACCCTCACCAAGTTTGACCAAGATTCCTTCAGCCGTTCTCAAGTTATCGCGGTAATGAAAACCTATCACGGACGGACAGACAGACTGACGGAAAACCTAAAAACATAATGCGTCCGCCGGCGAATAAAAACGAACAAAAAATGACAGAATCCAGTGAAGTGCTGCCAATCTGATGGGATTATGAGTCGACATCATTCCCGGTACCTCTCTCAGTCTGCCAGTCCGTTGTTTATTTGAGCCTTTTCCATAGATTTTTTTTCACAGAATGTGCTCTGAGGATCTCTCACAGGTTGTTGCACCTGAGCGTACAATTACTTGCTCAACACGTTTGCGTTTGGCAGTTTCTTCCCATTCATACATTGTATCTGTCCTGAGAAGTAAGACGAGATTACTAGATTACTGAGTAGTACTCTTCAAGATCCTTTCCCCGTACTTCATCACTTTAGTACTCTTTACCTGCATCCTGCTTCCCCCTTAATCTTAACCTGCCTCAGTTCAAGAGGAATGAAAATAGATTTATTCTGTTTAATATTTATACTTTCCTTTGTGTAGCCCCCGCCTTGAGTGGTCAAAATTCCATAAGAAGTCAAGCATTTCCTCTTTTCAAGGCTCATTATCGCTGATCATCACTCTAGATTCCACCTTGATCACTCAGCTATAAAATTACTATTGCTTCTCTATCTCAGTAATGATCGGAGGCCAGGTGCAGAATCTAAATCAACATGTCTATTTGCCATACGTGTCTATGCCCATCGTGTTCCCATGGGTGCTGGCCTACTATGAAGTAACAAGAAGAAAAAGTCTAAATGTTATAGCCCCTGTTGCTTTAGTAATTTTGCTGGATCGATATATATATATATATATATATATATATATATATATATATATATATATATATATATATATATATACATATATATCATTTGTATTACAGTGTACAAGAAGGTAGAAATAAATGAATGACATGTTTATCTAACCATTTATTTGGGGGAAAATTATTACGGAAGTGTACCAAGCTATTTTACTTGCAATTTTCAAAGTGCCCTCCCTCGTGATCGATGCACAATTGCAGCCGAGCATGCACAGAGTGGCACACATGCTTGCAGAGTTCGATATCAATTTCCTCAAACTTTGCAATGATTTGAGCCTTCAATTCCTGAAGGCCGTCAGTCGACCATCTTTGGGGGGATTACAAAACGAAATCTTCTGCATATGTATACTCTCATGTATTGTCTTTGTGCCAAGTTTAAACAAAATTGGTCCGTGCATGTCGTGAAATGGTTGGCGATATGTTTAATCAACAAAATGGCCGCCAATCAGCCATCTTGAATCTGATGTCGAAAAAAGATGACGTGCATAAGTAACCCATCATTCATTTTCTGTGTGCCAAGTTTGAACAAGATCAGTAAATGCATGTCCAAGAAATGGATGAGGGTGTAGTCAATATCAGGTATTTTTTAAACAAAAATGGCTGCCAGTCTACCAGTCGGCCATCTTGGATCAGTTCACAAAAAAAGTGAGTTGCACGTATATCTGCCATGTGCTGTGCTTGTGCCATGTTTGAACAAAATTGGACCAGGCATGTTCCAGACATGTTTGGGGACACGGTTAAGTAACAAAATGGCCGCCAGTCGGCCAAATTGGATCTGATCTCGAAAACAAACAAGGTGGTATTCATAGAATACCTACCCTGCGCAGTCAACTTGGTGCGAGCCAACGCTTCTGTTTTTTAACGTTTTGTTTTTTTACTTGATCCAATATAGTGTTACGGATCGCAGATAAGGATGTTGGTTTGCCGAGCGGATGGCAACTTCGGCCGAACAGTTACCCCGACGAACCCGATGCCCGAATGTTGGCCGGATCGCGCCACAGATATTCAATAGGGAAAAGACAAAGGCGACACGGATGTGAAGAAGAAGAAGAAGAAGACAAAAAGGTTGGCAATACTACTAAATTTATTCCTATTATATACACGCTCAAAGTAACCAAGGAAGAAGGAAAGATAAGAAAATAATTTACAGAAGATATTAGACACAGTGCAACGCTAGCTTATACAAACTTAATTAACCCAGGGACAAGACACACAGAACAAACTCACGTACACAAAAGGATGGAAAGGCAGGAGGTGGATGGCTGGAGGGAGAGGAAGGTCCAACGGGTCCTGCAGCACGATCGGCGCGTTTCGCAGCCGCCGTTCCTTCGCGGCCTTTGCTCAAAACTGCCGTCCAGGCCCCAAGCTGCTGTTGTTGCTGCTGTGGCTGCCGCTGCTGCTCTTTTCAGGACTCGTCTCTCTTTTGGTCCAACAACATGCACGTCTCCCTGTCCAACCACTCAACGCAACCACAACACACGTCTCCCTGTCCAACTTCTCCTCACCACCGACCACCACACGGCTCTTGCGCGCGCGCTTTTTATAGCGCCTCAGGCGATCAAGCCGCCGGCCTTCAGGACACGCCCACCGGTTAGCTCGCCTCGGCCCTGATTGGTCGCATGACCCTCTGGCTCCGCCCTTGATGACGACGGGCGGGTACGCCTTCTTCCCCGACCCGAGCACATGTTCAATGGTGGTTTTGGAGGGGATGTAATTGGCAATTGAGGCTTGGCAATGACGAAAGGGGAAATGGAGGTTTTGGGAATGGGAATGAAGAATGAAGGGAATCTATCTTATTTCACTTGGTGCAATGGAGTGTCATCTTAATGGAAGACAAGGCCTTACCCTAATACACATAATAAAGATATAACTATTGAACAGGGGTATCTATGATTGGCTGACGTGATTGTTTATGACCTAATTATGGGACGCCCATTGACCTTTATACAACACTGGAGTGAGGAGGGTCCAGAATAAAGCAATAATAATAAAAAAACACAATAAAAAAAACACAATCCTCATATCCACAACACTGCATCCTCCTCCTCTTAGGCACGACCCGGGCCTATAACTTTAACTTAGTGTGACACATAGGTGTAGTTCCCTCTACTTTTAACCTGACCCTGAGTGCGACAATTTTAAAACATAAATAAATATGTCCCGCTGCTCCATTGCACCCTGCCTAACAGATTCACGCCCACAGCTAACCGAATTACGGAATGGTCTTCAAACTATACACTGATGGTGGGGAGCATTATTTACAATGGCTCTGCTTTTATTTACAAAACTAACCCAGGACCTGTGATTGTTCTTTCGGGGGGGGGGGGGGGGGGAGGAGAGACAGTCTGCTCTGCATCGATGCACCCTGAAAGCACCCAAAACGCACCAGCACACCCTCAAGCACCAATCTGTGCACAGTCATCATTGATCAATAAAATAAAAACAACAAACAAACCCCTAACCCTGTAGGTGGTCTCTTGCTCTTCGGCTCCCTCTGCTGGCTATTTGCTTTCCTGTTGTTGTCATCTTCTTTGCTGGCGGCCTATTTGGATTAATAAAATGCACCCAACGTGTCCATTTTTTTAAATTTATGGCCCACAGGGGCCGACTATGTATGGTTCACCTGTGGGGCATCGGTGCCCTGTGGCCAAGGTCCGCCAGCAAGATTTCGGGCCTTCATGGCCAGTTCCAGCAGAGGGGCCATGCCCCAACCCATAGGGTCCATAGGTGGTGCTCTGACACTGACATGTGGTCCATAATGTGGTGCATCGATGCAGACAGCTGTGGTTGCGAGAGGTTCGGGCGCACAATGGCCGACTCACGCACGCTCCCCTCGGCGCCCAGTGGCGCACAGGTCCTCATGTGGGAGACAAAAGGGGGGGGGGGGGGAAGACAGATGAGCGAGGGGTAAGGTCACAAGGGTACACATCAATAAGGCAATGCAAGGTGAAGTGCGTACGGAGAGCGAAGTGAGAAAGCTCGTCCCTACCGTACGTCACCCCCCCCTGTCACCTACACTACCCTTGCCCTTACCCCATATGTACAAAATCTACACATTTACAAATTCGTCACTACTGTCACGTCTCCCCATATCTCTTCTACACCAAATTCGTTCCCACAATCCCTCTATCCAAAATTTGCCATCACCCAATTCATCATCAATCCTCATGAGGAGGAAGAGATGGAACATCAGCACAATGTCACGCCCACGTCATGATGCATCTCACATTCCAAACATTTGCATCAAAAATAATTAAAACAACCTGGCATGGTGTGGAGGTACGTCATCCCAGGTGAGTGGATGTAGATGGTGCAAGGAGATTTTCATCCTAACTATCCTCTAAATGACATTAACACACTTTACACTACCCGGGGTCTTTCCCTGCCAATCCATTGGCCAACTTACACTATGGGTTCTAAAAACCAATTCCCATTGACCAAACTGTGGTGCTTCTCAATTTGGGGTCTCACTCCCCCGATTCATCTCCCTGTGCCCTTGCACAATTTCTGGGCTGGGTCGTGCAGCTCTCCCAGCAGGTCTACCCACCTGCACACCTCCACCACTGTAGTTGCCACCCGAGCTTACCTGCTCCATAACCTAACCTATCTACTGGGGAAGGCCCCTCCTGGCTCTGTCACCCCTCGGTGCCCTCTGGCACTGGGCTACCCGGGTCCGTCCTCCGGATCCTCGGGCCCCATCCACAACAACTCTACCGGCTCCCAGGGCCCACCTGCGGCCTCACCTGGCCGACATCCTCACAGTGGTGGAGTGCCCAAACCAACTACACACACTAACAGGCTACACGCCCATCCATTTCCACGTCACTAATGCACCCATCCAAACACCTTTCTTTCACCATCCGCACCACAGATGCCAATATCCAACCACAGTTTACCTATACCCTCTACCTAACAATTACACTACCCTCCCCGGGTATTCGTGATGGGGGTCCATCCTTCCCCCATTCCCACCTTCGCACCATCCACTCCACTCCATAGTGTCCACCATACTCACTCCACGACCATCCATTCCAATACTCCATATATTCCACACTCCATGTATTTCACACGACCATTTCCATACCCCTGTTGTTGCACACCTGTGCAATCACACCTGTTGCCACCTGCACCCTCCTTCCTTCCTGGACCATTTGGTCAGCACAACTCACATCACTATCACTCACTCAAACACTGCTCCATCCACCTGTTCAGTTGCATACCTGTGCAATCACACTACAACTCACAATCATTTACTCATACCCTGCTCAGTACACTTGAATACACCTCCAACACTCACACGGCATCATCTAATCTACCTGTTGCCCTGCTAACTTAGTGCTCCCCGTCTTCCCTTTAAACTAAGCACATACCACGTCATTATCATCCACTCTAATCTACCTGCATCCCCACTACAGGTATCATTGTCACTACCTAACCTTAACGTTACCTAAGGTCATCTTCTAGGTCCCTACACATTATCCAAACCCTCCTGGGCTAGTTTTCACTGCCATAAACCCCATAAATCTAGTGCTCCTTTGCCCCCGCTGTGAGAGATGGCAGAGTTGCCATCCCATCACATTGGGTATCTCTCACTACCAATTTGGCTCATCCAATTGCAACCAATCAAAAATTTGCTATCCCAAAATTTCGAATCCAAAAACACTATCAGTATCATCATCATCACAGTCCGCTATATCCTAGCCTCGGTGCGTCGTCACATCATTAAAACTCGGCTTCGCAAAGCCGAGCAATGAATTCGGGTGGTTTGGTCGCCTGCAGGTTGAATCCGTCCGGCATTCACGACCCTGGGGAGGAGGCATGTTCGGGCCGAGGTTCCACGCATCATCGCGGCTCGGTACCTTGCGGTCCCGGGCCCGATGACTGAGGCTCGCCCGGTCGGAACCCCGTCCCCGCGAGGGGGCACCGTCCGCTTCCTCCCACTCGCCCTTGAACCGGACCGGTCGCCTTGCCCGCAAAGGCCCGGACTCAACCTTGCAGGGCGGGGCCAAGCCCGAATCGGCAACGACGCTTCGAAGAGAAGCGACACAGCATCGATCCGCGCCGGGCCTGGCATCCAACAAAGCGCACCGCGCCCCGAGTGCTCGCATCGGCTATCCGTCGACCTAGACGCTAACCCGTTCAATGTCGATGCTTCACATGCATACGCGACCCGTTTCACACTCACAAAACCTGGCATTCCAATGCCTCCAGTGCATCCCACACACTCGGTCCATTCCACCGACGCACTTCCTGTTACACACCACACCTCTTGCGCACACTCTTGTGCACACTCGCCGTTCGCACACCTCAGTCCACACCTCTCCTCCGTTACGTCCTCTGTAACACTCACCATGGGCGTGCACTCTTGCATCCACCCACTACCGCGCTCCGAGGTGCTCCCTCGCACTCGCACTACCACCAACTCAGGTGTGCCTCCTCGCACACGTTCCACCACCACCTTACTCTCCGTGTCACACTCACCCTCGCACGTACACTCCGTATTGCTCTCACTCGCTGTGTCACACTCCGTACACCCCGGCGTGCATTCTCGCTCGCACTCGGTATCACTCTCACGCTTCGTAACACGCTCACCCCTTGACGCACACCTTTTTTCACACGCGTGCCATTTCCACTCACACAGGACCCTTCACCAACGCCCGGGTGCCATATTGACCCCAATCGCGCGACAATTCTTTTGTCGCCAAACATCCTTCTACAAAATCTCCCGGCACCACATGCAGCCCGTCTCACCTTCGGGGTTCTTCTTCCTCCCTGCACCAAAACCTGCAAATCTTTATAAGGATTAGCAAGTACGGCATCAGGATGTGCATTTAGACTTTGAGCAATTTCCATTCCTTCCTCCAATTGTTGCTCTTTTAAGTCCCCGGTCTCCCAAATTTCAACTATACCCATAATTTCTTTGTTCACCTCGACGACCGCTGGCTTTAATAAATCCCCTCTACCTCAGCGGTCGCCGGCTGCCCCAAACCCTGTGTCGCGATTTCTACCCCCGTCATTTTACCCGCGCTTTCCTCCGCTTCGCTCAACCAGCGCTTCTCGACCCGCGTTACCTCCTCGTGCACCCCTGGGACCTGCTCGCTCAACCCGCGGTCTCTGTCCCTCTCCGCTTCCCTTACTTCATATGCGACTCTGTCCCTCGCCAGTCCCTCATTTACTTCTTTGGCCTGGGCAGTTATGTCCTTCAATTCGTCCCCTTTTATTCTATTACAACACCCTTCCATTAGATTTCCCAATTTTTCTGTCTGAGCCCTCTTTTCGTCTCTCATTTGGCCCCTCAATCGCTCACTATTAGCCCTCGCTCTGTCTCCCATTTCTTTCATTACCCTGCTAAATTTCTTCCTTTCTTCCCTCTGCTCGGCCATGTACGCCAGGCATTGTGTCATGAATAGGCCCCAGTCTGTTGGCACCGTGGGCTCGGCTGCCGCGCGCTCGTACGAGGCGCCATTTTGCGCCTCTTCAACCACATGCGCGAGAGCGCCATTTTGTGCGCCTGATACTTCCTCAACCACCTCCTCAGTGCTCTCCTCCCTTTCCTCCCTGTGGTCCTGAGTTACCCCGAACCCCTCTTCTAGGTCACCCACCTGCATCCAGTCGCCTTGACTATCCATGGCACGATTTCAAAATTCGGGTTTTTCTTTAAAACAAATTTCAGCAGCTTGTAATTTTGAGCGCGTTAAGCGCGCTTCGGGTCCGACCCCGCTCCCGACACCAATTGTTACGGACCGTGGATAAGGATGTTGGTTTGCCGAGCGGATGGCACCGCGGCCGAACAGTTACCCCGACTAACCCGATTCCCGAACGTTGGCCGGATCGCGCCACAGATATTCAATAGGGAAAAGACAAAGGCGACACGGATGTGAAGAAGAAGAAGAAGACAAAAAGGTTGGCAATACTACTAAATTTATTCCTATTATATACACGCTCAAAGTAACCAAGGAAGAAGGAAAGATAATAAAATAATGTACAGAAGATATTAGACACAGTGCAACGCTAGCTTATACAAACTTAATTAACCCAGGGACAAGACACACAGAACAAACTCACGTACACAAAAGGATGGAAAGGCAGGAGGTGGATGGCTGGAGGGAGAGGAAGGTCCAACGGGTCCTGCAGCACGATCGGCGCGTTTCGCAGCCGCCGTTCCTTCGCGGCCTTGCTCAAAACTGCCGTCCAGGCCCCAAGCTGCTGTTGTTGCTGCTGTGGCTGCCGCTGCTGCTCTTTTCAGGACTCGTCTCTCTTTTGGTCCAACAACATGCACGTCTCCCTGTCCAACCACTCAACACAACCACAACGCACGTCTCCCTGTCCAACTTCTCCTCACCACCGACCACTACACGGCTCTTGTGCGCGTGCTTTTTATAGCGCCTCAGGCGATCAAGCCGCCGGCCTTCAGGACACGCCCATCGGTCAGCTCGCCTCGGTCCTGATTGGTCGCGCGACCCTCTGGCTCCGCCCTTGATGACGACGGGCGGGTACGCCCTTCTTCCCTGACCCGAGCACATGTTCAATGGTGGTTTTGGAGGGGATGTAATTGGCAATTGAGGCTTGGCAATGACGAAAGGGGAAATGGAGGTTTTGGGAATGGGAATGAAGAATGAAGGGAATCTATCTTATTTCACTTGGTGCAATGGAGTGTCATCTTAATGGAAGACAAGGCCTTACCCTAATACACATAATAAAGATATAACTATTGAACAGGGGTATCTATGATTGGCTGACGTGATTGTTTATGACCTAATTATGGGACGCCCTTTGACCTTTATACAACACTGGAGTGAGGAGGATCCAGAATAAAGCAATAATAATAAAAAAACACAATAAAAAAAACACAATCCTCATATCCACAACAATAGCTTTCAGACCCCGTGAGTGATGACATCATAAATTTATATTCTCTAATATAATTGTTCACAGATCACGCTCAATAAATTTCAAACTGATCAGACTAAGTGTTGTCCCTGTCGAATTATGACATCATAATTATCACACCAATAACGTGATCATTAACATATGTTATTCCCCATGAGGAGTAGTTGGCAATGAGCCATGTTTCATTTCTTTCCATGGAGTGGTTTCAGAGATATACAGTGCATTCAGAAAGTGTTCAGACCCATTCACTTTTTGCACATTTTGTTATGTTGCAGCCTTATGCTGAAATCGTTTAAATTCATTTTTCCCTCATCAATCTACACTCAATACCCCATAATGACAAAGAGAAAACAGGATTTTAGAAAGTTTTGCAAATTTATTAAAAAGAAAAAACTGAAATATCACATTGACATAAGTATTCATACCCTTTGCTATGACACTTGAAATTTAGCTCAGGTGCCTCCCGTTTCTCTTGATCATCTTTGAGATGTTTCTACACCGTGATTGGAGTCCACCTGTGGTAAATTCAATTGATTGGACATGATTTGGAAAGGCACACACCTGTCTGTATAAGGTCTCACAGCTGACAATGCATATCAGAGCAAAAACCAAGCCATGTTGTCGAAGGAACTGCCTGCAGAGCTCAGAGACAGGATTGTGTCGAGGCACAGATCTGGGGAAGCCTACAAAAAAAATTCTACTTCATTAAAGGTTCCCAAGAGCACAGTGGCCTCCATAATTCTTAAATGGAAGAAGTTTGGAACAACCAGGACTCTTCCTAGAGCTGGCCGCCCGGCCAAACTGAGCAATCGGGGGAGAAGGGCCTTGGTAAGAGAGGTGACCAAGAACCCGATGGTCACTCTGGCTGAGCTCCAGATAGTCTAGTAGGAAGACTAGGTCCCCCTGCACCCCCCGGAGATATACTTCTAATCAGTGTTTCTAGATTGGAAACAATGTGTAGAAAATGACTAGCTATGGCCCCAAGCTGAAAAAATGTCCCACATACCATTTTTATGCAAATTACTGCTGCCATTATCAAAAAAAGACTAGGTCCCCCTGCACCCCCCCGGAGATATACTTATAATCAGTGTTTCTAGATTGGAAAAAATGTGTAGAAAATGACTAGCTATGGCCCCAAGCTGAAACAATGTCCCACATACCATTTTTATGCAAATTACTGCTGCCATTATAAAAAAAACGATTTTTGACATATCTCAGCCAATATTGCAGATAATTGAAAAATGAAGGTGTCTAGACCCATGTTTTGAAGGGCATAGATCATGATAGAACTATTCATAACATGATTACATGTGTCTATGGTATACTAGTATGCTAATTAGTGCTTTATTTACAAAATAATCACAGTTTTACGAAATAATAGACTCATATTAAGGTCCGTCTACACAGACGTTAACACAAAGTTTTATTTTTCTAAATACCCTGTGAAATTCACCGAATGCCCTGTGAAACCTGGGATTCTTCTCCAGCTTTTTCAAGGGCCCGACTTTTCCCTTCCCTTTGAAGGCACTGGTGCAGTCTTCTCCGCTGAACACATAGTACCCCAGGAGAGTGGCACAGTAGTCCTCTCCCAGGGATTCTGCCAGCTCAGAGACGTTGACAAGTTGGCGATGCTTCCCTGACCCTGTATCCAGGTACACCGTCAGCTTGATGTTGTGGGCATGGTGGAGCAGGATCAGGAGGATGTCTGTGTCCGGTGTTCTGACTACAGCGTTCTTGTATCCGATGGTAGCAGCATGATGGAGGTACAGAACCACCCTGGTATCAGTCTCTTCCTGGTTGCTGTAGATCGTGGGGAGTTCACGTACCTCGACCTGAAACACAAAAAGGCACCGCATTTCAATCACCAGTCACTGCCAGTTTCAGTATATCTCCGGGGGGTGCAGGGGGACCTAGTCTTTTTTTGATAATGGCAGCAGTAATTTGCATATAAATGGTATGTGGGACATTTTTTCAGCTTGGGGCCATAGCTAGTCATTTTCTACACATTTTTTCCAATCTAGAAACACTGATTAGAAGTATATCTCCGGGGGGTACAGGGGGACCTAGTCTTTTTTTGATAATGGCAGCAGTAATTTGCATAAAAATGGTATGTGGGACATTTTGTCAGCTTGGGGCCATAGCTAGTCATTTTCTACACATTTTTTCCAATCTAGAAACACTGATTAGAAGTATATCTCCGGGGGGTGCAGGGGGACCTAGTCTTTTTTTGATAATGGCAGCAGTAATTTGCATAAAAATGGTATGTGGGACATTATTTCAGCTTGGGGCCATAGCTAGTCATTTTCTACACATTTTTTCCAATCTAGAAACACTGATTAGAAGTATATCTCCGGGGGGTGCAGGGGGACCTAGTCTTCCTACTAGACTAAGAGATCCTGTGTGGAGATGGGAGAAACTTCCAGAAGGACAACCATCACTGCAACACTCCACCGATCTGGGCTTTTTGGCACAAGGCATACATACATAACCGATTTCTTAACCCCGCTTTTCGCTTCGCGAGAGCAGGCTAAAAACATGTATATGTAACTACGCCATAATTAATTAACTGTGTGCCAAGTTTGAACAACATCGGTAAATGCATGTCTATGAAATGGTTGAGAACGTGTTCAACATCGGGTTTTTTACAACTAAAATAGCTGCCCGTCGGCCATCTTTGATCGCATCACTAAACAAAACTAGATGGTATTCAGAGAACAATTACCCTGCGCAGTAAACTTGGTGCGAGCCAACTCTTCTGTTTTTGAACGTTTCTTTTTTTTCTTTGATCCAATATGGCTGCCAGACCACGTGAGCGATGACACCATAAATTTATATTCTCTAATATAATTGTTGCAGAGATCATGCTCACTAAATTTCAAACCGATCAGACTAAGCGTTGTCCCTGTCGAATTATGACGTCATGATTACGGCACAAATGACGTCATCGTTAACAACACCTGTTCCTCATATGGCATTCTTTACAATGAGCCATGTTTCATTTTTTTCCTTGGAGCAGTTTTGGAGATATGGAGGTGCAACGTTTTTCGATTTTTCCAAGATGGCACCTGTACCACATGACCTTTGACGTCATGATTACCATTAAAATATTCTACAAGACACTCTCCTATGGTGAAAATTTCGTGCCCATCAGACCAACAGGTGCTGAGAAAAAAAAACATAATAATCAGATGTGTTTTACTTGTCGAATTATGACTTCATAATGAAGGCATGGATGACATCATCATTAACATACCTTATTCCCCATGGGGAATAGTTGACAATGAGCCAGGTCTCAAATTTTTTCCATGCAGTGGTTTCAGAGATTTCGAGGTGTGAATTTTTTCCAAGATGGCGCCTGTACCACGTGACCTTTGACGTCATAATTATCATTAAAATATTCTACAGGAGGAGGCGCACCTATGGTGAAAATTTCATGTCAATTGTTCCAAGAATTGGAGAGAAAAAAAAAATTCATACTGATTCAATGAAGCATTGTACTTGCTGAGTTATGACGTCATTATTACGGTACTGGTGACATCATCATTAACATATCTTATTCCCCAAGGGGAGTGCTTGACAATGAGCCATATTTCAATTTTTTCCATGGAGTGGTTTCGGAGATATAGAGGTGCAACCTTTTTCGATTTTCCAAGATGGCGCCTTACCACGTGGCCAATGACGTCATAATTATCATTAGAACAATTCTACAGGAGCAGCCACTCATATTTTGAAAATTTCGTGTTAATCGGACTAACAGTTGCAGAGGAATTTTTTTTTCATACTTGTCAGATCAAGCGTTGTACTTGTTGAATTATGACGTCATAGTGGAGGCACCTATGACATCACCATCAACATGTATTGTTATACATGGTGTGTACTTGACAAAGAGCCATGTTTAAATTTTTTCCATTGAGCGGTTTGGGAGATATAGAGGTGTATCTTTTTTCCAAGATAGCGTCCATACCACGTGACCTATGACGTCATAATTATCAGCAAAAAAATCCACAGGCAGAGGCGCTCTTACGGTAAAATTTCATGTCAATCGGACCAACGGTTGGCTGATAGGCTGGATCCGCTTTCAGACCTACACCAAAATCTAATCGGCTTGTTCTTGTCACCAACACGACTCGTCCACCAAGTTTTATCATAAATTGTAAAATATTGTGATAATTGTACATATCGTTTTTGGCCCCATCTCTCATGAGTGAAGAATCACATAAAATTATAGTATCCGGATCAGGATCTTCACCAAAATCTAACCATTTCGTCCTTGATGCATACCCAACTTGTCCACCCAATGTCGTCCGAATCCATCCAAAATATTTTGAAATATTGTGCTATACAGGGTGAGTCAAAAGTAGCGCCAGATTTCTGTTTATATATATATATATATATATATATATATATTTCTGTCAGTTGATTGTTTGTTTGCCATTTGTATTACAGTGTACAAGAAGGTAGAAATAAATGAATGACATGTTTATCTAACCATTTATTCGAGGGGAAATTATTACGGAAGTGTACCAAGCTGTTTTGCTTGCACTTTTCAAAGTGCCCTCTCTCGTGATCAATGCACAATTGCAGCCGAGCAGGCACAGAGTGGCACACATGCTTGCAGAGTTCGATATCAATTTCCTCAAACTTTGCAGTGATTTGAGCCTTCAATTCCTGAATGGTACGAGGCTTTTCACGATAAACAAGGTCTTTCATGAGCCCCCAAAGAAAGAAATCTGGAGGTGTAAGGTCTGGGGAGTGTGCCGGCCACTCGATCGGACCGCGGCGGCCGATCCACTTTCCGGGAAAGTTTTCATCAAGCCATTGACGAACATGACGTCCATAATGAGGCAGAGCTCCATCTTACTGGAAATAACAGTCCTGATCTTGTACCCTGGGCCAAAAGAAGGTTTGCAGCATATCCAGGTAAATTTCTGCAGTGACAGATCCCTCAAAGAAAAAGGGTCCAATTATCCCGAATGGAGATATGGCTGCCCAAACTGTCACGCCAGGTAAATTTACCTCCTTCTCAACTGTCACGCTTGGGTTCTCCGCAGCCCAGTAGACACAATTGTGTCTGTTAATTGTGCCGTTAAGCTTAAAACATGCCTCATCTGACCACCAGATGTTGTCTAGCATTGTGTCCTCTTCGTCAAGTTTAGCTAGGACTCTTAGCAAAATTGAAGACGGCGGTCGTCATCTCCATCATGAAGGGCATGCAGTAAGCGTGGAATGTAAGGTTTCCAGTTTTTCTGGTGAAGGATACGGATAACACTTGATTGGCTCACTTCCAACTCTGCAGATAAATGGCGAGTTGACTTTTGCAGACTTTGTTCCAGTCTCCTGATGGCTTCTTCAGCCTTAGCTATATTCATCGCCGTTTTCAGATGACCGGACTTCTTTGCAGTGGCTACCGACCCTGTTGCTTCAAATTTCTCGACAATCAATCGTATGTTTCTTCCCTGGGGTGGGTTAATATCGAATTCCTGTGCCAAACGGTGTGCCGCCATCATTGGTTGTTCATTACATTTGTAGTAATGTTTCAGGGCCGCAATGCGTTGATTCATTGAAAGGTAATTCATGGTTCAATTTGGTGCAAATTCAGTAACTTTCCCAACTCTCAGCAATAACCTGCAAAACGAAAACAAAAATAAATACATTAAGAAAATTAATAATGTGCATGACAATTATTAACAACATGACATCCCAGAAAGAATCTGACAGCCGAAAAAACAGAAATCGGGCGCGGGCGCTACTTTTGATTCACCCTGGATATCGCTTTTGGACCTATCTCTCAATGGTGAAGAATCACTTAAATAATTTGACTATTCGGATCCGGATCCGGATCAGCAACAAAACCCGGTTTTCATCACATGCAGTGGCAGAGGTAAAGATGCATCTTTGGCAGCTACCTTGAGACTTCACATTCTCATTGACTTTTTGCATTACCTCTGAGAATAGTATTTATTTTAAAATAGATACAATATTATATATCGATACAACAGTTAATGACGTATCGAAATGAAAAGAAAGTGTTATCATTGATGTGATTAGCAAATAGGAAAAAATTAATATTCTGACTTTTGGGATGTGCAATTTCAGCTGATCATTTTTGTGCGATTTGATTTTAAAACTATCCTGAATTAAATAACTTGAAAATGTAATTGGCAATTTAAATTCCCTCCAATGAAGAAAATGTGCAAAGGTTAGCAGTGCTATATAAGGAGAGAATTTCATTTATTTTGTTCTTTAAAGACGGACTTTTTGAGAAGCAACAGTGCCCCCATGGTACCGAGCATGTGCGGTTATAAAAGCACGGTATACTGCAGAGAAAGTTTAAAATTTGTGCTGTGTTTGTTTTTCCCCCTTGTGAGAGGAAGAACGTGTATGCCACAGACTCATGTTGAACGATATGGAATCGCACAACATGGAGACATCATAATTGGTGGACTTTTTCCAATTCACGCAACTATGGCAACACCTGAACATTCCTACAAAGAACCTCCAGGAGACGTTCAGTGTTTACGGTAAGTTAATTCTGTGGTTTCTTTCAAAGCATCTGTGTGTCCTTCATATTATTTCACTCTAATAAGATTGTAGCATGTGGAATATTACTTTCTGAAATAACGAATCACATGAAATGCCAATTTGATTCCATTGCTGGATGAAGGCAGGACCCACACTTTCATTTTTTTGGTTTTGTTGGAATTTCAGGGTCATTTTACCCATACTTTTATGACTTTCAAAATATTTTGCCTCCTCGACTGAAGGTTATGTTTCACCCCTGTTTTGTTTATTTGTCTGTCTCTCTGTTAGTGAGCAGGATATCTCAAAAGGTTGTGGACGGATTTGGATGAAACTTGGTGGAGGTTGTGTGTTTAACCAGGACGAATTGCTTCGATTTTGGTGAACATCCAGATCCGGATTCGGATAATAGAATTCTTCACGTGACCATTAAGACTAAGGGGAAAAACAATATATAGCAAGATACCTTAAAAAGCTGTGGACGGATTACGACAAAACTTGGTGGACAGGTTGGGTTTTTGACAAGGATGAATTGATTCGATTTTCGTGAGGATCTGGATCCAGAACCAGATACTATAATTGTTTTGTTTTTTTAGGTGATTATTCACCATTGAGAGATGGGGCCAAAAACTATATAGCACGATATTTCAAAATGGTGTGGATGGGTTATGACAAAACTTGGTAGATGAGTTGTGTGGGTGACAAGAACAAGCCAGGCAGACTTTGGTTAAGGACTTAATGTAGATGTGGCCTATCAGTGGGATTCAAAACGTAAACTGTTCAATCTGGTGAAGGTATGCTCTCTACCGAGTGCCGTTCTAGTTTTTCCATTTATTATTTTGTCATGGTGTACTTCTTCCAGGCCCCTTTCTCAGTTTTCAGTTTGTGATCTTGTTTTTAAGAGTCGTGTTATCCATTCATTTGTCCATTTTGACCTTCGCCACCAAAGGTGGGCAGAGGTTATGTATTCACCCCTGTTTTTTACTTGCAAAATTGGAAATTCGCAATTATATTGGTGGTTCTACTCTGTTATTCTGTCTGTCTGTTTGTTTGTCAGGTTTATCAATTGCCTACAGGTCACAATTTTACTCCGATCTTCATGATCCTTAGTTGGAAACGTATTGTTTTTGAGGTCAACAGGTCAAAGCTCATTGTCCTAAAACAAACCCGTCAGTTTTCATCCGATTGACCTGATATCTATATACAATAACTTCTCCAACATTGTCGCTAATGTGTCCCTAAAAAGTGTGAAGTTGTAGAAAACGATGTTGGTGAAAATGCTTTTTCCCATTTAAATCAATATAAATAACATTTACTGCGTCACAAGTCAAAAGCTTTTTGCAATAAAAACACCGTTAATAAGTCCAAAAAAGCATATTTTTGTACATTTACATTCAATACGATACAAATCATACAATAAAACAAGCAATGAAAGCTACATTCAGAGTACACTGCCCAATGCCAAATATATCAAGAACATATCCTACAGCGCACCACATTACCGATGCCACCACACAGCACATGAGGATGGAATTGGGAGTGGTGTATAATAATTGATTGATTAATTGCATAATTAAAATAAATAAATAACAATCGTAAAATAATTAATTTCTTAATAAATTGGCTAAGGTATACCTAAAGCACTACCATTTCATACGATTCTGTATGTAGCTTTTTGCGAATTAATTAATTAAGTGATTAGTCGAATAATTAAATAACTAATCGATTAATTGATTAGTCAAGAAATCAAAAATACCATTTAAAGGCAAATACTTTGTCATTGTCGTGTCCAAATATCAGCTTCCTAGCTCAAACTGTGCCTGAGATATTGCCCAGATGAGAGGAAATAAATAAGTACTTAATAAAGCGATAATAATTAAGTAATTAATAAATATATCGATTAATCAACAAACCGAAAACAATGTTTTGCCAAAGCACTCACTATTGTGCCCACATTTCAGCTTCATTGTTCAAAGGATGGCTGAGATATTGCCTGGACAAACAAACAAGAAAACGCAGTTTTATTTCCGCAGTGCAAGAAATGGAATGGAAACCGAGTACTCCCTTTCAGCGCACATCATCGCTGGGCCCACTTCAGTGCCCGGAAATGACGTCATGCAGCGCCTGGAGATGGGATAGTAAAGGAACGGTGTACAATACCTAACAAACAAAAAAATAAGTAAAAGTGGTGTGAGGAAGGCTGCAGGGCAGCATGTGTGCAAAAGAACCGTGGCAAGCACTGCGGCATAGAGATGGTTAAAAAAGTCCCACGTAGCAGAAGTGGGCGTGACTAAAGTCACAGGGCAGTTTGTAGGTGAGTTTTGTATGCGGAGCTTCCGCAGTGCAACAAATGGTCGTGGCAGACACAGAGGGATTTCCGTGGGAGATTCCCGGAAGGCCAGTGCACATTTGTCCACATTAAGATTTAAGATGTCAAGGAAATTTGCTTCACTGCCTTTTTCTTTTCATGATAAATTTCCACGCCACTCACACCATGTATTTAGGTCTCTAGTGATGGAGCGATCAAACATGGGAATGTGAAATCAAAGGTGTGTAAGGGCAGACAGAAAAAACCCACAACTTCCAAGTGAAAAACAAATTCTAAAGATTTCAGAAAATTAATGAAAACTACAAAACTAGAATATCTTGGTTGGATAAGTGTCCATCCCCCTGATTTAGTACTTTGTGGAAGCACCTTTGACAGCCATTAACGCTGTGAGTCTGTTGGAATAGGTCTCTACCAACTTTGCACACCTTAATTGGGCAATATTTGCCCATTCTTCTGCATAAAACTGTTCAAGCTCAGTCAAGATGGGGGAGCGTTGATGGACAGCAATCTTCAAGTCATGCCACAGATTTTAGATTGGATTTCAGTGGGGGCTCTGACTAGGCCACTCAAGGACATTTATCTTTTTGTTCCTTAGCCACTCCAGCGTAGCTTTGGCTGTGTGCTTCGGGTTGTTGTCTTGATGAAAGGTGAACTTCCGTCCCAAATTCAGCTTTCTTACAAAGGGCGGCAGGTTTTGCAATGGTGGGCCTTTTTGAGCAATGGCTTCCTTCTTGCCACCCTACCGTAAAGGCGAGACTTGTGGAGTGCTTGGAATATTGTTGACACATGCACACATTGACCAGTCTTTGCCATTAAGGACTGTATCTCTTTAAAAGTTGCCATTGGCCTCTTGGTGGCCTCTCTGATCAGTCTCCTCCCTGCTTGGTCATCGAGTTTGGAGGGATGGCTTGATCTAGACAAGGTCTTGGTGGTACCATAACCATTCCACTACTTAATGATTGTCTTGACTGTGCTCCAAATGATGTTCAAGCCGTTTGAAGTATTTTTTATATCCATCCCTTGATCTGTGCCTTTGCACAACTTTATTCCCGAGATCTTTTCAAAGTTCCTTGGTGCTCATGGTTGAGTGTTTGCTGTGAAATGCACTACCGTGCAGAGGGAACATTAAGGAACAGCTGATTTTATTCCGAAATAATCAGAATCACTACAATTTAACAAAGGTCAAGGCCAATTAACTTGGTGTATGATTTTGAAGGTGATTAGTTACAATTTTTTTGATGTGGAAATTTCCAGAATTTGCAATCTCTTCATGTGGTACTTTATTGATGTATTTGGGGTGTTTTTTAATTATTGTTAGTTGTTGTTAACGTTTGAGAATAAAAGGTATGGCTTTTAAAGGCTTATGGCTTAACTCAATAGTAGATTTTAAGCATATCATTTTGTACACATTTGAATGGGTGGCCATTTTTATGGGTGGCCACATGATAGAGAATACAGATTATAAATACAATGAGATACTTCGTCCAAATCCGTCCATAACTTTGATATATCCTGCTCACAGAAAGAAAAATAGGGAAGCAGACAAAGATATCAACAGACAAAAGTGAAAACATAACCTCTGTCCACCTTTGGTGGTGGAGGTAATTATTATTTAAGGCTTGAGTAGCTTAAAGAGAACAGTAGAAAGAGCATACTTTTTATGCCTTTGTTTTTAGGTTTGATCAAAGGGGATTTCAACGAACCATGGCCATGATTTTTGCCATAAATGAGATAAATAACAATGAAGTGTTCTTTCCCAACATCACTCTTGGATATGTCATCCATGACAATTGCTTCCGAATGCCAAAATCAATTGGAAATTCACTAAGCTATATTGAACCGATATCAGAAGCTGAGGATCCATGTTTCTACCAAGTTGTTGTCACTGCCTCTGGCTCTTCACATGCAGGGGCAATTGCACGACTGTTGGGGCTTTTCTCCACACCACAGGTGGCTACAATGTGCAATTTCAAAATTTCCTTGTCGTGGTAATAATTGCACCACAATATTGCAATGAGATGATGTTTTTGATATTGGATCTTTCATTCACTTAACTTAATTTAACATTTATGGAATATGGGGTACTCAAAAGGTTTGAGTGAAATACATGGCAAAAATAAAATACATGCCAAATGGGAAAATAAGGTGGATGTGCAAAGAAAAAAGTCAGTTATATATTTCCTTGATCAATGTAGTGGTCCATTGAAATAGGCATTGTTTCATCGGATAGTTTAACACTTAATGATATCTCCACTTGTTGGCGATTGGTTGATTGCTTTGCCTGTTCACCTTAACCTACTGTGCAATTCAGAACTGTGGTAACTATGCAAGTTCAAGGCTTGTGGAATAGCAAGGTGACAGAGTCTATAAGGGCAATATATGGACAGAGGCATAGTTTGACAGTGGTTAGACACATGAGGCAACGGAATGAACCAACAGGAGAAGAGGAGAGAGAGGAGGGGAGGAAACGGTGAGTATAAGAGGGATGCGTTAGGGTAGGTAAGATGACAAGTGGTGGAAATCCTTCAAAGTAGGGAAGGCCATGGGTTATGACATAAGATGGCAGTACATAGCCAGCTTTTGAACTTTGGGAGATAATTGATCGATTGAACATTCTGTGGAATCTGATTCCACCATCAGGAGAAATGAGGAACAAACGAGTGTCCACTGTAATCCACAAGGGTACAGTATGTTGTAAGAAATCAAGATCTACAACATTGTCCCAATAGTAGGTTTAATTCTGTTTCGATCTCTGGCAACACCTGTAAGAAATCATAAAGCTTTGTATCAGTATTCCGTAATCATGGAAGTAGCAATCAATTAGCAATTAGTGCAAGCAAGCCTGGAACATCTAGATATACACACCATTCGAGTATACACTATTACACAGAATAAATGCCACAGGAATGTATCGGAGCGATGTTCGTCCGAGTTCTTGTAGAAGCCTCTCAGTGGTTGGAGACAGCATAACAACTGGGTTAAACTTAGACACAATTTCAATACATTCTCCCCGCCGTTAAAATTACACTTCCTCTAAGGCAGAAATCAAGCTAGCAGCACATAGTAGCAGAGTAATATCAGTGAGCGGCAGTTGCAGTCCATGTCAGTCAGTCCCAACCATAGCGGTCGGGGCGGCGAATCTCTCTCCCGGCGCGGGTCCGGTAACTACTGGGTACTATATCCCCAAGACCGGAGTCCCCCGCGTCAGAGTAGCTGCCTAAATCGGGTGACGGCGTTGGCCTCACAGGGCCAGCAGGATCGGGTGCATGTAGCGGTGAGGATGCCGGCAGATACTCCACAGGTGGATCAATGGGCAGATCAAAGGAATCGTAAGCTGGTTCGTCAACTTCCCCGCATGGGGCTAGGTGGCGTACCGAGACCGTCGACTCCCATCCATTGGGCAACAACACACGAGCATGCTCGGGGTTAGCTTGGAGAACCTGCACCTTATCCACCAGCGGGTCATGCGAACTGCACGGTTGAGAAAAGCCGGTCCCGGCTCAGCAAGCCAACCCGGTAAAGGTCGGGTACTACCTGAACACCTCGGGTAACGAAACATCCGTTTGTGGGGAGTTTGATTGGTAGCAGTACACAATAAAGTCCTGATCGATTTTAATTCCCCGGGTAGTGACCAAGCCCATTTGTCTAGTCCTCGGCCGCGGGACTTAAGACTCAGAGTAACGGCCCTCCATATAATGCCATTAAAGCATTCGACCTGTCTATTCGCCTGTGGCCTATACGGAGTTGTATAGCTAGAAGTGACATTATGCTGGAGCAAGAAGTTCCTCACATCCTGGGACAAGAACACCGCGCCTCGATCGGTATGCACATAGGCCGGATTCCCAAACATAGAAAACAAGTTCTGCAGGCACCGGATAACCATAGCAGCAGACATATCTCCGCACAGGAAAGCAAAAGGGAATCTAGAGAGCTCATCAACGATCGTGAGTAGATAACGAGAATTACTCGAAGCCGGTGACACTGGCAGTGGTCCTTTGAAATCCATCGCTAATCTCTCCCAGGACCTAGTGGCTTGGACCAGCGTGCCCATAGGAGGGTTATAGAAGCGAGGTTTGAGTTCAGCGCATACAGAACAAGTGCGAGAGAGCTGACGAATATGCTCAGCAGAATAGGGCAAGATACGACTGCGCACGTATTGAGCGAAACGCGTCATGCCAGTATGGCACAAGGTGTCGTGAAGAACGAGCAGGTCCTCAAAAGAGGTGAGGCTCACACACATCGCCGGCCGCGATAAAGCATCGGCAACAAGGTTATCCTGCCCTGGGCAATATTTGATTGTGTAGCAGAAATCGGTGAGCTCGATCCGCCAGCGAGTGATTTTCTCATTCTTAATGTGTTGAGCATGCTGCATGTCATACATAAAGGCAACGCTCTGTTGATCTGTGATAATTTGGAAACATCGTCCGAGCAAATAGGGACGCCAACACCTGATCGACTCGACGATGGCATACGCCTCCTTTTCGACAGACGAATGTCTTCGTTCCACGGAGGAGAGAGTCCTTGAAAAGAAGGCCACAGGGCGCCCCCCCTGAGAGAGTTTCACAGCTATCGCATGATCCGATGCATCTCTTTCCAAATCAAAGGATTTATTTTCGTCAATCATCGACACAGCGGCGCCAGCAATGTCAGACTTAAGGCCATGAAAAGCGGCCTTGGCAGCGAGACTCATGGGGAACGCATCGCAATCCACAAGTGGGCGGAGCTTCGTGGAAAATTTTTGAAGCTACTTGGAATAATGAGCAAACAGCCCGAGAGAACGCTTCAATGAACCACGATCGCAGGGCAGGGCCATGTCGAGCAAGGGTCGCAGACGCTCCTTATCCGGAGCGACAGAGCAGTGGGTCACGGTATACCCCAGGAGATCTATCGTGCGAGCAGAGTAGCGACATTTAGCCTCATTCATAGTCAAGCGATACCTGTGCACGACCTCGAGGAAGCGCTTCAGATTAGCATCATGATGTTCTTTGTCATACCCACAAACCGTGAGATTATCCAGATAAACAAAGACATCGGTTAAGTTCTACTTAGTGATGAGGTCGTCCATAGCTCTTTGAAAACACGAACCCCATTCGTGACCCCGAAAGGTAGCCGGGTGAACTGGTACAACCTCTGGCCTGATTCAAACACAGTATAGATGCGATCTCTCGTGGAGATGGGGATCTGATGATATGCACTACGTAGATCGAGAGTGCTATATACCGAGTACTGTGCCACCTGTCAAACCAGGGAGTCCATTCCCGGGAGTGGGTAGGCATCCAATTGGGTAAACCGATTAATTGTCTGCGAATAGTCGATTACCATGCGTTTGCGATGTGATTCGGTTCGTACCACCAGAACTTGGGCCCGCCAATGCGACCGACTAGGTTCTATGATACCTTCCTTAAGTATCTGCGCAGTCTCTTCTGCAATGAATTGCGTGTCAGCCCGTGAGTAGCGTCGCAATTTAACCGCAACAGGTGTACAGTCTGTGGTCATATTGGGAAACAGTGACAGTGGCTCAATTTCCATCCCTGCAAAAGCACACACAGCAAGAGTATCAGTACCACCAAATTCCATTTCCAAGCGCCCATGTCACTGGAGAAAATCATGTCCTAACAAAACTTCTGCCATAATGCTGGTAAGACCATTAAATGCACATCCGGAAACATTCGACCCTTAATTACAAGCTTCAGTCGACATTCCCCCTTTGTGCTAAGCCATAGCCCTTGTAAAGCCATGAAGATTCTGCATCTTGTCCCAAGAATCGGCCATCCATGTTTCTGTGCAAGTCGAAAATCAACATAACTATCAGTGGATCCCATGTCAATTAGAGCATTTGCAAAAATTCCTTCAATCATGAGTGGGATAATTGCGCGGGACAGGCCAGGTGGCCCGGTAAATGTCGAATCGTCGAGAGGAGGCGCTCGAGCCTCGCGTGTGGATCCAACGCCAGCTAATGTCTTTCGTGCCGTTGAATTTGCTTGTAGGCCAGTCGTGCCGCCTCCAGAGGGCGCTCGTGCCACGCGCGAAGATCCCAGCTTTCGTGTAGTCAAAGTAGATTGTGGGTCGATCGTGCCGCCTCCGGAGGGTGCTCGTGCCACGCTCGGATTTTCGAAGCCAGCGCTCGCCGATCGGGTAGCCGATCCCGGAAGTTGGCTGGGCGTCGAAAGAATTCCTGTCAAGGACGGTCGTACCGCATACTGAAGCAATTGCGACACTTGTTTAGTCAGCGCGGCGAGTCTCATCATGGTCAAGATCTCAGCTTGGGGCCCACGGAGAGGGGCGATCCCAATCAAGGTCGGGCGAGGTGCGCCGTGTGCCGTTCGTACCGCGGGCGCGGAGATAAGCACATTCAGCATCGTGCGAACTCGCCGGCCCTGCGACGCTTGACAAACTTTTGCAAAGTGACCCGTCTTTGCACACAAATGACACTTCGCTTCCTTAGCCGTACAAACTGACCTGAGATGGTTCGGGTTCCCGCAGAAATAGCACTTAGCGTTACTTCCTGGCTTGGGTCCAGCAGCAGCAGCCGCCGTCAAACTCGGATCAGAGTCCTCGAGAGTGCCCGTTGTCCCCGATTCCGGGGGAGGTGCTGCATCCTCTAGCTCGGCGGTCGCTCTCTCCGGTCGGGTCTGTCGGGATATCCCAGCAGTGATGTATGGGCATTCATACGCGTCGGATTGTTCCCGCGCATTGGTGTACACGTGAGATAACCAAAGGGCTTCGTCTAGAGTCAAGTGGGGTTCTTGAAGTAGTCTTTGTCTGACGACTGGCAATCTTAAACCTGAGACATAAGCATCGCGGACAAGGTCATCACAGACTTGTTCATGGGTGCGTACTGTGGGGGTACAGTCCTTCAGTAGTCGTCAGAGGTCTTGATCGAATTGTTCAATGGTCTCCGTGGGCTGTTGTCGACGAGACGCAAGCAAATGTCTGGAGTAGACCACGCTCCGTGTTTTAATGTATATACGTAGCAGCTCGGCCACAGTAGCATCTTACGTCGCGCACTGTGTAATGGACATATACACAGTATGGTTCACCTTGGATTGAAGCACTGCAAGCTTCGTGTCATCGGAGATTCCCTCCTGGGAATTTAGTTGATTAGCCAAGATCTTCAGCCAATGTATCAGTTGCGCATCCGCGTCCATCGCCTGGGGGTCTGCGCTGAAAACTGGAACTTGGATCAGCTTATGAGCCATGTCGCTCTCGTTCAAAACAAAGAGAGGAAACTGAATTAATTGTTGTAAGAAATCAAGATCTACAACATTGTCCCAATAGTAGGTTTAATTCAGTTTCGATCTCTGGCAACACCTGTAAGAAATCATCAAGCTTTGTATCAGTATTCTGTAATCATGGAAGTAGCAATCCAATTAGCAATTAGTGCAAGCAAGCCTGGAACATCTAGATATACGCACCATTCGAGTACACTATCACACAGAATAAATGTCACAGGAATGTGTCGGAGCGATGTTCGTCCGAGTTCTTATAGAAGCCTCTCAGTGGTTGGAGACAGCATAACACCTGGGTTCAACTTAGACAAAATTTCATTACACAGTAATTTTGGATTTGGGTGTTTAACCAAAATATGTTCCAGGAAGAACATGTGCATCTGGAATTTTATAATTTTCAAAGGGATGAGAGTGTAGAAGGATCTATACTGGAGAAGAGGCAGCAAAATATAGAAAGATCACATACTTGTCTGCGACAGGTCTTGTGGTTCAGCCTTATCACTGGAAATCCCAATAATATTGAGAGTTTTAAATGCCACATATTCCATGACAGATATGTCTGATTTTGAGGTGCCAGCTCAGTGGAGAGAGCAGCACTAAGAGCTATGCTCAAAGGCCTTCTGGGCATTGAGTATTTCTGATTTATCAAGGAATGACTTTGAACGGTGTACGAATCCCAGGCTAAGTCTATGGAGGTTAGCTTTATAATGTGGCAATCCCATGATTATTTGAGTATAAACAAAATTTCAATTCTTTCATATGTTTAGAAAGTGAAAAAAAAAAATCAAAACCCTGAGCAGATGTGACCTTGAAAACGTATCTAAACAATGTGAATAAATATAAAAGGACGTTTTGCAGAGCTGGACTTGATTAACAGAATGCCCCACAGATTGTGGCAAGATGTTGAAGACATTGCAAAATAACAGGTCAAAAACAATATCCCAAAAGCAAGCAGAAAGAAGGCGGGTAAATGTGTGCCAGGAGAGGCAATAAATATTTTGGAGAGAACAAGAGAGGTCAAATCCAAAGGGCCAAGGAGAGGACATTAAGTGGCTAAATGCCGATGTCCATTGACAAGATGGGAAAGACAAAGATAAAAATATTTCAAAGTGGCATGCATAGGGATAGAAAGGGGCAAGGGAATGGGAAAAACAAGATAACATTCTTTTTTATATTAGAGGTATCACAAGAAAAACTTAAGTCTATGATTGGAGTCCTTAAGTGTAGAACAGGAAAGGATCCTACACATTTGTTCACATGACATATTGATTTTGGAATTCATGGACTTTTTTTCATCCATATAGATTAGTGGAGCAGCGGCTTGCAAGTGTTTAAGTAACAAGTACTCCTTCCCCACTTTCATGAGAACTATTCCCAGTGACCTGCATCATGCAGAGGCCATCGCGCACTTGGTGCTCCATTTTAAATGGGTGTTTATTGGTGCTTTGGCGGTGGATGATGATTTTGGTCGAACGGGTTTAAATCAAGTTCTTAATGAAGTTGAAAGCAAAGGAGTTTGTGTTGCATTCCATGAACTGCTACCTAAAGTCAAAAATCGAGAAACTTTTCAACATCTTGGTAAGACCAGCTTTCAACAGCAGTGTAGAAATATGTTCCGTGTTCCCACCCAAGCACTTTATCATTTTGCAACCACTTTAAACTGAAATGTCAGTTTAGATGTGATGTTTTATATTATACACCCATTATTAGGTTTCCTCTGCATTTAAATGATTTATTATTCTTCCACCATAATTTTCACCTCCCAAAACTTTAAAATCAATGTTCTCAGCAAAAGTTGGTCTGATTGACACGAAATTTTTACCAAGTGATTGGCTAGACATGCAGAATTTTTCACTGCTAATTATGTCATAGGTCACATAGTGTGGGCGCCATCTTGGAAAACACCTTCAACTTTGCCCCTCTATATCTCTGAAACGCCTCAATGGAAAAAACGAAGTCATGGCTCATGCTAAAGAACTCTGCAATGGGACCAACCAACATGTATATTTAGTATATTAAAAGTGCTAATGTTATGAAGTTAGAATTCTACAAACAGACCCCTTGATGCTACAAATATGATATTAATTTTACATGACCTTAGTGAAAAAAAAATCAGAATGCAAAAAATTGACGTCATACGTCAAATGGTTCTGCCGCCATATTGTTTTTCGTGAAAAACACTAAAACAACTTTTTCTCCACAACGGCTGAACAGATTGAGCCCAAATTTTGCATGCAGAATCACATGCCCATGACGAACAAAAGTTCCAACATGACGATGTCTTACATCGCATTGTTTTGGAGTTATGACGTTTTTAAGCATAACTATAAATCCTATCTCCTCCATAATTTTTGAAGATATCGAGTGGAAACTTTACACAACCGTTCCCCATGTGGGGAAATTCAAACGTTACTTGGGAAGTTTCGATAAGTCACATGGTTTGGCTGCAATTAATAATTGAACGAGAATCTTAAAAAGCTTATATCTCTTGAATCGCTGCATTGATCAACCTGAAACTTTAATGCAATGAACCTGTCATCAAGTGGAATAAGTGTTTAAAACTTCAACATGATTGGTTGTACGGTCTGGAAGCTAGCAGTCGTTATTGTTGAAAGAAGAACAAACGCAACACTTTTTCTCCTCAGGGCATCTAGATGATTGCGCCACTGCCATTTTTCGGATTTATTTCCTTTAAAAATCGTTTTCTCTGCAAAAGTTCGCCGATTGACCGGAAATTTTCACGATAGGAGTGCCTCGGCCTATATAATCTTTTAATGGTAATTGTGACGTCACCGGTCAGGTGGTATGGGTGCCATCTTGGAAAAACCGAAAAACTTTGTTCCTCTATCTCCAAAAGCACTGTGTAGAAAAGATAGAGACATATCTCATTGTAAAGAACTCTCCATGCAGAATAACATATGCAAATAATGATGTCATAGGTACTTCCATTATGACGTCATAATTTGACATATCGAATAGAAACTTCACAATTATGTTCCCGATGTCATCATGCTACAATGCCATTTTGGAATTTGCGATAGCTCACATGGAATGGCAGTGATAAATAATTATATGAAAATATATTTAAAATTATATCTCTTGAACCACTTCATTGATCAACGTGAAACTTTGTAGTAAAGTAGTAGTTATGAAGTCGAAAAAGTGTGCATAATTTCAAGATGATTGGATGTATGGTCTGGAAGCTAGAAATTGTTATTGTGTGAAGAAGAAGAAGAAGAAGAAGAAGCAAAAAATTCCACATGAGCATCTCAGGCTATGTCAATGATTCCAGGCTATGTCATCTCAGGCTGTGTCAAAATATATGTCACTGGGATTTTTCAGGTTTATTTAAAAAAAAAATAATTTCTCAGCAATGGTTTGACCAATGGACAGGAAATTTTCACTAAAAGGAGCGACTCGGCCTGCAGAATATTTTAGTGGTAATTATGACGTCATATGTCAGGTGGTACGGGCAACATGTTGGAAAAACCAAAAGCTTTGCACCTGGATATCTCCAAAAC